>NC_056746.1:53153908-53261408 GCF_019279795.1 Protopterus annectens
TCCAAAGGTGGCTGTGTGGGGGCTGAGTTGCAGAGCCAGGCTGACCCTATAGTTGTGACACATGGTCCTCAAGCTGGCCTAGCAGATCTCTGACCTCCCTGAGGAGCTTACTATGCACCACAACCTGGACCTGGTGATGAGTGACAGGATCCTATCGGCGCCTGCTCCCAGGGTGGGGTGAGCCCCATCCCCTGAGGCAGTTCCACCTGAAGGTGGTGCAGGACCAGTGAACAAGGAAGTCCCGGGTTGTGCCCCAGACGTGCTGGTGCCCAGTGCCATGGCCAGCTGAGCTGGGACAGTTGGGTCCGCTAGGACCGGCCTTCCCAAACATGCTATGATGTTTAATTGTTATCATCATATTTGGGTTAGTAACAGTCAACATATTCCAGAGTTAGGTATAACAGGATGCATAGATATTCCCATTAACCCAGACACCAGATAACGGAACAGTTGCATAGCAAACGGAACACATGCATATATGGGACCACAGTGGTAATAACAACAGTATGCAGGTACATTGATGGCAACATGCCACCAATGTTGGAATACTTCAATATAGCACATGCATGGAAACAGATTTAAATAATTATCAAGCAACAGGACATAATCAGAACAGTGAAGTCATTACATACCAGTTGAGGTGGGTATGTAGTTTATTGTTGGAGATATTGTGGGGGGGTGTCAGTTAACAACTAGTATATTCCTGTAGTCCACATTACTTTCCTAGTCAGTGCTGTTATCTGTACTTTACAAGTATTACTACAGTACCCTATAGCATTAATTTGGGCAGTGATATGGCTGTTGTCATCGTTATACATGAACTGGTTTTACCTGCAGTATACACCTCTTACCTGGTATACCTGTGGAGGAAATGTTTGTTAACACTAACTGTTTCTACACATGCTCACAGATTCCAGTTGATGTTGTGCACATAGCTGTCCTTCTCTTTCTGCACATGCTGTGGCCATGTCTTGACCACATGCAGGTGAACCGGGACATATATAGACTATTGCCTTCTTCAACATTTAATGACTTACCACACTCTTATACAGGCTTTCCTACACAGTTATATTATGTAGCACAGTGCGGGTGACAGTGATCAGTGATACCTTATTATTCAGAGCAACTGCAACACTCACAATTCCATACAATACTAGAGTAAAAAGTACCAGTACAGTGTATCAAGCTTTTTTTTTTATCAGCACAGTGTTTGTATCCAACATACCTATCGGAGCAATATTTGTTAGCACTACCTGAATGTTGCCACACAAAGTACCAGATTACACATTAGTATTATGCACATACATCTCACTCTGTTACTGTACACACTCTGGTCACAGCTTGACAACATGTGGGTGTAGATAGGACATACTTGGCTTATTAGTCTCATAACAGTTTTGGGAGTTGCTAGAGTGACAGGTTTGTTCTCATAGATGTGCGACAATCAGTTGTATTCCCATGTTTGCTGCCTAGACATCTGGGATCATCTCACAGACTTCCCAGGGGGACAGGGTGACAGGCAGCAGATATGGGCCCTTATACTGGACATGCTGGTCTTATCTGTACAGCTGTGGGGTATGATTCTCTATGCAGCCTATTTCCACTCCCAGGATTCATGCCATGGCTGTGCCTGCTACAGCTTAAACACTGTCCATCAGGGTTGTGTGTGCTATATAGATATTGCTGTATATCTTCTATCTGCTTTCTGTCTTATAATTCCCCTGTGGTTTTGCATTCTGACCTTGTATTACAACACTGTTATACAGGATTTCCTAGACAGTTATATTTTGTAGGACAGTGTGGGCAACAGTGATGAGTAATACCTTATTATTCAGAGCAACTGCATCAGTCACAATGCCTTACAAATCCTAAGTAAACAGTACCAGTACAGAGTATCATTCTTGTATTTCTGGGCACAGTGTTGGTATCTGATAGACCTGTGCAAGAAATATTTGTTAGCACTACCTGAATGTTGAAGCACACAGTAACAGATTACACATTACTGTTATGCACATACATCTCACTTTTGTACTGTACACACTCTGGCCACAGCCTGACAACATGGGGGAGTAAATGGGACATACGTGGCTTCTTACTCTTATAAGGTTTTGGGGAGTTGCTAGTGTGCCAGCTTTGTTCTCATAGATGTGTGTCAATCAGTTGTATTTCCTGTTTGCTGCCTATATGTCTGGGATCATCCCACTGATTTCCCAGGGGGGCAGGTTGACAGGCAGCAGATATGGGCCACTTTACTGGCCATTCTGGACATATATGTACAGTTGTGGAATATGATTCTGTATGCAGACTACTACCACTGCCAGGATTTGAACCATGGCTGTGTGTGCTAAAAATACAGCATTTCACTTCTCAGTTGCATCTGCTATTCGGATTTTGTTCTCTGTCTTTTCACAGTTTTCTATGTGTCTCTCAGTTGCACTAATTGGCTTCTGGGGATTACACCAGTCATATACAGGCATTCCTACACATTCTATTTATGGTGCACAGTGTGGGTAACAGTGCTTATTACAACAGTACTATTACGTGATTGCAAATCTACATTACCATATGATACCAGAGTATACACATGCAATCCAGCAGTTAGACTTTAATTGTCAGGCTATTACGCTTTTATTTACATACAAACTATATGAGACTTCCTGCCATATCCTCCAGTGTATGCAGTACTTGCTTTAAACAATACAGGTTTTATACAGGCAATTGATTTACTAATACTTTTAGATTTATTTCCTATGACAGTACATGCAAGAGTATTACTTACCTGTCTTGCATCACAACCTCTCCAGGTGACTTCCATGGGCCTCCTGGTTCACGGCCTGCTCATTTGCAGCTGTGGATGACATAAGAGCAATATTTAGCCATACCTATCCATGATTTATATGAGTTGGGAATTATTGCACACATAGTGGAGTGATACCTACACACAGCTGGAAGAGCCCCTTCCATTCTAGCCTCTTGGATTCACTGCTCCAAGAGGACCCCCTTATACCACTTCAGGTCGGCATAGTGATGCCTGACCTGCTCACCAGTTTGGGGTATGCCAGTGGCACTGGTGAGGTCATGGTTGAGGCAGTCCCAGGCTTCTGCATTGTAGTGGGAACCCTGGCACTGGCCCTGCAGCAGTCTCTGCTTATGGTCTTTGACAATGAGTCCTGCCATGACTCTGGACTCCTGGATGCACCATCGCTGCACCCAGAAGCGCACACCTTCTCCCCTTTCTGCCATAGTGCCTGCAAGTGGAAGCTACAACCAGTTATGAGATGTATTCCTGCCTCTTGGATTTAAGTAGAGCCGATTTCCCACACTTTTCCATGATTGGCCTATTTTGAAAAGGCTAGGCTATGCAAACCTTCTTACCTAAGGTTGGCATTGTTTAAAAGAGTATAACACTGGGCACATTGAATTAGCTGGCCTACACATTGCTTACACCTCCTAAGCTGGCCTGTGCAAGGCTTAGCATTGCTTACATAAGACTTTGCACTATATTTTCTTTTTCACATTGATTTCTTATTCATTACATCTTATATATATGCCTAGTATCTATGATTCATGTGCACGTACACTATGTGCTGTCCTTGTGTTTTATTGGGGACTTCAACACTCTATTGCAATTATACCTCACATCTGGGCTTTCTGCTGTACTCCAGTTCACATATTTATGTTATGTAGTGGGTTATAGAACATATGACTGTATACTGGGTTTACCTTTACATGTGCGTATTGCACAAGGGCGAACAGCAATTTTCCGAAAGGCAGTTTGCAAAGTTTGCAAACGCCGGACGGAAAAAGTTTTGAATGTGCAATGAGCGAATGCACAGTGAGATTCTCTCATTGCACATTCAACATTCTGGGGCAGAGTGCACTATAGTGGGGATCAGGAAATGGTTTCTTTCCCCACTGTAGTGGGATCTCGGAGTTAGAATAATAAACTAGGTGGGTGTGGGGGGCACAGCGTTATACTTTATCTAATTTTTTTTCGACATTAATGTTCGAAAATCAGTGAATCGGCTTTTTGATTTGCTAATTTTCAAACATTTACAACTGTCGCTGTTTTAAGTTTCATGGTTGCGATTCGCTCATATGAGCAATCACACCACTGTGTTTCGCTGTTATGAAGGTAAACCTGTATACTAATTCCTTTCACAGGTTCAGTTTGATTTTACTATGATTGAGGATTTGTTTGGTGATACGTCATTCTTCTGTACTGCTGGGATGACTTGGTTGTTAACTGTTATGACTATAGTGTATAGGGTCCTGGGTTCAAGACCTGCAAGGCTGTTTATTTTGTTGTCGAACAGAACAAGGGCTGTTGGATACAGAGTGATTAAGGCACTTTTGAGCAGTTGCTTCGGTATTGTTTAACCTGTGTGCACATTGCTTATCCCCATGCAAATGGGCTTAAACTTGCTTAGTAGTGCTTAAATATGCTTACTACTGCTTAGTGGTGCTTACACTTGCTTTTACTAGTGCTTACTCCCACTTACAATTGCACTGGTTTAAACTGTAATATCTAATGGTTCTTGGGAAGGTGGGGGATTTGGAAGCTGTATGGAATTGTCATTCATTACACATTTTACCTTCCATTTGTATCCATGATTCCTGTGTACATATGTGCTTATCTAGGGACTTTGCAACATTATGATACTGACACCTCACATGTGCATTTAATGCAGTACTCCAGTTCACAAATATATGTCATTTAGTGGGTTATGCAACTAAAATATTAGTCATAATGTGATTTGCCATGGAATAATGAATGCGCTGCAGTGGGACTCAAACCAGAAATGCCTGCTCGTAAGGTGAATGCTCTGCCCACTACACTATTGCTATACTGCTTCATTTGCATATATCTTCCCTGTTATCCTCTTCAGCCATTTAAGCTGCATTAACCGTAGCTAAGTGATGGGCACACCCGTGCACCTACGATTAGCTTTAATCGGATTCTTAATAAAAAAAAGGTTTGTTTATTTGATTTTCTGTTGTACATGTGGGAGAATGTTGCTGGGGATATGCGGACACCTATGATGGTCTAGCTCGTTCCTTTGGCCTTTTTGCAGTTCTTCATTCCAGGGGCATGTATATTCTGAGAGCTCTTCTCTCAGACGCCTCCTGCACTCTTACATGCTCCGTGTATGATTAGGAGCTCAGGCAGCGTGCATTCATTAAAATGCATGGCACGCTTCCGTCCTGCTCCTAAACAGCTGCTTCCATGCAGGAATAAGCTAGTCCTGCATGGAAGAATAGTAAATCTGGGGGAGAATGTGCACTAATAGTTCTGAATAGTGTTTATGGTAAGTGAGAGAAGTGATCCAAGTAATGGGACTGGAATGGCTGTGGGGATGCTGGTTCATTTCTCTGCCTAGGGCCCCATTTGACCATGATACAGCTCTGTCTGCACCCCCATAACTCATACACATTATATATATAGCAACTCCAGCATTGCACAGCAGCAGGGTAGGGGCAAATTTCTAGACTCCACTGTACTGTGATTTCATATGCAAAGCAGTTGAAAACAAGCCTTACAGTCTGCAACCATTGATACCTCTCTCTCTCTGTCTATATATATATATATATATATATATATATATATATATATATATATATGCATGGGTCCCCTTCAGATCATCAAAATCCCAGATCATCAAAGACCACATTGTTGAGACAAATATAAGGAATACCCATTTTAGTGAAAGATGAGAGCAATGAAGATCTTCCCAGGGTAGGTAACCTGTTTGCTGGCAAGGTGAAATTTGCCCTTTTCCCAACTGCAGTTGTGAGGGATGTATCCTCCCCAGCTGGGTGGATCATGGATGGTGCAGCTTAGATTTTGTGACTTTTTGGATGAGTAATTGCTTACCCTGGGAAGATCTTCATTGATCCAGTGTTTTGCTGAAATGGATTTTAATTATTTTTGTCTCGATGATGTGGTCTTCGATGATCTGGTATTTTGACAATCTGATAGACCCATTTATATTTATATATATATATATATATATATATAAATGTGTGTGTGTGTGTGTGTGTGTGTGTGTGTGTGTGTGTGGGTGTGTGAGTGTGTGCGCATGTGTGTGTGATATACAAACTTACTTTTAAATTACACAGGTTTGAAATGGAGAAGAAGGAGAAAGTGATATAATACATTCACCATCTTGTTCTTTTTTAAGTTCTTCATTGCAAGATGCTAGCAATCTTCCAGTAATGGTGTTATGAGTATCAGTCATCTGGCTGCTGAGAAACAACATGCTTCCCAAATCTTGCCCTACTGCTGCAATAATAACATGTAATTGCACCAAAAGAAAGTAGCTGATGTAAACTGCACATTAATACAAGCTGTGGAACATGAATAGCTGTGCTCTGTCACAGTTCAAATGTTATCACAGTTAGGTGTCTTAAGATGAAAGAGCCCCCTGCATTTGTAAAGAATCATAGCTTGTGATTCCATCAACAAGATGTTGTTAGCATCATATGCAATACAACCCTCAAACAAATGCAAACATAGTAGCAAACATAGATAGATACATACAACTTGAAAATGAACAATACATGTACCAAACCTCATTCGTTGGTCAAAAGGAGCACACTAATGTACAGAGTAAGTTCACCTAGTTACAGTATCAAATGCCCACCCCATCAAAGACAGACAAACAGATTGGTAGATTGATAAATAGATTAGAAGCTAGGCAGAGAGAGAGAGAGAGAGAGAGAGAGAGAGAAAGAGTCAGAGTGAAAGAGACATAAAATATTTGCTAGATTCTCCCCCTTTCTTTGGAAAAAATCCTTATAACCATGATGGCACAATGTAAACAAATACCAGCATTTTGCTCTATCAACATATAATGATGATATAACTGTTATTTTAAATGCCATTACATAGGTTACAGTGTGCTATGAAGATAGTGTGGAAGACCATCACACACACACACGCACACACACACACATACACTCTTCAGGTCATTGGAGGAGGAAATAATTGAACCAGTTGCTTTTCAAATTATGCAGCTGTGGAAAAACTGATTTAGTGTTTTTCTATAATCTGATAACAACATGAAGTTTAGTAACTATAAGCATATTTTCCTTCTTTCTGAGTGGCACCCATACCTGTGCATACTGTTTGGTTTCCAGTCATCTGTCATATCATTGAAAATTAAATAAAAGATATATTGTTAACTGCTCTATCCAACTAAATAGGGTTCAGGGTGAAGCTGTGGTGAATTTTGAGTCTTCCCTTCTTGAGAAGGATTAAATTCATTATCTACTCCTCCCTTGTGCACATTTCTTGAGGAAGTTAAATCAATTACTTCACTGATTCCCTGAATGAACTGACAGATTGTTCTTTTTAGGTGTTCCAAAGGAAAGCGCACTGACAAAAATACAGTTGTACATGCACACACATATACATGTGCATACACACACAGACATAAACACACATGCACACCACACACACACAGATGCACACAAATGCGCACACAGACACACACACACACACACACACACACACACACACACACACACACACACACACACACACACACACACACACATACACAACACACACAGACAGATTCATATGTTTGTTCTGTTTCATTGATTAAATTACAATGATCAGTGTTGCTAGAAAAACATTGGCATTTCAGCTTTTCCTCCTGGTCAGCCTGGCTTAGGATGAATTGCAGAGGTGTGGGCAGCACAATGAAATCTGCTAAATATGTATATGCTGCCATCCAATGAACTGCAGAAGTGTGGGCATCACAATGAAGTCTGCAACATATGTATATGTTGCCATCCAATGAACTAC
Source organism: Protopterus annectens (assembly GCF_019279795.1). Taxonomy (NCBI): domain Eukaryota; kingdom Metazoa; phylum Chordata; order Ceratodontiformes; family Protopteridae; genus Protopterus; species Protopterus annectens. The sequence goes on from NC_056746.1 coordinate 53,161,722, forward strand.
AGAGGTGTGGGCATCACAATGAAGTTTGCTAAATATGTATATGTTGCCATCCAATGAACTGCAGAGGTGTGGGCATCACAATGAAGTATGATAAATATGTGTATGTTGCCATCCAATGAACTGCAGAGGTGTTGACAGCATAATGTAGTCTGCTAAATATGTATATGTTGCCATACCATGAACTGCAGAAGTGTGGTCATCACAATGAAGTCTGCTAAATATGTTTTTTGTCTGATATTTGCTGTAAATCTTTTGACTCTCTAACATATCTATAACCTACCATAACTAACTTAAAATCTCATACTCTCCTTTTGTCCCCTTCACATTTCCATATTTGTAACACTACCTCAAAACTGTATTACATTGCCTTTTCTCAAAAGGTTTTTATTTTCATTTTTGCAAACCTACCTTTTGAATATTATAATTTTGCATATTATATTTTCTTTTTAAATTTTTCTTTGACAAGAAAAGTATTGTAATGTGGACCTTTTCTCCTCAGGCATCCACTGAAAAAGAGCTCTTTTTTAGCCCAGTTGGACTTTCCCAGTTAACAATGGCAAATAAAATATAAACAAACACATAAATAAATAAATAAATAAATAAATATTTCTTGTGTATTTTTTAAAAACTATTGTTTTCCTTGTTAATATTAGACGGTTCCGATATAGGAATAAAAAACTCAACAAGAAACATGATGGGCCTTTGCATCAAATATATTTTGAATCTTTATATCCCTGGATTCATAACATTAAAAATCAGTTTACCTACAGGAAGTCGAAACTGATGCCATCGAATGACAGTATAGTCGACCCCATTCAGCAAAGCCGACAATGTTGAATTTCGACATTGTCGAAATACAAATCGCCGTAAACCTCGGAACGGGCTTTAACATGGTTCGAGATGGGGTGCCATTTGTATTTCGACAATGTCGGGTTCGACATTGTCACTGCTTGACCTCCTGAGATCGACTAAAGTGGGCTCAACCAAACCCACCTCAACCTAAGTGCAAACCTTAAAAATTACATAAGTAGTTTTTCAAACTCACATTTAAAGCCTGTAAAATGTCAGACTTACACCAAGGGAAGTATTTTACATTAAAGTTATGTACATCTCATACACATCCGACCAAATCAGCATATGAAACAGGTTTGGAAAATTAAACAATATAATTGGCTAATAGGGTTGCTTGTAATATTTTCAACACAAATCTGAAATCAGTCCTCAGAAAAATGATGGCTTAAAAACATTTTTATCTACACTAATAATAATGCATGCTGGGCTAGATTCTGCAAAGTTCACAGAAGCCATTTACGGACAGAGCAGCACACCGAAGGAAAACTTCAGAGCATCTGCTGCTGACATTATTTCAGAAGGCATACTAAAGGCAGTCTGCATACTTAGATATTCAGTATAGGATAATTAGGGATTCCGCACATGCCAGTCTAATTCCAAAACACATTGTGCACAAACAACACAATGCAAGTGAAATGTGACAAACAGCCATGCTGATTCCATTTCACTGTGTGTGCTTTACGGATCCCAAGGAATTAAAGTGAATACTATTGATTTTGGCAAAATTTTTAGGAAAATACCACAAAATATATAAAAATGCAACCTGCTGTTAATAAACTGCAACAGGCTGATACAAGCCATAAATGTGGCTGTGGCTGTGCCCTCTAGAAAGCAGGCAGATAGATTCAGAGCAAGGCTGCAACTATAGCAGTTATTAGACCAGCAAATAACTGACCAGTGCCAGCTAAACAGACTAGTGCAGGCTGTCTGCAACATGTGTGCCCCACGCATGCCTGTGCAGACTCTGCAAGGAAATCCCCATCCCCACTGAATCTGGGACATAGGTTCATAGGTGTGTACTAGGCTAATGGCCCTGGAGCCTTTACAAGCCTAGCCCATAGGATTACCCTGGCATCATGCCACCCAACCTTAGTTCTTAGTGCCTCTGTTGAGTAGAGCAACTGGAGTGATCCCCGGGGTGAATTTTCTATTTCTCATCCACTCATCAAGATTTCTCTTGAAGATGGCCAGTGAGGTGCCCTGCTTGACATGTATGGGAAGTCTATTCCATAGCATGGGCAGTCTCTGGGTTATGAACCTGTCCCTTCAGCATGTTCTGTTGATTGTGGTAATGAGGTTTAGGTCTCTGAAGTGTGTGGTGCAGAGGGATTGGGATTTTTTTGCTGTAGCATTTCTAACAGAGCTGGGTCAGACATGGCTTTGTAAGTCAAGCAGACATCACCTCTAAGAAGGCGATATGAGACAGAGAATAGTTGGAGTTTTTTTAGTCTGTCCATATAGGACAAGTGTTTAAGGCCTAGGATCCTCTTTGTGAGGTACTTTTGAGGCCTCTCCAGTTGTTGCAGATGTCTAGTGAGGTACATGCCAAATGGGGCATTATACTCAATGACTGGCCTAATGAGGGAAGAGTAGAGGGAGACAATGACCTCTTTCTTCCTGGATGCAAAACCCATAGTAATGAGATGTGCCACATAGAAGGACTTTCTGACCACAGTAGCAATGTGGTGGTCAAAAGAGAGGTTGCTGTCAGCCTGTGTTCCCAGATCTCTTATAACACTTTCTGTGTTCAGGAGACACATGGGGTATGCTATAGGAGGGTCACAGAGAGCTGCCAGTCATATCCTGGAAAAATTAATGGAAGCAATGTGTAGCAAGATGGATGATTTCATATACTTTCCATCCACCCTCATGGAGCGGAGAACTGTAATGCACAAGTTTTACAGCATCAGAAGCTTTTCCAGTGTAGTTGGTGCAAAAGATTGCACACACATAGCAATCAAGATACAAGTACTTCCTGAAGCAGACAGTTACATAAACAGAAAGAGCTGGTCATCCATCAACTGCCAAGCTGTGTGTGCAGCAGATGGCATCATTACAAACATCATGGCACACCCTGAAGGTGTGCTATGATGCTGCCATATGGAGGAGAAGTGGACTGATGGCTGCATTCCAGCAGGCACAGCTGGGATGTAAGGTTTGGATACCCCCTGCAACCATACCCATTCTGACCAAATATGTTTTTATTTCCCACAACAGTGACTGTGATTATCCACTTGAGCCATGGCTAATAACATTGTACCATGAACCATCCAACCCTGCACATGAGGCTTGTAAGAGAGCATAGGCAATAACCAGAAGTACTGCAGAGTGTGTGTTTGGTGTACTGAAAGCTAGGTTCAGATGTCTGGACACATATGGAGATGCCCTGCAATACACACCTGAGAAGGCAGCACAGGTAAAAACATTGCTGCACAACATACTAAATACAACACATGGTGGTGAACTACCCCAAGAACCCCAGATGTCTGAAGAGGACATCCCACAGATATCAGAGGATGAACAGAAGGGCATAGGGAGCAGAAGACACAGGGGTGGGCAATAGAGAGTGTGACCACAAATGTAGGCTGAGGCAACACAGCAGCATCTGACACACATCTTTGAGTCATGACAAGCCAAACATATGTAAGTACACAGATTAGACATCGATGTTCAGGTTACAAAACTGTATTTCTGAAGTTGTTAACTTTAAATTGAGATGAAAGCGCTCATATATATAGTCTCATTTTCCTTTATAAGTTTTTGGTTTTGACTATGTTCTAACAGTTTGTTAGTAGTTTTTTTTGTTTACCTAGTGGTTTAACGGTACAAAATCCAAGGTTCAGTTTTGTAGTCGTAGCTGTTTTTGCCTTGGTACGGATTTCATTTGCATTGATGTTCAGGTGTTTCCCCCTTACAGCAGCACAGATTGCATCAAATGGCAATTACCCACTAGATGTACACATTGAGCATCAGACCTAACACCATCATCATAATATATTGCAATATGAACACAATCAAATGTATCACAACAGGGATCATCAACTCAGTTCACAACCTACACAGGCATGCACACACACTGTATCACTGTATGGAAAACAATAAGGGACACACATCAGTGCTACACATTCCTATCTCTACAATATAATAACATGAAAAAAGAGAAACCACACAGGACATAATGCACAACATTTAATAGCTGCAGAAAAATATATTACAGTAAAGTGGTAATTCAATAATGTGAGACAGCTATGTCTATGGCACTGTTCAACACACTCTATTGCAGTCTAGTGTGACCTCACTGATGTCTCACACCATGGTCCATTCTGCCCAGACCATGTACAGAAAGATGTTGCCTTGGTTCCTCCACAGAGGAAATTGATAGGGTGAAAACACCATGTTGAGGTAAGTGAGCATGACTACGAGTTTCAGTCCTTGTTGTGACAGGCAGGAGCAAAGCACATGGACCAGCACTAAAATCTGTGCAGGTTGGAGTACAGACACTGATACCTGATGGCCAATGGTAGTTCTACAGACAGGTGGACTGCCTTTCTCATATTGCAATCTGCTAAGCACAGTCAGGGGAAAGCAGAATTCTGCTATTACTATGATACTGCTGCAGTACTGTACAGGCCTGGGTTTCTACCGACCGTGTCACAGCTAGCACACTCTTACTCTGAGTGGCTAATGCAGCCATTATCTTACCACGTCTGCACTCTTGTCCGTCATCCATCAAATATAGCTGGTGTGCCACATAATCCCTGATACGTGCAAGTGCACAGCCATCTAAGCGATGTTGTTGCTGTGAACATTTATTTGCCTGCAGCAGAAAGTGGAAACCCTCTGACACCTGGCCATGCACAACATCTGGTCACCTACGTTTACTGTGACACCCTGTTTAAGGTTGTTGTGGTGAACTGCCATCAGCATCTGTGTCAGCTGGGTTTGTCACTCAACAGCCTCTCCCTGTTCAACATCCAACGTGCTGTCATCCTCTGAATGGCTATACAATTTGACCTCCACATCTGAGGCTACAGCTGCAGCAACATCACTGTCAACATCTTGGATGGACTCTCCCAACACGTTAAAGTCCTGTGTGCCAGGGCCATAATACCATACTGAGACACATCTGAAGCCACATCATGATCATTGGATGGGCTGATGGTCGATACAGATTATAAGCTACAAAGACACAGATCAGAACAATGTGCTTACATGACATATCTATCTCATTGCAATATTACAAATGATAATGACTTTACATGAGGTCTACTGTATGTATGTTTCACAGAATGTACATACATCAAGTATATGAATTGGTTACAAGACCAACATACATGACATATGTGAGGAATACAAAAAACACACACACACACCTGACAACCCCTCATGGGAAGATGGTGCCGTTGAACAGGGATGAACTTCAACTATTGTAGGGAAAAATACAGCATTAGTGATTACATTATTGTCACAATTAACTGGGTGAATACAGTTAAAACATACAGAATGGCATACACGTACCACTCATATATGCACTTGATGATGTTGATGCAGACTGGCCTAAGAATAGGAAGAAGCACACAGTATTAATGGAGGACAACAACAGGATTACCATTAATGTCAAGTATGAAACATAGCTAATAACATATCACTGACAGACTCCTGCTGTGGAGAGGTTGTGGGTTGTACTGTGGAACCTTCACTGGGAAAGTAAAGAGAAAAACAGCACACTCATGTCTTTAGCAAAAAACAATACTGACAGCAATGAACATACAACAAAGTAACAGGGGCTGCAAATACTCATGTGATAGACATTGCTACCATACACCAGATGGGCCTGTGTTAACAAATATTGACATAAATGTCATTTATCAAATGTATGCTATGCACTGATGTAAGCTACAATAAATTTGCTCTAACATACCGGGACTGTCTGCACTTGAACTTATATGGCTTGTGACCCTACTGGATGTACCTGTAGTGTACAATCCTAGGCAAATAACAATATAACAGTAAACAGCAGTGCCATGAAATGAGGCTGAGGCAATAACAAGGTAGTGGTCCCAGTAATAGCATGGTGACATTCACCTGCCAATCCTGGGTTTAATCTTGAAGTAGATGGGCCTGTGAATATTAATACAAGCAGCATTACACATGTTGTTTGGACTGCTCTGTCTGTACTTAAGTTGTATCAATGCATGTTATTAGACTTATGTTCATCATCCGCACCCTGTGTGGATGTGTGTGCATGGATCAGCTCTGCTGCTATAAATCAAAAACAATGCATGAATATGCATGCTACAGCAATATGCAGTAATTGTCTCTATTACCAGCCATGTAATCGAAAGAAAGATACACATATCTGGACTGGAAATCCAGCTTTAATACTACCACTGGGTATGCATCGCTCCCATCTTGCCGTATTCAGTGAAGCCAGAAATATTGTGATATCATATTCCTGATAGTCATTCCCCTCCATATCCATGAAGACTGCCATTGGCTGTCCAGTTAACTGGACTGAAAAGATCCTGACCCGGTCAGCTTGGTCCCATCCCTCCTTGTGGGCATACATTTTAACAATAGTATTATATATTTCAAGGTCCTGCTGCAGGCTAAGGAGTTCTAACAGTGGTGCTGTCCATGGGGTAGCCAATGACTTAGTTACCATGGTCTGCAGTTAAGGTTGCCACTAGTTCCACTATCAGTGAGACACTCATGTCTTAGATCTAACAATCCCATCCCCTTCTTCAGAAAGCAGTCTTGTCTTCAGTATATTATTGCATACTATACCAATAAAGTGCATCAACCACACTTAATCAACAATGCAGTGCACTTGCTCTAAGACATACCCTTGAAAAATAAATGTAAAACAAAAACCATTACACACACACACACACACACACACACACACACACACACACACACACACGTGTATATACACACACACACACGTGTATATACACACACACACACACACACACACACACACACACACACACACACACACACACACACACACACACACACACACACACACACACACACACACACACACACACACACACACACACACACACACACACACACACACTCACGCACATAAAAATATACCCACTCATTCTCTTTCCCTCTCTTTGAACATTAGGGGTCACAGTAGTGTTAATACAGGTGTGTAGTAAAAATATAATTTAAATATTTAAAGATATGAAACAAATGCAGTTTTAGTGTGCAAAGGATGTTTTTTTTTAAGTGTATGCACTAGATAAGAAACTAGACATTTAAACTAGAGATACGTATTTCTAAACTGTTGGATCTTTGCTTTATTTTGTATGTCAGTGAGTTCATGAAAGTTTACTAATTTTTCAGTGAAATAAAGGAAAATTTCTTAATTTTATTTTTATATTAAAAATTGGAGGAAGGTTACAGTAGACCATGATAGGACTTTTACTTGGCTGTCTAGAAATGAACATGGTCAATTGAGCAGTTCAAGCCTTCTGTCTTACAGAAACAGAAAGTTGAATCCACATGTTAAGAAAGACACTGAATTCCCCATATGAAAAAATGCAAAGTCATGTAATCATAACAGATAATTCTGTAAACCTAGCAGTGGTCATCTCAGGCTAGAATAGGACAGGACAAATTCCACATTCATATGATGCTCATCCAAAATATTTATACTTTGTTATTGGTTAAAATTCTGAACTTTGCATAGATTGTACTTGTAAAAGTAAATAGAGATGTGTAATATCAAATGTATTTGTGTCCTTAATTTTCAACATTATAATCTTATGTTTCTCATGAAAAGAATTCATAAAAAAAAAAAACAAATTACAAGTGTAATCTCCTGCGGGATTCGACACATTGGCCAAGTAGTGTCATGTCCATTGAGAGCAATATTAAAGCTAAGCAGTAGAAGAGAAGGTCAGTGGACATGCTATGACACTAAAACAACCATTAAATGATGTTAATAGGTCAGTGGACATGTTATGAAACTAAGACAACCATTAAATGATGTTAATAGGTCAGTGGACATGTTATGAAACTAAAACAACCATTAAATTATGTTAATAGGTCAGTGGACATGCCATGAAACTAAAACAACCATTAAATGATGTTAATAGGTCAGTGGACATGTTATAAAACTAAAACAACCATTAAATGATGTTAATAGGTCAGTGGACATGTTATGAAACTAAAACAACCATTAAATGATGTTAATAGATCAGTGGACATGTTATAAAACTAAAACAACCATTAAATGATGTTAATAGGTCAGTGGACATGTTATGAAACAAAAACAACAATTAAATGATGTTAATAGGTCAGTGGACATGTTATGAAACTAAAACAACCATTAAATGATGTCACTAGGTCAGTGGACATGTTATGAAACTAAAACAACCATTAAATGATGTTAATAGGTCAGTGGACATGCTATGAAACTAAAACAACCATTAAATGATGTTAATAGGTCAGTGGACATATTATGAAACTAAAACACCCATTAAATGATGTTAATAGGTCAGTGGACATGTTATGAAACTAAAACAACCATTAAATGATGTTAATAGGTCAGTGGACATGTTATGAAACTAAAACAACCATTACATGATGTTAATAGGTCAGTTGACATGCTATGAAACTAAAACAACCATTAAATGATGTTAATAGGTCAGTGGACATGCTATGAAAAAAAAACAACCATTAAATGATGTTAATAGGTCAGTGGACATGTTATGAAACTAAAACAACCATTAAATGATGTTAATAGGTCAGTGGACATGCTATGAAACTAAAACAACCATTAAATGATGTTAATAGGTCAGTGGACATGTTATAAAAGTAAAACAATCATTAAATGATGTTAATAGGTCAGTGGGCATGTTATGAAACTAAAACAACCATTAAATGATGTTAATAGGTCAGTGGACATGTTATGAAACTAAAACAACCATTAAATTATGTTAATAGGTCAGTGGACATGTTATGAAACTAAAACAACCATTAAATGATGTTAATAGGTCAGTGGACATGCTATGAAACTAAAACAACCATTAATGATGTTACTAGGTCAGTGGACATGTTATGAAACTAAAACAACCATTAAATGATGTTACTAGGTCAGTGGACATGCTATGAAACTAAAACAACCATTAAATGATGTTAATAGGTCAGTGGACATGCTATGAAACTAAAACAACCATTAAATGCTGTTAATAGGTCAGTGGACATGTTATGAAACTAAAACAACCATTAAATGATGTTAATAGGTCAGTGGACATTTCATGAAACTAGAACAACCATTAAATGATGTTAATAGGTCAGTGGACATGTTATAAAACTAATACAACCATTAAATGATGTTAATAGGTCAGTGGACATGCTATGAAACTAAAACAACCATTAAATGATGTTAATAGGTCAGTGGACGTTATAAAAGTAAAACAATCATTAAATGATGTTAATAGGTCAGTGGACATGTTATGAAACTAAAACAACCATTAAATGATGTTAATAGGTCAGTGGACATGCTATGAAACTAAAACAACCATTAAATGATATTAATAGGTCAGTGAACATGCTATGAAACTAAAACAACCATTAAATGATGTTAATAGGTCAGTGGACATGTTATGAAACTAAAACAACCATTAAATGATGTTAATAGGTCAGTGGACATGCTATGAAACTAAAACAACCATTAAATGATGTTAATAGGTCAGTGGACATGTTATGAAACTAAAACAACCATTAAATGATGTTAATAGGTCAGTGGACATGTTATGAAACTAAAACAACCATTAAATGATGTTAATAGGTCAATGGACATGTTATGCAACTAAAACAACTATTAAATGATGTTAATAGGTCAGTGGACATGCTATGAAACTAAAACAACCATTAAATGATGTTAATAGGTCAGTGGACATGCTATGAAACTAAAACGACCATTAAATTATGTTAATAGGTCAGTGGACATGTTATGAAACTAAAACAACCATTAAATGATGTTAATAGGTCAGTGGACATGTTATGAAACTAAAACAACCATTAAATGATGTTAATAGGTCAGTGGACATGTTATGAAACTAAAACAACCATTAAATGATGTTAAAAAGGCACTCCCAGAAGTTAAGCTTGTATAATTTTTCACCTCTGAAGACCTTATTTTTCGTTGTATTTTTATTGACTGACCGACTGATTTATTTTTGTCAGAGTAATTGCTATTCTGGGCTATACTATAATACCAGCCCCATTTAAAATTGAGGATCAAGGAGCAAAACTCCAGTGAAACTTAATGCATGGTACAACATAATACATTGGAGCAGAAATAAAAATACAACATTCATATTATTCTAAAATAAGACTTTCCCCCGGATTTGCTATTCCTCCGTGCAGGACTCCGTGTACAATGCACACAAAGGTTAAGCAATTCTGAAGCTAACTCTCTGCAAGCAGATTTAACCGGAGGTTAGCAGATCTTACCATTGTGGAAACCCATGCAAACCCACTTACAAATGCTCAAAAGTGCCTTAATCACTCTGTATCCAATGGCCCTTATCCTGCCCATCAACAAAATAAACAGTCACGTAGGTCTCAAACCCAGGAACCTATATACCATAATCACAGTAGTTAACCCCCAAGTCATCACAAAAGTACAGAAGAATGAGGTATCAGCAAACAAGTCTTCACCATAGTAAAACCAAACTGAATCTGTGAAAGGAATCAGTATACAGACATATGTGCATTAACTCACTACATAACATAAATATGTGAACTGGAGTACAGTAGTAAGCACAAAAGTCAGGTGTAATTGTAATAGAGTGTTGAAGTCTCTGTTAAAACACAGGGACCCCATACAGTGTATGTACACATGGATCATGGATACCAGGCATGCATATGGGGTGTAATGAATAATAAATCAATGCCAAAAAATAATTATAATGCAAAGTCTAATGTAAGCAACGCTAAGCATTGCACAGGCCAGCTTAGGAGGTGTAAGCAATGTGTAGGCCAGCTAACTCATTGTGCCCAGTGTTATACTCCTTTAAACAATGCCAAACCTAGGTAAGCAGGTTTGCCCATAGCCTAGCCTTTTCAAAACCAGCCAATCATGGAAGCATGTGGGAAATCAGCCCTACTTAAACCCAACAGGTGGGAATACATCTCATAACTGGTTGTAGCTTCCCCTTGCAGGCACTATGTCAGGAAGGGGAGAAGGTGTGCACTTCCGGGTGAAGCACTGGTGCATCCAGGAGTCCAGAGTCATGGCAGGACTCCTTGTCAAAGACCATGATCAGAGACTGCTGCAGGGCCAGTACCAGGGCTCCCAATATAAGGTGGAGGCCTGGGACCATCTTGTCTGTGACTTCACCAGTGCCACTGGCATACCCCAAACTGGTGTGCAGGTCAGGCATCACTATGCTGATAGTAAGGGGGACCTCTTGGAGCATTGGATCCAAGAGACTAGAGTGGCAGGGGATGTTCCAGTTGCATGTACGTATCACCCCACTATGTGTGTAATACTTGCCAGCTCAGGTATATCATGGATAGGTATGGCTTAATATTCCTGTTATGTCCCCCACAGCTGCAATGGAGTGGGCCGTGAACCAGGAAGCCCACATCAGTCGCCTTGCAAGATTGCAATGTGAGGCAGGTCAGTAATACTCATGCATTTACTGTCATAGGAAATAAAACTAAAAGTAGTAGTAGTAAATTAATTGCCTGTATCAAACATGTATTGTGCAAGGCATGTACTGCATACACTAGAGAATATGGCAGGAAGAGTCTCATATCGTTTGCATGTAAATAAAAGTGTAATAGCCTGACAATAAAGGTCTAACTGCTGGACTGCATGTGTATACTCTGTTCATAGAAAATTTATAGATTAATACTAAGCTAACTGTCCTTGCAAGCCATTTTAAGCCTAGCCAATTATCCCTTGTGAGACTCAAACATTGCACCTTGTGCTTGCTAGGCAAGCACTTTAACCATTAGGCCACCCTCCCAACCCTTTCATGTAGTAATGTAGATTCACAATCATGTAATAGTACTGTTGTATTATGCACCATAAATTGAATGTGTAGGAATGCCCGTATCTGACAGGTGTAATCCCAAGAAGCCATTTAGTACAACTGAGAGACACATAGACAGAAAACAATGAAAATGCAGACAACAAAACTTGAATAGCACATGCAACTGAGATGTGAACTGTTGTTTTTTTAGCACACACAGCCATGGTTTGAATCCTGCCAGTGATAGTACTCTGCATACAGAATCATACCCCACAACTGTACAGATATGTCCAGAATGTCCAGTAAAGTGGCCTATATCTGTTGTCTATCAACCTGTCCCTCTGGGAAATCAGTTGGATGATCCCAGATGTATATGCAGCAAACAGGAAATACAACTGATTGACACACATGTATGAGAACAAAGCTGGCACACTAGGAACTCCCCAGTACCTTATGAGACCAAGAAGCCACGCATGTCCCATTTGCACCCCAACTTGTCAAGCTGTGGTCAGAGTGTGTACAGTAATAGAGTGAGATGTATGTGCATAATAGTAATGTGGAATCTGGTACTGTGTGTGAGAACATTCAGGTAGTGCTAATAAACATTCCTCCCACAGGTCTGACAGATACCAACTCTGTGCCCAGAAATACAAGAATGATAGTCAGTACTGGTACTGTTTACATTGGTATGGCATGGCAGTGCGACCGATGCAGTTGCTCTGACTAATGAGGTATTACACATCACTGTCACCCACACTGTCCTACAAAATATGACTGTCTAGGGAATCTGTATAAGACTGTTGTAACACAAGGTCAGAATGCAAAAGCACAGGGGATTAATAAGACAGAAAGCTGATAGGAGATATACAGCAATATCTATATAGCAGACACAACTGTGATGGACAGTGTTTAAGTTGTAGCAGACAGAGCCATGGTCTGAATCCTGGGAGTGGAAGTAGGTTGCATACAGAATCATACCCCACAACTGTACAGATGAGGCCAGAATGTCTAGTATATGGGCCCATATCGGCTGCCTGTCCCCCTGGTAAGTCTGTGGTATGATCCCAGATGTTTAGCCAGCAAACAGGGAACACAAGTAATTGTCAAACATCTATGAGAACAAACCTGTCACTGTACCAACCCCTGAAACTGTTAGGAGAGTGATAAGCAAAGTATGTCCTATCTACACCCCTATGTTGTCAAGCTGTGACCAGAGTGTGTACAGTAACAGAGTGAGATGTATGTGCATAGTACTAATGTGTAATTCAGATGTTTGTGTGGCAACAGTCAGGTAGTGCTAACAAACATTGCTCCCAGCTACGTTGGATACAAACACTGTGCTGAGAAATAAAGTCCATTATAACCTGTACTGGTTCTGTTTACTTGTAGGGAATTGTGAGTGTTGCAGTTTCTCTGAATAATAACATATCACTGATCACAGGCACCCACACTGTGCTACATAATATAACTGTGTAGGAAAGCATGTATATGTGTGTATCAGGTCACTAAAGGTTGAAGAGGAAAATATTCTAGATATGTCCCAGCACACCTGCATGTGGTCAACACATGGCCAGAGTCTGTGCAGAAAGAGTTGGATGGCTATGTGCACAACATCAACCCAGAATCTGGGATTATGTGTAGAAACAGTTAGTGTTAGCAAACATTCCCCCCACAGGAATACCAGGTAAGAGGTGTATACTGCAGGTAAAACCAGTTCATGTATAATGATGACAACAGCCATATCATTGTCCAAACTAAAGCTATAGGGTAGTGTAGTAAGATTTGTAAGATACAGATAGCACTGACTAGGAAAGTAACGTGGACTCTAGGAATATACTAGTTGTTAACTGACATCTTTCTCCCCCCACCATATCTCCAACAATAATCAACATACCCACCCCAACTGATATGTAATAACACCTATGTTCTGATAATGTCCAACTGTTTGAAAGATATTTTACTTGTTCCCATGCATGTGCTATAATGAATTATTCCAACACTGGAGGCATGGTGCCATCAATGTATTTGCATGATGTTCTTATTACCACTGTGGTCCCAGATATGTATGTGTTCTGTTTCCTATGCAACTGTTCTGTATCTGGTGTCTGGGTTAATGGGAATATCTATGCATGCTGTTATATCTAACCCTGGAATGTGCTGACTATTACCAACCCACATATGATGATGAAATCTAAACACTATAGCACGTTTGGGAAGGCTGGTCCCAGCGGACCCACCTGTCCCACCTCAGCTGGCCGTGGCACCAGGCACCAGCATGTCTAGGGCCCAACCTGGGACCTCCCTGTCCATTGGTCCTGCATCACCTTCGGGTGGAACTGGCTCAGGGTATGGGGCACACCCCCCCGGGAGTGGGCGGAGGCAGGAACCTGTCACCTGTCGCCAGGTCAGGGTCATGGTGCATAGAGAACTCAAGCAGCAGCTTGGTGATCCTCTACACCAGCTCGAGGGCTGTGTGTCACAACTATAGCATCAGTCTGGCTCTGTGACTCAGCCCCCAGCACAGCCACCATCGGGGTTGTGAAGGTGCAGTGGTGACTGCCCATGGGTGGGGACCTCAGTCCCACTGTTTCCACTATGGGACTCATGGGCTTCCGATTTCCCAATACCCCTCCCCATCAAGGTGTTTACCCCCCCATATGTGTCATATACTGCCCCTGTATGCATCTTGTTTGTCTTGTCTGTTAACCTACCTCCTCAAATATATCTACTACCCCTCCCCAACATCCCATTCTCACCTGAAACAAAAAATAGGGCAATCTGTTCCCCAGAAAATCCTCATCCCATACATAGCTGTACATTTCACACACATGTCCACTGGACACGTAATCTGGTCTAATTGGCATCACAACTTATTATTGTTGTCCTCACCCCCTCCCAAGTGTTTGAGTGTCCAAATCTACCTCCAAATTCAGTGTATATTTGCAGCTGTTGCTGTAGAAGAAATAGGCAGCTATGGACCATCCCCACACATTTCCTGCACATCCCTAGCTATTTCCCCTACTGTCTTTCCCTCTTTGTGCCCCTTTTTCACCACTTTCCTATCAACCCTTTTTTCTTTTCATTTAAAGAAATTAGCGCGGGGGTAAGCCGGAGTAAGCACGTTTAAGCAGCAGTAAGCAGGTTTCAGTCTGTTTGCGCTAGGGTAAGCAATGCCTACACTGGTTAAGCAATTTTAGAAGCTGAGTATAATAAACTGTAACCAGAAGTTAGCAGTACTTACCTCCATGCAAATACGTGCAAACCCGCTTATAACTGCTCAAAAGTGCCTTAATCACTCTGCATCCAATGGCCCTTATTCTTCCCAGCAAGAAATTAAATAACCTTTGCAAGGCTCAAACCCAGGACCCTAAACACCATAGCCAAAGTGATTCACCACTAAGCCATGTTAAATATACATCAAATTGATGTTTTCACAAACATATCATCCAGCCCATTCATTTAACAGTACAGGAAATATAGTTTAACATGTAGATGTATGTGTGTGTCATGCCTCGGTGGTACGGTGGTAGCATTGTTACTTCACAGCAAGAGGTTCTCCTGTTCGATTCTCGGCTTTGGAGGGCCTTCTGTGTGTTGTCTGCATGTCCTCCCTGTGGTTGGGTAGTGTTAAAAAGACATGCATGTGTAAATGGGCGTGCCTTTGCTGAAGGTTGGGTGTCAAGCTGGCACCTTGGCATTTCGTAAAAATCTACTGCAATCATTAGCAGACTGGAGTTCTGCTGTGGTGACCCCTTACCAGGAAAAAGCTGAAAGACAAACAACAACATGTAGATGTATGTATGTGTGTATGCATATTAATATCTAAAGAGATAAAATGCATGTATATATACATATATATATAGAAATATATATATACATATATATATAGAAATATATACATATAGCTATGTCTACATCTATATATATATATACACACACACACATATATAGATACAAATGCCTACATCTATAGATATATATGTCTACATCTATATGTCTAAATATATACAGCAAATTATATATATGTAAGCAGATATATATATATATATATATATATATATATATATATATATATATATATATATATATGTAGGTATATATGGACATAGTTATATTTATGTAAGCAGATATATATATCTATATAGGTATATATGGACATACATCTGTAGGTAACAATGGGAAAATAACAAAAACATACATGTCCACATGCACCGTTAATGGGGTTGAGAGGCCCCAAACAATATACGTCTTGTATGAATAGGTATACCCCAACACAGCCAAACATGTCTGCCCTGCAATACACTACCAAGTGTTGCAGATCCCATAACCAGGACCTGACATGATATGGGCATCCTTTGGATACATATACACAGACACATATACATATATATATATATATATATATATATATATATATATATATATATATATATGGGTTCACTTCATTTCACTGAACTTTCAATTCACTGACTTTCATTTCACTGACACCATTTCACTGAAATTCATTTCACTGAAACTTCATTTCACTGAAACTTCATTTCACTGACAAGTATTATTACAAAGTAAATGGAATATGCCTTTCCCCACTGTAGTGCGACCCTGGAGTTAGAATATATAGTTAGGGGGTGTGGGGGCAGAGTCCCCACATCGGGGTAAGCAGCCCCCACTTACTTTTCTTTTACTAAGCAATATTATATCAAAACGTAAGAGTATCATATAAAATGAAGTGGCTAGCACACACCCCTAACTATATATTCTAACACTACAGTGGGGAAGGGGGAATATTCCATTTTATTGCTAATAATAGTTGTCAGTGAAATGAACTTTCAGTGAAATGATTTTTCAGTGAAATGAATTTCAGTGAAATGGTGTCAGTGAAATGAAAGTCAGTGAATTGAAAGTTAGTGAACCCATATATATATATATATATATATATATATATATATATATATATATATATATATATATATATCAAAATACTGAAAACACAAAATCCTGAAAACACACAGGATACTTTTTCCAGCACAAGTGCATGCAAAAGAAATAAAACACAAACTATATTACTGTTTTAAGTAGTAGCAGAGGGCAAGCCCCAGCACCCCCGTGGTGTGGGGGTGGTCCCCTCCCGCGCTACTACTTATATATATCAACTGCAAGATTGCACTTAGTGGTGAAGTGCACCGGAGTTGATATATTTAAGTAGGGGTGTGAAAGGGCCCGGGGTGGGTGCAGGGCTTGCCCCCGCATATAATTGAAGAGTAATATGTTTCTGTATGTACTTGTAGTGGAATATAGTAAGTGTTTGTATCCTGTGTGTTTTCAGGATTTTAAGTTTTCAGTATTTTGAATTTTCGGGATTTTGAACTTTCAGGATTTTGGTCTCAGGATTTTGGGCTTTCAGGATTCTGTAGCGCTTCCATATACATATGTAACTACACATACACATGCAGAGATATTTATAGTAAGATACATATGTAGTAGGTGCACACAATATGGAACAGCCACTATTCCTACTGTTACTACCTTACCAAATGGAGACTGTATGAGCCACCCATACAGATGACAATGATTGCCTGAAACATATACCCACAGAGAAATCAAAGGATATAACACCACACACAGGTTTGCATAAATGGGAAAGCTTTATTTGTGTACGATTACAGTTGTATATGCCATGTGGTATAGCTGTTTAGACACGGACATCCATATAGACTGAGTAATGCAACTGTGAAACAGTTATACTAATACAGTAGTCTGGAAAAGTTAACAAATGTTGCTGTCCAGGCCAGGGCCATCAAGAAATACAATAGTAAAGACAGACTGGGCCACAGCATACCAAATAATTAACAGTAAGTAATGCAGATTTATAGTTCAACAGCCTCTATCTACACTCTGTAGACAATCCCTAGGGGGGGGTAAAGACCTCAATTGACACAATGGGATGTAACTGTTACATAACAAGGCACAACTGACACCATCACAAGCACACTGACAAACAGAACAGTCTGTATGGCAGGTGGCAGTAGGCCTGCATTTAACCAAGGTGGATTGTATGGTAATGTACATCCATATACCTTAAGGCAGCTCACCCCTGATGGTCTTCAGGTCTTTGGACTTTCAGGATTCTGTAGCATTCCCATATACATATATGTATATATAGATATATGTATATGTATATATAGATATATGTATATATAGCTATATATGCATGCACATCCTATGTGTACAGATATGCCTGGTTATGTTGGTATATATACAGATATCAATAACTATATGTGCATACATATCTGTTCTGATATACCTATTACTGTCAATATATATGTAGATATCCATATGTATATGTTCATATGTATCTCTATCTGTATATGTGTAGACATGTATTGCTCTGTATATGTATATATCTTGGTTTTTATTTGTATAGCTATGTACATATACATATCCATCTATGTATGTCGATATGTATATGTGTATGACTATATAGATATCTGGATAATTATATGTACATATATTTTCACCATATGTCCTGAACATGGAGTGTATCCCTACCTCAGCCCCTATAGTCCCAACTTCATAGTGCAAGGGGATGTCAAGTATGTATAGCAGGTATATTTTAGACTATTGCTACTGTAATAGGGAATGTCTTCACAGACATGGTGCATGTGGGAGGTCACATCTGCTTTTAACATGTGCACCATTGGCTACTGACAGACATCCTAATGACATCATAGTACAGTACCACTTCTAGCATGTAATGCTCCTGTGGAGTACAGCAGAAATAATAGCCAATATATGTGGACTGTGTGACACACACTGGACAGTCCAGAGGTGTACACATAACCCCTTAGTGCAAGACATGTGGACCAATCCTGACAATGTGGATGTTAGCCATGTAGATGGGTATAACACGTAACTACTGGTATACATGTGCCCCCATAGGTTATGCATTCACACATTCCTGCCTGTCTTGCCACATAATAACCGCTGGTACAGAGGTGCCGTGGCCATATACTAGATATTGACATGTATCTGTACAGCATCCCACTGCTCTGTCTGACATACATGACTGTTATAGTGGCCCAGCAGGAGTACATCTGGCAAGTATCTGGACATTACGTCTCATTGGATAAGTACACTAAGCTGCTAGGCATGTAACAAAGCACTTGCAGGCTACAGACAGACCGGCTCAACACTGGCATACATTTCCTATGGGGGAATGCACATGTACCTGTTTATATAGCAGGCTGTACAGGCATGCCACAGCACAGAGTAACATACACCTGAGTGAAAGTGCATAACCACAACCAATGTGAACACAGCCACAGCCACATATGGTATGCTAGCGTATTATTGCAGCATATGAACTATCTGTTCAACATCAACCTTATATGTGCCACTCACACACTAACCCTACATATACTGGGCCGCTACACAGTGCACTCCAATGCCTGTCTGTGGTATGGGACATGTGCGTGTATGGCCCTACAAACATGTCAGCCGATAGGGTAATATACAGTGGAGCAGTATGTAACATCAGATAAAACAGGACCAAGAACAATGACATCTACCACAGTCTGTACACAGGCCAAGGTACATATTAACAATACACACACTGCTGACAATCACAATAAGTACACAGACCTCAGTACTGTACACACAACCACAGAATGTCCAGGTTATGTCATCAAATATAACCCCTACTATACATAACACATGCAGCAGTCTGATATCTCAGTGGCTTGTTATCAGATATAATGTCACTAATTATGGTGTCCAGCACATATGCACCCCTTACTGCATGACATATGTACAAAGGTTGACAGGGTTATGGCTGGAGGCACATACACAGGGCCAATATTGACATGTTGCTGTGATAACCTCATACATTTACTGTTGTAACAGGGTTTGTTGCAGCATATGTCCTATGAGGGGTATGAAGTCAGTAACTCTCACAGCTGTCACAGTCTACAGACTGCAATCCTCACACTACTTTCTGCAGTTTACAGATAGGTGCTCTGTGGGTAGCACCTGAAACAAAAGGCACCATACACTGGCCAGTCTGCAGATGTCCCTACAGATGGGTGTTCCTTCATAAACATAGCACTATCATGGCAGGTATGAAAACATGTAGGACAGCCATATCCACACACACCCAGTTAAACCAACATTACTCCAAATGCAGTATTGCAGCACTTACAGTCTGTAGTCAGATCAGGCACATCCCCCTCCTGTGTGTTGGCCTGTTTCCACAGTGTATGTTGTTAGAGGTAAATCCCCAATCCATCTGAGATGCTGTTTGCCAAACAGATCGAGTTCCTGCTCACAGTGAATGAAATGCCCAATACCAACATGATGTTCCTAGATATTGGTGTGTGTTTCCATGCAATTGGCTTTGGGAATGTTACCACAGCTGTTCCACATGCAATCAGCTAGAGGAGGGCTGCAATTCGTGCAGAAGCCATCAGCTGATCCTGAGCATAGCTTAAAATACACATGCTGCTGCCTAAGTAATGCAGGTGTAAGTCTCTACATCCACCAGAGAGGGAGTGAGAAAGGCAGACAGAGGTACAAAAAAGCCAGGGAGGGGTGGGAGAGTAAAACTTAAGCATGTGAGTGTCACACACCTACCAGTACAGGGCATCAACCCCCTGACGACTATGTAGTGCTATCACATGTCCATGCAGTTATTGCATGTGCACATAGGTTACATGTTGAGGAGCCCTCAGAACATATATGTGATGGTGAGTGACGTCTGCAACAGGAATATGGTAGTTATGTGGTAGGTGCAGTGCACATGTCTGTCTGCATGAGCAGGTGTCAGCATCAACACAGCCACACTCTCACAGTTACGCACACACATTGACATACTTGGCAGGGCCAGGAATACAACTCCTCACTTGTGGGATCGCCACAACACAGTACTGTGCAGGTATCACATGCACCACTGGGGTCATACGGAGGTTATATGAGCAAAGGGTATGTGAAGGTGTCTGACATCAGACAGCATGCTTCAGTATGCCAATGGGGGTTGTAGTGATTGTGAATGTGGTCATACACATCATACACCACACACACAAACACGGGTGCCAGTACTGACATGCATGGGTGCACTGCTTCAAGTGTGTGTTGTGTTTGATGGTGCCAGATGGCTATACAAGGCTAGGTGATGGGTATACATTGACATCAGGCCACATGACAATGGTCTGCAATGTGGCTCAGGGGTATAGTGTCTGGAGTTTCCCACACAGGTGGGTATTGTAATCACCATCCAGTCACCTGGGTGACTATTACATGTGGCCTATGCTGTGCATTGCTTGCCATGTATGTGTTCCTTAGTCCATGATATGGACAGTGTCTGAGATGTGCACACCTCCCACTTGCATGTACAGTGACATGTGGAACTGTACCTGGGGTGTCTGGCCCATGTTGTGTACACAGATTGTTATCATCAGATGTGCCAGTCCTGGCCTCATGTGGCAGGAACTGTTAATGGACAGCAGGTTGCATCTACATTGATAGCATGATACCAGTATTCCTTGGTGTCAGTGGCATCTGTCCATACAGGGCTTGTGTTTCAGGCATGGTATGTCCTTTGCGGGTCACATTTGATGGCACCACAGGTGTTGCAGGTGTCCAGTGGGGAACATGGGGGAGGTGCACTGTCGGCATGTACATGCCTATTGGACTGATGGACAGGGTGCCATGTCCTCTGTATTCCACTGCAATCACACCATGGTTACTATCAGTTGGCAATATGCAGGGTAATACCAACATAGCAGCTATTGCCTATGCAAGTGTGTGTGTGTGTGTGTGTGTGTGTGTGTGTGTGTGTGTGTGTGTGTGTGTGTGTGTGTGTGTATGAGACATGGGTTGACAGTGTTCCCTGGGTAATACAATGGTTGCTAACATTGTTCAGCTGGCACTGATGTCACATTTAAGGGTATGGATTTACAACCCAGCCTCTCAGCTATTTCACATATGTTATCCCTGTATGGTGGACATTTTGATATATACTTGGCCCACCATATAAGAAGTTTACAAAACCCACTCCACGTTGAGTCCAGTTGTTATGCACTCACAGCCACCTCCA
This sequence comes from Protopterus annectens, assembly GCF_019279795.1. NCBI lineage: Eukaryota > Metazoa > Chordata > Ceratodontiformes > Protopteridae > Protopterus > Protopterus annectens. Next base: position 53,183,673 of record NC_056746.1, read on the forward strand.
CACAGGATATAAATGACAAGCACAGAAACACACACACACACACACACACACACACACACACACACACACACACACACACACACACATACACACACACACCTGTCATGTCTGGGATTAGAACTCCTACCTGACTAGTATATTACACTACAGCACTACACCAGTATATGATGTGCCATGGAAATTATTGGAGTACTCCTTCCCCAAAAGTGTATTTCACAGTGAACGACATTAGCTGGATTGCCAAAGTAGGACATTAGAATTGTACTGAGTGTGACTAGCCTAAAATGCATTACACCCTGCACAGACATAGAAAAACACAAAACATCCACAACTGCCATGTGATGGAATAGAATCCCTACCAGAGTTCTATATCACACTACAGCATAATGAGAAGTATGCGGCTACCACTCCACCCATACAGTATAAGAAGGAATCAGTACTGCAAACTAAACAAGGATATACATTTTGAGCCTCAAGAGCAGAATCAGTCCACTCAGGCATTCAACTTGTATGTTTTATGAGAGTGAAGCTATTATGTTAGCAGTATTTCTTAGTAGTTCTCAGCTTGCTAATAAAACTGACTGTTGTAGCCTTGTGTCCTCCCCCCCCTCACTAGTACAGTAATCCTAACTGTCCAATAGACAGTATACATTTAATTCACTTCCCTGTGACTAAATTAACCATCAAGCAGCCCTCTCAGTGCTTTCTGCATTAGTTTGTACCACTTGGAGGTCCACCTGTTTATTTGCATCTTTATACATTCCCCTTCATTGCTAATGTATCTCCCTACTCTAATCTGTGCACAAACTGGTTACTAATCAGCAAGTCAATGTGAAGATACACCCCCAACCTTAATAAACTTTGTTGTCTCTTCTCTCCTTCACTTTACAGGTAGTTTGAATTATTACTTACCCCCTCTGAGGCCTTCACTGATTTCCACTGATTGCCTCTCTGGTTTCTTTCCATTCCACCTGGTTTACACCCCTTGTGCTATCTCCCTCCCCCAATACAAAGTCTATATTAGAATCCTGCTGAGCATGGAGCCATCTTTAAATTTCTAGTCTCCCACCAGGACGCAAGTGCTCTTCAGCGATTACATTCTGCTTGCCGGTGAGCCATTAGACCTCAGGATTTTTTTAAAGTGTTCAGATTTGTAAAGTAATACTTACTTTTTTCTCTTGTCTTGGTTGGCTGTGCCCCGCTCTGTTCGCCCTCGCTAATGCTTGGGCTCTCTTCGCTCCCCAGGCTAGTGAAAGTGGATAACATATACATACTAAATCTAGAGCACTTGATAATAGTTTTCAGTCTTACTCACAAACACTGGCTAATCAACAATGTATGTACTGTACCTGTGTACTATGTATGTATTCTACCTATGTTCCAAATTTCAGCTGTACACCACAAATCTATTAATTACCTTTATTTTTTAAATTAATATTTTTTTGTTTGTTCTCTCCACTTTAACTGTTTATGTGCCACATACCACTGTAAAAACATGCCTCTTGTAATTTGTGTGTATACTGATCATGTCTAAATAACTAAATGGGTTTGTAATTTTTCTTTGTGGAGATTTTCTCCCCAGGCCTCTACTGAAAAAACGCCTTTTTGGCTCAGTCAGACACCCCCGGTTAACAAATGTAAAATAAAATAAATAATGCTGTTATAGGATGCACCACGGGGATTGCTGGAGTGCCCCTTCCCCAAAGGTATATATCACAGTGAATGACATCAGCAGGATTGCCAAAGTAGGGCATTTGAATTGTACTCAGTGTGACTACCCTAAAATGCATTGCTCTCTACACATACATACACAATTGCCAAGTCTGGGACTAGAAATCCTACCTAACTATTTTATCACACTACAGCTGTACGCAATTATGGAACTTGCTATGGAGATTAGTGGAATACAACCTTCCCAGAGGTTTATTTCTAGGTGGATGACATCAGCAGCCTTGCCAAAGTACGGCATTTGAATTGTAGGGAGTGTGAGTAGCCTAAAAGGAATTGCTCTCTATACAGACAGGGACAGACACACACACATGCACACACACACACACACACACACACACACACACACACACACACACACACACACACACACACACACACACACACACACACTTGCCAAGTCTGGGATTAGAACTCATACCTAACTGCTTTATCACACTACAGCAGTATGCAGTTATGGTATGCGCTACGGAGATTACTGGGCTACAACCTTCCCAGAGGTGTATTTCTAGGTGAGTGACATCAGCAGCCTTGACAAAGTAAGGCATTCGAATTTTAGGGAGTGTGAATAGCCTAAAATGAATTACTCTCTACACAGACAGAGACAGACACACACACACACACACACACACACACACACACACACACACACACACACACACACACACACACACACACACACACACACACACACACTTGCCAAGTCTGGGATTAGAACTCCTACCTATTTTATCACACTACAGCAGTATGCAGTTATGAGACACACTATGGAGATTACTGGTCTACAACCTTCCCAGAGGTGTATTTCTAGGTGGATGACATTAGCAGCCTTGACAAAGTAGGGCATTCAAATTATAAGGAGTGTGAGTAGCCTAAAAAGAAGTGCTCTCTACACAGACAGTCTCACACACACAGAGACTTGTCAAGTCTGGGATTAGAACTCCTACCTAACTATTTTATCACTCTACAGCAGTACACAGTTATGGAACACGCTATGGAGATTACTGGTCTATAACCTTCCCAGAGGTGTATTTCTAGGTGGATGACATCAGCAGCCTTACCAAAGTAGAGCATTTGAATTGTAGGGAGTGTGACTACCCTAAAAAGCATTGCTCTCTACAAAGACAGAGACAGACACACACAGTTGCCATGTCTGGGATTGGAACTCCTACCTAACTAGTTTATCACACTACAGCAGTACACAGTTATAGGACACACCATGGAGATTACTGAGCTACAAACCTTCCAAAGGTATATATCACAGTGGATGACCTCAGCAGGCCTGTCATAGTAGAGCTATGGGGAGTGTGTGTGCATGGGCCATAAACCATTCATCTAGAGGTTGACCCATCACATGCGTTCACACATAGGGTCATATTTCACAGGTATGTCTATACAGCTGCTAGATGACTACTTCCTTGTACACTCATGTTGCACAGCTAGCACTTGCACCACAAAGTCTGTAATTCTGACAGATACCAGTGGCTAGAATCTACAGTGAATGATATCTGATCCTTATGTGGTTGTGGTCCTCTGGCTGTGTGCTGGATGGGACAGGCCTGAATGGCTCCTTGTCACAGTCACCCTCTTCCACACATCTATGTATGTCTACCTTGGCGTGTTGTCCTTAGATATATGTCTGTATTCCTTTCCACTGTGTGTGCAAAGCATTAGTGGTACATACTGAGGAGTGTCTGCACTAACATCTGTGACTGCCAGATGTGTCTGGTCCACTGGTGTTTGCGGACATGGCCTTCATTTGTTTAAGTGTGTGAGCATGCCCAGTATGACCTTTCAGTATGCTGTTGACTGACATTGCCTTCATTTCTCTAAGTGCGTGAGCATGCCCAGTATGAGCATCTGTATTGAATTAGTGGATCAAGTCTAGGTAGTTTGTACTGCAGTGCACACCTTTGTGTTGTACACCTACAGGTAGCATACTGTTTCTGCAGGATATCCGTCCATCATTTGGCAATATGGGGACAAACTGTCCAGGGGATAGTGTATACTGTAGGTGATTGTGTCTGTACTGCTTCAGCTGCATGGTGCTGCTGTTAGCAGAGATATTCAGATGTGTACTGTTAAACACAGTGATGTTTTCTGTCCTTATGTACTGTCAGGTGGGCATTCTTGCTCACAGTGATGTCTTGGGGGACAAGGGTGACTGCAGCTATGTCCGTGATTGTGGGCAGACATCTACGTATTCATGGTAAGTTATGCCATTCTGGAGGGGGAGCTGCAGACACTTGGTGCTGGGTTTGTGTATTTGGTTCAGCACCTTGGTACAGTACTGGCAGAGGATCCCATACTTGTATGTCCATCAGCATGATAGTATGGGCTTATCTTGCTGTGGCAATGCATCACAGTTGTACAGATTCACCCAGGTCAGCCAGGAGCAGGGGCCATGGGTCAGGACATTTACTCTATTGTGGTGTATGGGCAGGTATGTAGCCACTCATGTATGTGTTTGCAGCCAGGGATAGTGTGTGCACACAGCTTTGAGTCGGACCCTGCACATTCCATGCTGTCCATGCTCCCACCCCCATCTGTTATTCTAACCTCATCAGTACATTATGCATTCATTCTCTGATACTTTCCCTAAGGGTATCACCCCATCACAGGTGTGTGTTAGTGTTGGTCCACAGATCATGCTGTGGGACATGGTGGACATGTTACTGGGGTTTGTCCACATGGCCTTGCATATGGCTTATGCAAAGTGTGTTATGTTGTTATTTGGGTGTCCATGACATAACAATGCATTGGCCGTAAATGTGAGACACAGGCCTTTGGCAGATGCCTGTGGGGAATTAGGTGTTGCTGCATGCCAGATGTGGCAGGTCATTGCATTCTGTCAGTTCTACAGCTCAGACCACCATACAGTGTATTCCCCTGGGGTGACAGGGTAGGTGTGATAGGTGTTCATACCAAAACCTCCCCTAATAGTTTTACTCAGGTGGTGTGAATGCTGGCAGGGTGCTACCTACAGCTAGGGACACACCTGCATGGGACACATGCACTGCATGCTGCAGTCTTCCACTATTGCCATATACAGGTGGGGTCTTACTGCACCCATACCCCACAGCAAGAATATGACCAGAGAAGTGCCTGTGGCTGCGGTTTGCATGAGCTGGGTGCATGTGTGCTATGGACACTACTTGCACCTGACACACAGATATGCATTGGGCATTCCAGTTAAGCTTGCATGTGCAGGTACATCAGCTGTTTCCCAATACATCAGTCCTACCTCCTTTGTGATCTGTGAGTGTTTGGGCAGACAACACCAGTATCCCCTACAACAGGACCAAATAATGTGATGCATACCTATATGTATGTTTCCAATGGTGTGTCCATTTCACAGTGACACAATATATACTGTATGTCTGGGGTACTTTCCCCTGTGTACTACCTGTATTTGTAGACCAGCAATGCCATGTCAGTCTTTCAGATTACCACCATACATTTGCAGTGGCTTACTGCTAGCTTGTGTTATACTGATGGGAACTGTGTACCGCACTGCAGATGTGAGGACTTGTCCCTGTCATCATCAGTAGTGGGCAATGGCCACCGGGCTTCATTCAACATGCATACATACTGACCACTCTCACACAATATGAAACACACACCAACCTAACACACACAGATCTGCATATTGTGCAAATGCTACAACCTATCCTGCTACCTTGGCCACCTCTAGGCATCTGTGCTCCACTGGTATTAGACCTACACATACATGTTACTACATTTCTATATAGGGTTATGGGGAGCACACCTGACTGTTACGAAGTGTGTACATCACATTGGCAGGGCACACCAGACCGTTACTACATAATTAAGTAGGACTGGGAGGAGCACACCTGACAGTTTCTGCATATCTACACAGGACTGGGGGGCACACCTGAGTGTTACTACATTTCTACATAGAATGAGGGACACAGCTGACTATTTCTACATTTCTACACAGGATTGGAGGGGGCACACCTGACTTCCACTATATTTCTACATAGGATGGGGGGCACACCTGACTATTTCTACATTTCTACACAGAATTGGGGGGACACACCCGATTGTTACTGCATTTCTACGTAGGATGGGGGAACACCTGACTATTTCTACATTTCTACACAGGATTGGGGGGCACACCTGACTGTTACTACATTTCTACTTAGGATGGGGGGAACACCTGACTACTTCTACATTTCTACACAGGATTGGGGGGCACACCTGACTGTTATTACGTTACTACGTAGGATGGGGGCACACCTGACACTAGTACATATTTGCTATGACTGTACTGGTATGTCAGGTACTCCATTTCATTCTGTATTCTAACCTATTATGCTGACTAGAGGCATACCAGTGTACTACAGATCTTAGCTTTGATTTTCCTACATATTAGTTTCGGACTTTCTTCCCTTCAGTACTAATGTCCCACTGCCTGACTTGCTGTAGTCTGTCTGTGTAGGCCTGGGGAGGGTTACCCATAGGCATCATTCAGAGGCCATAGCACAGCATTTGTTTGTGTTTGTCTACAGCTGTTCTGCTGGCTGTGACTGTTGTTGGGTATGTGAACCCCCCTGACTGGCATGTGTGAGTCACTTACCTTGTGGGTGTCCCAGTATTGAGGGGGGTGGTGCTGCAGAGCTGCCTATGTTGGATGCACATAGTACACTCCGTACACATGGTTGAGCACAGGTAGTGTGATGTTTGGCTTCCTTTTTACTGTATATGAGAATCAGAGAGAAGTGTTATTCCATGGGTCCCTCCTGTGTCAGAGTATGTTCTATGACTTGCCTCTTTGCCAAGGCCAGGGCATACAGGGCATGCCTCCTTCTGCCTACTGTGGCAGGCTCAGGTTGTTCCTCCTCTGAGTCACTCTGTGCCTGTACAAGCCTTGGCAATGATGAAGGGTATGTGCCCCTGTCCTGTGCTGTTGCTGCTGCAGCTGTTTCTGCAAGATCACATTGTGTAGCATGCACATACGATGATAGTTTGGGTACATGTAGCTGGTGAGTACTACAAGGCTCCACCGGATATGTCCAGGCACCGGAACCATGACTTGAGCATCCCAAACACAAGCTCTACTATAATTCTGGTGTGTGCATGTGCCTCATTATGGAGTTCTTGTTCAGGTGTGTGTGCATTTCTGATGGGTGTCATCAGCCATGGCTCCAGTGCGTATCCAGCATCCCCCACTAGCTGATCGTGAGGGGTGTCCCCATTGGCAAATCTCTGGTACAGCTAAGTCAGATGCCAGATGTGGGAATCATGATAGCTTCCAGGGCAGCCAGCGCACACATTCATTATTATGCCCTGGGCATCACACACGACCTGGCAGCTGATGGAGTGGAAGCCCTTGCGGTTGATGTAGACCCTACCCCAGTCACTGGGTGGTGCTTTGATGCATATGTGCATGCAGTCTATAGCACCCACTACATCAGGGTATTCTGCTATTTGGTGGAACAGTTGAATATTGCTGGCCAATGCCTCATGGGTGTTGGAGAAATATACTTGCTCATCGACATGTGCTGACATGGCATCCAGGAACAGGTGGAGTATCCTGGATGCTGATGCCTGTGAGATCCCCATCATATCCCCAGTTGGCCTTTGGAAGATACCTGTAGCTAGTATTCTTAGGCCTACCCATACCTTGGTATCCACTGGGATGGGTTCCCCTCTGTTAGTTCTGTGTGTCAGGTGTGGCCGGCACAGCTCAACAATTTGCTGAAGGAGGTCCCTGTCCACCCTATAGTGTGCCACTATCTCCACCTCATGTAACCCCTGGTAGGTTACCCTGGGTCTGTACACTCTTTTCCGTCTCCTCACTGTGTGTTGGATGACACCATTCACATCCTCACCACCCTCAGCCTCTTCCACAAGTTGTTGTATGATAGCTATTGCAGCCCCTATCATTTTGTTGTTCTGTTTGTTAAAAGTTCCCTGCTTGTATACATCGGTGGTGTAGAGTGTGGGAAAAACCAGAAGGGAAGGTGTTTGCATAGTTTATAGTAGTGTTCTGAGCTGGGCTGGTCTGCTGTCTGTGTAATTGGATGATTCTGATACATTTCACCTGACAGCTATGCTAGTTCTCTTTGATTACCTTCCTACTACTGTTTTCCCTTCCCATTGCCTTCCTGTTTAAGTCCAGGGGTGTGCAGCACAAACAGAGTGCTCAAATGTGCACAGAGCTGCTATTTCCTGGTTTAACTTTTTTTTTTATACCTTTAAAACAAAACCAGTGCGTGGCACGCACACCTGCTTAGGCAATGTAAAGAGTGCTAGGTAGACTCAGACACACCCCCTTGCTTAGCTGTGCTAGGAGCAACCCTGAGCCATATGGCTCCAATCCAGTTACAGTATGCCTGACAGCTCCCCACCCCCCCCATGATGTCAGCAAACTCCTAGGCTTGCACCAAGCTATTCCTACTTTTACACTGTTGGGGCCTGGCTAGCATGCTGGGGAAAACTGGGATTCACTATCATTCCCTTCATTTGCATAGGATTGCCTGCTAATGCATAGTTACGTGTCTCACACTGAACCTCCCTCCTTAGCAATCACTACTCACTGGCCATGTTGTCTTCTGCCTGCCATTGACTTTCATGGCAGAATAGTGATTTTAGTTAGAATGCTTCTTTTAGGTTTATTTTATTATTTTCCACCCGATCCCATTTGCATGCTGCTGCCCTACGCTTAAACAGCCGAGATCAGCAAAAAAAATAAATAAAAGTTGAATTTTTTTATTTTTTAGGCTGTTTGCAATGCCAATGGCCTTATACTTGGCCATTGGCATGCTTCCTGACTGATATGCAGCCTTTATTTGGAGCTGTCACAGCTCCGTTTTGGATTTTGCAGACTAACCGAGTACATTTCTACAGATTACACTAGTCCTGCACGGCCGGTTTCAAACTTCCTGGATTGCAAATTCACCTCATTTGCATGGATTTCTCCTGCAAATGGGGTGATTTACATACAGGGCCTTAGTCTGTGCAGGACTAGTGCAGGAGCACTCGTGCACACCCCTGAAGGCTGTTCCTGGATCATACGGCAGACATATTGCCTGCTGGAGCTCCTGCACTAATCCTGCACACCATGCAAGGCATGCAGAATCCAGGGCATTATTGTGAGCAATGTGAAAATGCAAAGTGTGCTGTCAATGAAGAAAAAAAATAATACCCACAATGAAAGAAAAATAAAATGGCAAGGGAAGCAACACTTGTTAAAAGAAAAGAAACATTTTATTTTCAATGAAAAGCAAAGTGATCTGAGAAAGCTTATAGACTGACACCTCACATCTGTGTGATAGAAGAAAGTGTTAGGATATCAAAGGATTACTGCCAATATTAAAACAGATCAACACTAAAAGTCAGGAATAATTTTTATTTCTACACCTTACCAGACACTGGCAGGCTACTATGGTTACCACAGTATTGTTGATTCCTTACCTGTCAAATTCACTTTATGATTAGTATAGCTCTGACAAGAATTGGGTGTCAAGGAGAAGCATTTCATATATCCATAGCTATATCTCTCTCTATGTATAAATATATATATATATATATATATATATATATATATATATATATATATATATATATATGCACATATACTTCAAATGTATATGTATATATGTAGGTATGTATGTATCTATCTATTACCTGTTATGTATTTGCTTTATCTATGTAGTAATAGACAGACAGATAGATAGATAGATAGATAGATAGATAGATAGATAGATAGATAGATAGATAGATAGATAGATAGATAGATAGATAGATAAAAATTGTGCAAATGAAACAGTTGTCTTAGTCTGAGTGGAAGCAGTTAAAGTTGAAATCATCATTATATCGGTTTACACACTCACTTGTATTACATGAACATGCAAGTACACAAGTTTCACATTTGTTCTGATTGTGGCTTTCTCCTCTTGTAATGCTTCTCATCTTTTAAGGCATCAAAACCTAACAGTGATACGTGAGAGGTGAGTCATAGAAAAGTCAATACAAACTACATTAGCTTAGACTCTACAAGTCTTGTTTCATTTACATATTGAGAAAAATACTATTCCACTAAACACAGTTTGCTGTATATAATTGCTACCAGACATTTTTCTTGTGTTGTGAGAACACCTGAACATCATCTTATTATTGCCTTGATCTGCTGCCTTACCAGCATTTTTCATACGGGTCCCTATTATTTCATCGAATATTCAGTTCAGCGAACAGCTTTTTCGGTGCACTTACATTAAACATGCACTTTGTCAAACTGTTTATACTGAAATCATGGTACAGTGAAGATCAGAAAATTTGCCCCATCCTCACTATAGAGCGATCTTGGAGTAAGTATATATAATTAGTGGGGGGGGGTGAAAGCCCCCCAAAACAACAGAATTTGATGAAAGGCATTTCCAATGAAATTCTGTTCATTGAAGTGTGGTTTTGTTGATTTAATAGAGCCCTTCATGCTGACTTCCATTTAAATAAAAATTCTTGCTTTATCGCTGTATGCAATATTCCCTCACCCTGATTCTTTTTTCCTCACATTATTATGAAAACAAATATAACTTCTGCTATACCCTTTTTGAAGCATGCCTGCAAAATCCTCAGAACAAAGGTAAATTAGTATTACATTTTCCTGTCAACTAAACTCAATCAACCTTTATTGCAATAACTGATTGACTAAACAGGATAAATAAATCTGTTCTCCTGCCATGCAGCAAAACTGTTGTTTTTTTCTTTGTAAATCCCTGAAAAAGTTAAATTTTAGCTGTGAAGTATGTCTTATTAATTCATCTTAGAAAGTGTAATGCATGGAAACCCATATTAATAAAAACCATGAATCTGCAGCTAACAATATCAAATTTCTTAATTGTATTTTAACTTTTTTTCACATTTTATTTCATTGGTTGCTATTGTGTTCGCTGATGTTCTGCTGTCTTACTCTCGCTCTCTCTCTCTTTGTCATCATTGTGTGAAATGTCTGGAAGACCCTCAGGCTAGGCAGTAAAGTTTCATGTACACCTTTATTGACCACATGATTCACTATGATTGGAATAAGCCTGCTGAGGGACTTCAGTGGGTATCTTCTATCTCTCATGTCGATGGCATCACTGTATATTACCGTGCCTCAGGCCAAGGCTAGTTGGTGTCATCAAGGGATAAGGCACGGTACAAGCTCTATTTATACCTGAAAAGAATGAAACTTGGAAGTGCTTATATTGATTGCTGCAAAAAAAAAAAAAAAAAAAAAAAGGAAAAATGGTGTGGAGGAGAAGAATTTTTAGTAATAACCTTTAGATGGCAGATGTGCACTCAAGTTATTTCACAGTCATGCACCCTTTACAGATTTAGACATCTCTCTCACCATCCACAGCATAAGAAACCAGGATTATAAATGCATGATTAACTAAGCACAGTTCCGTTTTTTAAGAAGTTGGTGCTGCATTGGTTATTTGGACCAAAGAAAGTCTCTACTGAACTACATTTAAGTTTATATTACATTATATTTAAGGATTCATATCAGTTGTACCTATTGTTTTCAAATATGTCTGCATCTTATCGATCTTAGACATGTGTGGTTCACAGATATTCCCACAGTGTGATCTTTCTTTTCTATTAAATATCAAGACTTATAGGTGATGAAAGGCAGAACTGTCATACCCTCCTGTGAGACATTTTTGCCTGGTCTACACAAGTCCCACTTGTACTAGTCATTTATAGTGCAAACATTTAAAAGGCTATATGCTTTCATGCATGTTTCTTTCAGTCATAATGCATTACCCTACTACTTACGTGTGATATCTTCAGACCATCCCATTAATGTGCAAATCCCTACCACTTCTGTGAAGAAAGTGAATGCACATTCTTTCTTTTCCCACTAATTCCTTTATCACATGGTTAGGAACCAGCCCACAATTATTAATTTTAGCTAAAATAACAGCATAGCAATAATGTGAGTCCTAAAGCACATAAGACTGGTTTCACACAACATTAAGATAAATTTATCCCCAGAGCCCACATAATGCATTGTGAAGGAGTAATTGTGCCAATCAAAAACATACCTGGTATGCAAGGTCATAAATAGTACAGTAGTACAGCTTGGAAACAGAAATTGTACTGGAGATATGACATCTATGCAGTGAATGCATGGATACACACACACACTGGTTCTCTGAATGCCTATTATCTTCTTTGGATAAAGTGATCACAGCTGTATGAATACTAACCATGGGCATAGTCAGTTCAGTAAGCATGAGATTGTATTTGGTCCATAGCAGGATGTATTCAGTAACACCTGACACATGGCATTAAGCAAAAAAGCATGATAAGTGGCAATGTGCAGGCTAGGTGTGATTTAGAGGAGCATGTAAGAACACTGTGTAGGGTTGTCACCTATATGTTTTTTTTTTCCGTACTATCCAGAAATCAAACCAATTGCCTTGTAGTCTAAAAAAACCTATACAAACTCCAGTATCCTGTTTTTAGATATATATAGACCAACAGAGTTTGTTAATTCTCCATTCCCACTGTGTTTTTATTAAAAAAACATGGCTAATGTGTACAACTGTGAAGAAAACAAAGAAAAGGTGCTCCTCCTTCCCCTGATGTGTCCTTGATGAGTCCCTATTATTTCATTGAATGGACACATTGTTGAATGGCATTTCATTAGAAATGCTATTCGTCAAACCTTTCTAACTGAAATCGCATTATGGTAGGGGGGCAGGAAATTTGCCCTTTTCCCACTGTAGTGCTATCTCGTTGTTGGTATATATAATAAGTGTGGGGTGAGGGAGATTCAATGAAAAGCATTCCCGATGAAATAATATGCGACAATGTGGTCTTTCAATGAAATAATATAGACCCACCCTTGACATCTCAAAATAGGCGTTAAGTGGTCAAAGAGAAGGGAGAAGATAGGCAGGGTTATTGGGAGGTGTGAGGGGTGTGGCTTTAGTCTGCTTTTGGCTACAATAAAAGATGGTGACCCATAAGACTGTGCCTTGGGAGAAACTACAGCATTTATGGGCTCATATGTTCATAGGTGTATACAAGGCTAACAACCACTAGGGTCCTTATAAGCCTAGCCATACAACCCAAAGGCAACCCACAAATTTGATTTCTGTAGGTGGTAATTTACTGACTACCTCTGTCCATCAGAGACATCATAGAAGCCAGACCAGGGGTACATTTCTGATTACCCATCCATTGGCCCAAGGTGTCCATAGGGATAGGAGTGATGTGCAGATGACTAATTACATAATGTCATACAACTATGTGCTTATATGCAAGTAAAATTCATCAGCTATGCAACTGATGAAATCAAGCATGGAAAAGTGGTTCTGAGATGAATAAACCTAGTGCTCTCTTCTGACTGTCATAATTTTTCAGTGTACAGGAGCTTTACTCACATAAAAATGCCCAGCATTGATAACAATGGATTTGTTTGTTTTTCAGTACTTGATAAAAAAGATGAGGAACTACTTTCATCAGGTCTAGAACATAACTTTCAGGGAATATGTTCCTGCAAGTTTCATTTTAACAGACTATATCAATTACGTCTGAATCTTAGTAGCAGCAGCTACAGTCAGACAACAAGCGTTAGTGGCTAATCTTAGAGCCAGTGTCCATGACATGACAAGTTGTCACCAGTTTATCAATCTATTTTATAGATTTGTCTGCTAGCAGCTAACATGCCACTGCATCAATGACTTGAGCATTGTTGTCTCCTACTATGGAGACAGGGACACTAAACCAAAGATTGTCGGTATGCATCACTTACATATGGAATCATGAGAATGCATGGACTGCTATCCATAAGGATATGAAAGTTTATGCAACATTAACCATCTTTGTTATAGAGACTTTTTGGCATCCAACAGGGGACATATTAGGAGTTTCTTTTGTAGCAGTTTTATGGATTCTATACAAGTTACCATTTTGGTGATGTGATGTGATGCTGCAGTATACAAAGGAACATGAATGGTTTCCACCAATAAGAGAGTAGAGCACCAACACTATATCATCATTATACAATATAGTATTTCTTGGGGACATTGATTACAACCACACCACCATCAATAGCCCACCTGCTGCATGTGATAATGCAGTCACACTCCCTAGTGCGTGGGATATTGTATACATTGTGTCTGTACACCAACCAGGCAGTTGTCATGATTCCCACATGTGGAACATATGTGAATGCTGCTGGTGTTTTATGGTGAGAAACTTCCTTTAAGGCCATCCAGTTGATAAGTATCTCTGTGGATGAGTAAATAGGCCACAATACATTGTTCCTTTTAAAGTATGCTGCATGTAATAATGTCCACTAATGTGTGCTGTAGGTGATGATAGCTTTGTAACCCTGGGTGATGACACCCCAATCTAAGACCTACTGACCTTGACTAAGATGGTGTATATTACCACATTTATACAAACAGAACATTTTCAAATGTGTGCTTGGACTCCTCAAAACATGTCTTCCACTTAGATACATCTGGCACTATACTGAAGTATGCACATGAGATCTGCAGGTAGATATTCAAGGTGTGTGCCATGTTAGACAATATGATAGCATGCAACAGGTACAACATGGGGCCATCTGAGTGTTGCATGACAAACCAAGTGAAGGACTGAAAATGGAATTGATTGCAAAGTTATCAGAGGACCTGGTTGCAGTATTATCCTAAGCAAGACAGAGACAGGCATAATAGAATACTGACAAAGAGACAGTGTCCGGTCAACAGCTATGGACCATGATATAAACAACAGAAAATAAAACCAATGAATGCATCATTACACTTGGGATATGCATTGCAGTGCACTGTCTGGCCACGCTGCACATCAGACATTAACTTACCAAGACTGGGTAAGGCACAGATTTCATAATTTGCCCAGGTATGGTTAGATAAAACATCAGGTGACAGCAATGCTGTTACATAGGTATAGATCATGGGAGGTGGCTGTAGTAACCATTCTGGCAAGCAGCAGTTTTGACGGAGTTGAGACTCACACCTTCCAGTAGAGGTGTGCCACTGTCATATCAGAAATGTGTGCTATGCATGCTGTGTGGACCAGCAGTATCAGAACTTGATGTTTTCTGCAGTAAGGATGGCATAATACTTTTGGAGTATGTACTGTAAACCTGATACTTTGTCCTATGTTATAGGCCAATAAATGGATGTGGCCATAATTCAGACCATGGCCTGGGATAGGTGTGACACTCCATTATCCAATAGCTGATAGGGACAGTGTAAAATTATCAGAGCTAAAGCCATTCTCAGGCCTGGTGTCTGCTGTGATCAGGGGTGAACATGATGCAGTCTCAGGAACAGTGCTTGCAATCTATGTAAGCCCAGCCTATGACCACCCCCTACACTTGGACTCTTTCAAAGCTGTAACCAGTATGACCTATAAAGGCACAAAGTTAGCAGTTGCCATCTGCCTCATGGTTGCACCATTAGATGTCATGTGGGTTGCCACTGACTTGAGCAGCCATGTCTGCTCCATGTCCTTATATATATATGGTCAGTCTGCAGGTGCTGCAGATAACCCTACAGTCCTTACAACTATTCTGTCTTCAAAAGGCCAACCACCACATTTACCATCTCTACCATAAACTGTGCAGGGGTTGTTTGTGTCTGAATTACTGACCTGAGCATCCACTGATTGATGAAAAGTGTGGTACTAAGGTCAGTGAAATATCTGGATTTATGGAAGCAGCACTCACCAACACGTCTTTTATCCAACTGTGCATGTCCACACATTACTGGTAGTGCAACTAATGGATGTCATCTGTGACTCTTATGTAGATTGGATGGTGCTCACACTTATTTTCAGCACCAAAAACTGGTGATGCCAAAATTCACCCTGTCCCACCACCATCACCTCATTTTTGGCAGATGTTTACATGCCTGCCAATTTTAGCATCACTAATAGTGCCACTGTGTCCCCAGAGTGTGCCATGCACATATCGCCATCAGTGTCAGCGATAAATGGTCTGCCGATATCAGTTTTGTACACTCTTTTTGTGGTTGACCCTCTACCAATGTAAACAATGAAAGTATAAAGGTAATATACCTGTTGTAGTGTTGGAACATAAGCTTTGTGCTCTCATACTCACACTGCCTTTACTGGTATATGACAGTTCTGTGAACAGCATATGGGTGCATGCATATTTTGTGTTGCAGAGTGTTGCAGTAGCAACACAAGCATAACTGGACTACCAATATCCAGTAACATGATGCACAAGCCTTTCTCACATATAGGTCAGTATACATCAAATAAATGTACCTGCTGTTCCTTACCCAATGTTGTAGTCATCATCAGGGCAGCAACATTAAAGCAACCAATGGGTAGGAAGGTCTTGTCATCTGCCCCAGCAATGATACCCAGAAGTCTTTCTTCTCTGTAAGTTGCTCATGAGTTGGTCTCCATGTACCTCATCTGTCTTATTACAGCAAAATTGAGAAATGCCATGTATGTCTACTAAAAGAAACCGCAAAGACACTGGAAAGGAGACATGATGTAATACCTTTAATTGGACAAACAGAGGTTTTGGAATTACATGAGCTTTCAGGCTATCAGAAGTCCTTCATTTGGAGTTAAGGTACTGATATGCTTACATATCCACTTGTGCCTAGAAAGGTAAGTAAGCATTCCTTTCCTATTAAATAAAAGACACTTGAAAAATGTTAGTGTAGAAACATGTTTTTACCTCAGAGATAGAAAGTGTGTGTGTTTTCTCACAACTTTTTATTGAAATTTTATAAACAGTAAAATTAATTAGTTTTTCATAGAAAACTGATGAGACATTAATGGTCAACAACACAGATAACAATATATAAGTAGAAAAAAAGAACTTAACAATCCAACAAAACAAGCTATTTACATGAGTGCCTAGATTAATATACTCATAAAAAAGAAAAGGTCCTCAAGTTATAAAATAAATCATATAGTTATTCAGTCACTTTTCTCCAGGATCTCTACCACCTTTAGCCCGGTGTTATAATAAGTAGTTATCTTTTCAGTTAATTTCCTAATAGTTGTTAATTCCGTCCAAGTTACAGACAACACGGTATTTCTGAATTCTTTGAAAGATGGAGATGATTCACTTTTCCATTTAACTGTAATTGTCTTACATTCAATAGCTAGATGGGTCCACAAAACTGAACATTTTGCTCACTATTCACTGCGGAATGGGTGCATTAAACAAAATTAAAGATTTAGATAACTGAAATTTATCACCGAAAACTGTTTGTAAAAATTGATTCACTTTGTCCCAAAATATAAAATTTAAAACACAAAATTTCTACCAGCAGACAAACCACTCTATTAGCCAGATATCAAAACAAAATGCAGAGAAAAGCACCAGTGTAGAAACACAGCAGTCACACTTCAAAATATCCACAGGTAAAATAGGCAGCAAGCAGCAGGCAGCAGGTAAAATAAATCCAAGTTTAATGCATATACAAACTGGCAAGCACTTTCACTATGGAATCATAGCTTCTTTGGACCCTAATGAAGCAACATCTTTACTAAACATTTATATAACACTGTCATAATACACAGACCAATCAAGAGCTTAAACTAATAAAACAAACAGCTAAAGCTGAACTCACTAAAAAAGTGAACCCAGCAAAAGGAAATAGACATTCCCCAGGATTTAATAAAATCCATGTAGGCATAGTGTAGAGCCTAAATAGAATGGTACCGTGTTGGTGTACACGGTTCCCCCTCGGCAGTGTGCCATGCATATTAATCATGGCTCATTGCCAATGGAGAGCTCAGGAGCAAAGTTATTGGATCAGTGTAGGGAGTGTAGTGTTAACTGTGTATGCAGATGGGTAAGACACTCCATGCACTGTCCAATTGCAGTATATCAATGCATTTTTTTAAATTTAAAAGGCATGTTTGTGCAGCATTCGTGGAGCACAACAATGCTAAGCAGTGCCGAGACACCTGCCAGACATCTAAAAATAGAAAATGGATGCATTTAATTATTTACTTAAATGTCAGGTTTAAGTGTAGATGAGCAGGTTTGCATGGCACGGTGCTCAGCAGTGCTTAAACATAGCTCAGAGGTATATGTAAAGATATAGCAGACTTTCACATATCCATGTAGCCAAATGGGTAGTGTTACAGACTCATGAGCAGTAGGTGCAGGGTTTGAATACATGGCAGTGGCATGGCAATTATTTTTAAATTCTAGCCCGCTGCACTCAGCTAAGCGCTGCTAAGTTGTGCTAACACCTACTAAGTACTGCATAAACACAATAATGCTGAAAATGTTTATGCACTGCTCGGCTCTGCTTAGCTCGTTTGCACACCACAAAGCACTGCTAAGCATACTGGTCTTCAGGTTTGCGCACTGCTCAGCTGAGCTGCACTGGTTTGCATGCTGCTATGTGATGCGCCACATATTTAAATATTGCCCAATGGCATGTGAGGGCAGGAAAACAGGCTATATTAAGGGCAATAGGCAGAAATACAGCATAGTCCATTGAAGTTCAGTCTCTGAAGGATACTATGGCAGGCGTTGGTGAGGCTTCGGGCTTTTGGGCACAGCATTGGGGCATCCTGGAGTCCAGGTTCATGGTCGGACTCCTTGTAAAAAAACATGAAAGCCAGCTTCTGCAGGGAGGTTACCAGGGGTGAGAGTGCAAGGTGGAGACCTGGGACCAGCTTGCAAGGGACCTCACCAGCACAACTGGTATCCCCCATACAGGTGAGCAGTGTCATCACCACTACGATGACCTGAAGAGAAGTAAGGGGAATCTCTTGGACACCTGGATCCAAGAATCTTCAGCAGGGGATGTCCCACATGTATGTAAGTACTTTTACTGGTGTACTACTAATATGTCTACTAAACTGGTATGCATAATGGTGCTCTTCTCTTCCAACAGCTGCAGAGGAGAGGGCTTGCAATCTCGAGGTGCATGTCGGGTGCTTGACCAGGTTATGCCATAAGTGTGGTGAGTTCAGAAGTATTATGCTAACTATAGTCAAATAAGCAAGAAAGAGTAAAGCATTAACTGAAATTAGATATATACATTAATGATTATATTGCAATGAACATGGACTTAGAGCTGTACTGCAATA
This sequence comes from Protopterus annectens, assembly GCF_019279795.1. Taxonomy (NCBI): domain Eukaryota; kingdom Metazoa; phylum Chordata; order Ceratodontiformes; family Protopteridae; genus Protopterus; species Protopterus annectens. The sequence goes on from NC_056746.1 coordinate 53,202,492, forward strand.
AGTGAATACTGTCAACTGTAGTGCAATAAGCAGGGAAAAGTAAAGCATTAACTGTAAGAAAGTATTTATAATAAAGTTTCTAGTGCAATAATTGTGGAATTACAGTGTATCGCATCACCTGCATAATCACAACTGTTGTTCAATAAAAACTCAAAACTATTCCGGGAACTGTATGAAGGTATTTCCAATAAAGTCTGTTATGAACACATGTGGAAGTAGAACTGTTTTGGAAGAAATGAATTATGACAACTGTTGTGTAATAAAACATGAAACAATACCAGCACATGCATGACGGTATAGCCAATAAAGTCTGTTGTGTAATAAGTGTGGATTCAGAGCTGTTTTGCAAGAAATGAATTATGACAACTGTTCTGCAGCAACATGTCAACCAATACCAATCACACCAAGGTAAATTGTGTACATCAGGAATATTGTGTTTTAACCATTGCAGTTGAGCTATATGTATTTCAGCTGTGAGTTAAGGTGCTGTAGTCAAGTATAATGGTGCAATATCTGTAGACTGCAAATATAATGGCTGCCAAATGAATTGTTTAACACATATAGTACTGGTTAAGGCTGATTCTAGGCCACTATTGTTCACATAATGCACTGTCATCTACAAACAGCAGGTAAGGAAGGTATATGGATGAGGTAGCCCACTCCATGATCTGATGTTGTTTGTTGAGTCCACAGATATTTAAACCCACTAACAATATATTGTGTACACCTGCAGTTTATATGGTAATGTATAGGTTACTTACTATCTCTGTCATGCTTGTACTTCATGCATGTGTGTTCTACTGTTACTGCAGGATAGTATAAAACTGTAGTAGTACTGCCAGGTCATATTTTGTTTCCGGGTAAGCTGTAGGCAAATAGCAGTCAGCAAATAATTAGCAGGGACTCAGTAGCTCAGTTTGTTAACTACACTGTGTAAAGTACATTTTGGCACACACAGATCAGGGTTCGAATCTAATGCTATGTTTCACTACATAATCCTCACAACATCTCTTTCCACAGGAACTACAGGTAAATGGGTGAGGTAGCCCATATTATCAATAAATAATTGTGTGCTTGGATATCACAGACTGTTTGCATCATTAGCTAAAATGTGAAAATACAGCAGAAAATAAAGGAAATAAATATTATAATATAAAATAAAGTGAAATACGTAACATGTGTATTCATGGTATGGCTGTACACCTGGGGTGTCTGTAAAAATGTTGCTGCAGCCAATTTATACATGCCATGCAGATGTCCTCTGCAGTGAATGCTATTGAGTTCTATACCCATGCCTGCCAAGCAAGGCATGATAGTTGTTTAGTTTCTGTACTGTACACATACATGTCTCTCAAGTCTCACGCTGTCACGTAATGTAATTAGTAGTGCGTAATCCCTCTGTCACTAGTTTTTCATCAACATTATTACCTAAATAGCAGAGTATCAATACATCTTCCCACATTACACCATGGTAGTTATATAGGTCTACCTAATGAGCACATTTTCTGTGTAGTTGTGTACCCTCACTTGTTACTGCTTGGCCCCTACTGTCCCATGCAGATAGCTTGAGAGGTATGTATGTGGTACAACAGCTATAGGGAACTTATACACATAAAGAAAGGACAGACCTGTAGAGTGGATAGTAGTACTGTTGTCAAGTATATAGCCAATAATAGTACTAATGGCCTGTTTTTCTCTCTGTCTCCCCACCCCTTATCTTCATTTATTTATCATTGTTATTCATTTGTTATGGTTCACTATTAACATAGGTTGTTACTTTAAACTGTAGTGGAAGTAGGCATTACTTCTGGGGTTCTTGTTTTATTACAGGTTTTTTTCTGTGTTGTATTTTTATTCTTCTTTTTCTTTTTCTTTCTCTTTTTCTTGGAGGTCAAGGGTTCTTTTATTTGAACAGACATAGAGGAGGTAGGACCCAAGATGCTAATCAAAGCTGTTGAACTGACAGGGGTGTGTTCCTCTGCAGTAGGTTAGTGTGGGTGGTTGTATAGGGGGAATAGCTATGGGTTAGACAATGGAGGGTGCTGTAGGTGGTACCGGGAGATGCACAGGAGGTGGTGGTGGTGGAAACTGTATATCATTCATCAGATGATTCTTTTCTACTTATTTGGGTGATTTGTAACTTTTTCAACTCTTTTAATGGATATAGGCCTGTAGAATTTGTCTGATCTTGGAGCTCATAATCTATTTTAGTAACTGACTGTAGCTGAGTTTTTAGCTTTTTTTGTATTATCTTTTAGACTTTTCACAATTGATTCCTTTTTCCTGTCTTTGGATTCTAACATCCAAGAATTAAAGGCTGACCAGCAGCCCAAGGATATTTTTCTGCCCTTTTCTTTAAGTCTTTTATGTAGATTGTTTAAGATATTTTTATCAAAACTGCCATTCTCTGGAAATGCTAAGTTACCATTATTTTTGTTAACTTTTTTCACAAACACACATACATACAACTTTCAGGTGAATACTTATTAAACATTTGTCTTGTAGTTCCTTTTTCAGACTCTTTTATAAAACTTCCTATACTGGCACCTATTTTTGCAAGTTCGCCAAGAATTCTTGGCTACTTTTGAAAAATATCTAAATAAAATCCACAGTCAGACAAAAACACGTTACCTAAAAAGCCCACTCACATTTCATAGAAATATAAACCAACAATCATACTAAAAATAAACATAAGTAGTTTAAGACAACAACTTACCTTGTCACATTGTCACAGAAAGGTTTTCTGCCAAGAGTCGAACTGAAAGAAAAGTGTGCTGTTGTGTACTAAGTCTACAGGCAAAAAGATCAAGCAGAAAACCTGTTTAGGGCCCTTAAGTAATCTGTCTGTGGCCGCAGCTCCCAGAGTTCGATAAATCCAAGTCACGGCACCAGCTAAGGTAAACAATAACTGAGTCAATCTCTTGGCAGCGATCCAAATGTTTATTAAACACACATGCACATGGGAAACACAGTTTTAGCAACAGAATCTCCCTGAAGTATTAAAATTCACAGCTTATATAGATTTTAATGTGCTGCATCAGCAGTTTGTTGAAACAAAGAAATATAATACTGACCAATCAGCTTTGGACAAGTTTCAAAACTTACAGCTTCAGTACAAAAATATTCTTATTACTAGGCTATGCAGATGTGTACATAAAAGGTTAATGTTTCCTGAGAAAGACAATTTTCAAAAAAGGAAAAAAATACAGACAGCTTCTTTAACACATGTTCAGCACTTTTTTATTACTTTACACTTGCCTTCAGTCATGTACTCAGACTCTTTTACCAAACATATATTCCTGTACATTTCACCCTCTACTTACTGTACATTACTTACTGTACACCCTCTACTTACTACATTAGGGAAACACCTCTACAAGCCCCTCTTCATTACACCCCTAAGTCTATCTAATATGTTTATTTTTCACAGAAAGCAATCAAAGATTTATATAAGCTAGTTATTTTACTAAATGCAATAGAACCTCAGTCACTATATAAAGAATTATATCTTTACTTACATTCTCATTTATTAGCTCTAATTAGGTGCATTAACAATAACAATTAGTCATAAAATATTAGTTATGACAATATATATTAATAACAATCATCATAAAGTAATTGCTGTTTTATATATTATTTCAATATAATTATCTATCCAGAAACATACTACTGATTCAGTACATTATTTACATAATTATATACATAACTATTACTGCTAAATAATCATTTAGTATACTTCTACATTTTGCTTAAAATAAAATAGTGTGCACGCCACTTTAAAAAAACAGACAGGATGAACATCTCAGCTTTAAATAGTGCAATTACGTAATGTCTGAGCCTTTTAGTTTCATTTTGAAGCAACAGCACATGTGTGAAGGGATTTTAACTAAGGGATAGCTCGAGCTCAGTATTTGGATTTAAAAACAGATCTGCTGGAGTGCAATGACTCATGATCTTGGCAGGAAAACAAGGAAAAGTACACACTTTTAACAGCTTAGATTTACAGTTCCAGCTCGTGAAATGTAAAGCATTAATCTCCTTCAGTTCACAGCTATACATCTAATTCAGATATACATGTAAAACTACATTAAGCATTAAACTAAGTACATAACTATGTGTATAAACACAAATAACTAAAATCAAGTAGTTAAGTTAGAAACTTCACTTACATTTTTCTTTTTGATGGAAATGGCTATGTTGCAGAATGTTTATAATTATTACTATATCTCCATTCTGCAAAGCCATATTGAGGACCAGTCATGTAAACAAATGTATTTGTGAACATTTAAACTGCCCAAAACAATCCCCCAGATTCACAAAGCTCCATCCAAGAATAAGACTATTCTTGCATGGAGTGGTTTGTGTCCATTTAGAACAGCAGCGTGCCTTGCATATTCATGAAGACGTGCTGCTGTTTAATCTACACAGAAACAAACTGTGAATGAGTGCAGGGGGCATGTCCGAGTAGTGTACAGACAGTAAACACACCCCCTGCACTCAGAAAGTGCCATACAGCACTTTCTAAGCCAGACTGGCATAATATCATAGCTTTGCTCTAATATTATGCCAGTATTTCAGTGTTTGCGGACAATGAAATGAAAAAAAATATAATTTCAGTGTCTGTGGACACTGAAATAAAAACAGCAACAAGAAAGCAATGCAGAGGGTGTGTAACAGGTTCTGTGACACAGCTCCTGCATTGCTAAAGTGCCGTATGTCACTTTTGTAACCTGCTAAAGCAGGAAATGTATGCAAATGCACAAATAACAGGGATAAATCCCCCAAAAGTGAAAAAGCACAAGCAAAGCCCCACAAACAGAGAAAGTTGATACAGAACAAGTCATGCATCAGCATGAATCACATTAGGGTAGAAGTCTGAAAGCAAATGTATGCCAATATTCCCTCACAGCAGTGCATGTTAACAAAGGCACAAATGAGGGTAATAAATACTACATTAGGCAAACACCTGAAAAATTGCCCTCATACAATTAGAAAATTGATAGATAACAGGATATATTAGCAGGAGTCTCTGAAGGATAGAAGCCTGAAAGCCAAATCAATGTCAGTATTTTACGATTGCAGTCCCAAGCAGTTGTCAGAACACACCCATATATTCTAACAATATAATAACATACTTTTTTACACTAGCCGAAGGAATGTTTAAGTGTAGCTAAGTGGGCATGCACGATATGGCTGTCCGCTTAGCATACCTTAAATATTCCATAGGAGCTAAATCCAAATAGACAGGTGAAATTTCCAAACTGCAGTAGTGTAGTGGTTAGAGTCACAGCTTTTTATGTAGATGTTTGCAGTTCAAGACAGACAGCTTATTTTCTTATGTGAAAGTAATGTTAAAATTATATTAGTAAACTTAAATTATGTAGCAACTTTTTTTTGTCAGCCAGGGTAGTGTAGCAGTTACAAAAGTGAGATGTCAGTGTAGAAAAGATGTGAAACCCCCATATAAACACAAGTTCCCCATACAGTATAGTTACACAAGAATATAATTTAATGAAAGCACATAGGGGGATGTAATGGAAGTTAAACTTATAATTATAATGTGTATATAAATATTATTTTATTATATAAAATTATAAGTTTAATATGCTTCAATGTGCTTTAATTGCTGTGTATCCATCACACCTTGTTCTGCCCAGCAACAAAATAGTCAGCCTTGCCAAGTCTCGAACCTGAAATGCTGTCCTCTACAATCACAGCAAAATGCCACTACACCATCTGAACTGCTGGAACCTGCACAAACATATCATGCATTCTGGTTATTTAACATTAATGAAAAAAAAAAAAACAGCAGTCCCAAGTGTCAAACCCATGACTGTAAAGAACACAGTCACAGGAATGTGCCACAACATCATCTGACCTGTAGGAATGAATGCTTCTTTTTCAAACATATCATGCATATATATATGTGTGTGTGTGTCAGATGAAACATATATATGAAAAAGTAGAGTCATAATATAGATATACATATATAAAAATATAAAGAAAGGGAAAAAATATATATATGTATGTATATAACATGCAGTGCAGTTATACCTCAAAACCATCCGTCTCAACCTGTTAGTGCAAGAAACCTGTACAAAGGATGTAAAAGTGGGAGATGGGCCACATATAGGAACATATTTCAAATATTGCTGTTACAAATGAAAACATTTGCTACAGCAACAGGGTGCGTTTCAGCAGATAATTACTGAAGGATATGAGGATGGGAACCGAAATGTTATTTCATTATTTACTGGCATAAATCCTTGGATCATCACCATGATTTACCAGGCAAATATAAATAAAAATTGTGGAACTGAACAAACGTATGGGCTGAACATCTGGACATTCTGTGAAAATCCTGACCATCGAGAGGTATGCTCAGAATCCCTTAGTGCAACAAATCCAGACCAAGCCTGACAAAGTGGGGGGACAAAGGTCTGAAAACAGGGACATAACCAAAATACGTCAGTAGATAAGCTGAGAAAGTTGATGTAGTAACACTGTATGTCCTAACATTTATCGACTGAAATATCACAATTCTAGGACTCAATTGCTTCTCATTAGTTAGTGACCTCAGTCCCCACATCATCTCACTTGCACTTGTGGGACAGGGGGCTGGAAAGAGGGACATATCACACATAATGGTGTTACAAACTGAAACTGTAGCTGGTGGTACATGTGTTGTTGTAACATAACATTCCTGAAGGATATGATGTGTGGAACACCAGTGGATGTCAACAGTTACTGACTACAATCCTCACATTATCCTACCAACCCCCAAAAACAGACATTGTTTGAGGAACAGACCAAGCATAACAGGTAAACATCTGGCCAGTATGTGAACAACATGCCAATTGAGAGATATGTCAGTGGCATATCACTGGCAGATGTCAAGTCACCCAGCAAATGCTTGTCCAGATGAACTCTGTCAATCTAGCAACCATCCATGTGTATAAAAGCATTAATGGCATACAATCTGTACCAAATTCTGGAGCTTTGTCCCCCATGTTGTTGGACTGTCTCCACATGTCCAGTCCTGTGAGGTATTTCCACCTACTGTCTGTGAAGCTGTAGACCCCACAACTCCGTAATGTCCTCTGCACAGGCTAGTAAAATGGGCAAGGCCCACATGAAGGGTGTCCCATATATTGGAACTAGCAGCAGTGTCCAGGGCCACACCACAATACTATGCAGGCAGCTACATAGGTTTATGGCCTCAGCAATACCTGACAGGAAACATCAACCCCCTCAAGGTAGGCTGAATGCCTGTAGTGGACAGCAGCAATACACAACTACCATCATAGGTGGAAATAATCACAGGATGGGCCAATAAGTAACAGGTGCCTCATTGGAAGCCATGTCACCTTGTTCTGCACAAGCAAATAAGGTCACAGGTGATGTACCCTAAGGCTGTCTTTGAGTGCAAACTGGAGACATCCACCAAGGCCAATCACTATGCCTTCCAGATGTGTGTCTGTAATTCTAGATGCAACACACATATCTGTTCTGTAGTGGTGATAAATAACACCACATACATATATGCCATGGATATAGGCAACTGGCTACAGACAGGTAAAGTGTAAACATCACCCCACTGTCCCTCCATAGGTACACAGGTGCATTTACAGCACCTGTCCCGCTCCCCTCATGATCAGGAAGCAGGTCTACAATGCATTCTCAAAGGCAACACATAGAGGTCTCCATAAGCCTGATACCATTCCTGTTTGCATCCAACATGAACACAGGCATGGGCTCTCAGACCCATTCTGCAGTGTTGTCAACCACAGCCTGAGCACCTGTGTCATCCCATCTGCACAGTGGACATACAGAAAGTTGATAGAAAATAGGTTATGAATTAGCATTAATGTTCAGAAGGTTACAAGTCTGAAACTGAAATGCATGCCATTATGTCATGACAGCAGTCCTCAATGAAATGGCCGAAAACCTCAATACTCTCCATTTAATATAGTAAAATAATATTAATATCCAATAGGCAATAAAAATATACAGCTCAAATCGATAATTTAGTGGTCAGCGTCCCAACTGTGCATGCAGGCATACACAGTTTGAGTAATACAACAGGCAATCCAATTTTACATGGGAAAGCAGTGTTAAAAGTGCTATGTTCATATTATAATATGTGGTTAAGTTATTTTTGTCACCCAGGGTAGTGTAGATTGTCTAAAATGGATATGTGAGTGCATATAACATGTGAAAACACCCATGTATACATGTGTCCCATACAGTATAGTTACACCCCTTGCTACTGTAATCAAAGCAGATACAGCAATGCCATGTAATGGAAATCATATGCACTTATTAAATTAAGTCATTAGTGTGGTATATTATGGGAATGAACTCTGAGCAATGGTTAGTAATGCTCAGCTATGCTTAGCAGGTTTAACAACACATTTCTGTTGTCCTTACCCCTCTCTTTGGGATTTGAGTGTCCAAATTCACCTCCATATTCTGTACAAATGCACAGCTGTTGCTGTACAAGAAATGGGTGGCTATAGACTTTCTGTACACCCATCCTACACATCTGTAGCAACCTTTCATATTTTTTTTCCCTCTGCATGCCCTTTTACCACCACTTTCCTATCACCCCATTCTCTTTTCTTCTAAAGCATTAGCATGGGTGTAAGCATGATTAAGTGGTTATAAGAGCAACAAAATTATCAGCACTACCTGATCTTCATCCCAGGGCCCTGTATACCATAGTCACAGTAATGTACCACTACATTGTTTGAGCAGTAGGAATTGCTGCTGTTTTTTCCAACATATTCTCATTCAACAGTAGGGAAAAGTTTTTGTAGAATCAATCAGGGTTCGGATGTATACATATACACATGTATATATGTATGGAGATGCATATACATAAATATATATATATATATATATATATATATATATATATATATATATATATATATATATATATATATATATATATATATATATATATACACACACACACACACATATATATATATATATATATATATATATATATATATATATATATATATATATATATATATATATATATATATATATAAATATATATATATATATATATACACACACATATATATATATATACTCATAACATGTAGTGGAGTCATGCCTCAGAACCATGCCTACCAACCCCTTACTGCAAGAAATCTGTCCCAAGGCTGTCCAAATGGGGGGACAATGGGATAAATCTAGGGACATATTTCAAATATTGCTCTTATAAATGTAGAATGTTGCCACAGTGACAGGGTTTGTTTCAGCATACATGTTCTGAAGGATGTGAGTTCTGAAACTGAAATGTATGTCATCATTTACTGTCAGAAATCCTCAGGGCATCACAGTGATTTACCAGGGATATGAAAATAATGCATCTGTGGAACAGACCAGAAATAAGAGCAATAAACCTGGCTATATTGCAACAATCCAGACAGTCCCAAGGTAGGCTCAGAACCCCTTAGTGCAACAAACCTGGGCCAGGCCTGACAAATTGGGGGGAGAAAGCCATGGAAATAGGGTCATATCTGAAATACTGGAGTAGATAAGCTGACACAGTAGCTGCAGTAACACCCATAGGTCTGTCCTAACATATATTGACTGAAATAGTACAAGTCCAACACTCAATTACTTCCCACTAGTTAGTGACTGAAATCCTCACATCAGCCCACTGATGTGTCAGAAATACACAACACTTATGAGGGCCAGGCAACACTATGTCCTACAAATATCTGGACATAACATCACATTAAGGAAACTACACTCAGCTGCTAAGCATGTCACCAAACACTGTTCAAACTACAGTCAGATTGACACAACAATAACCCAAATCTGCTAGAGTGAATTACACATATATTGGCAAATATATCAGGCACTACAGGGATGTCACAGCACTGAAAAATGGACACCAGTGTGAAAGTGCATACCCACAATCAATTCAATCACAGTCACAGTGACATACCAGTAAGCCAAAGGAACTCTACAGTATAAGGACTGTGTGAACAAAAACATCTCAACATGTCTGCCACTTACACACTACCCCCACATATACTGAGCCAATTCACAGTGTGCTAAGATGCCTGACTGTGGTATGGGACATGTCTCAGTCTGTCCCTACAAACATATACAGCCGATAGACCACCAGAAACAGGATCAGCATGCACAGGTAGATAGAAAAGGAGCCATAAAACATACATCCACTCCCCTCCCTACACAGGCAAAATAAAGTTGACACAATACACTGCTACACAATCCTGACAATCTGTCAACAATTGCCAGAAATACACAGACCTCTCAACTTCATAGAGTCCCACAGAACATCCAGGCTTTCCCCTCATATATAAGACCTCTTCCATATAACATGTCTGGCAGTCTGATACATCAATGGTATAATGTCAGGAATGCAGGCACTAAATAATTATCCATACCTATCAACCTTCTGACTGTACAACATCTGGACAAAGCCTGACATGATTGTGGGATAGAGGAAAAAAACAGAGGCATATTTGAAATATTGCTGTTATAAGCTGAGAATGTTGCTGTTGCAACAGGGTTAGTTGTAACATATTGTTTCTGTGGGATATGAGGTCAGAAATGCAAATGGATGTTAGCAGTTACTGACTGCATTCCCCAGTGTATGCTACTGATTTCCCAAAGACAAAAAATGTCTGAGGAATGCACCAAACATATATGCAGATAGCCTTACAGGTAAGAGTTATGTCAAACAAATAACACTGTCAGAGTTAAAATCACCCAGGAACTCCATGTCAATACAAACCCTGTTAGACTAGCATTAATCCAAATGTATAACAGCAATACATACATTATGTCTGTATATCTAGAACATTCTCCCCCATTCTATTGGCCTGTCTCCACAGTTTTTGTTGTAAGAGGTATTTCCAACTACCCTCTGTGATGCTGTTGTTCACACAACTCCATGAAGTCCCCCTCATTGGCACGGAAAAAGGCCAACACTCACATGATATACTCAATGGTAGGAGTATGTTGCTATGCCATTGGCTATATTAAAAACAACACAGCTGTCCCACATGCAATTATCAAGTGGAGGACACCAATTGGTGCACAGGCAATCAGCTGCTCATGAGCATTACCTACAAAAGCCAAGCTGCTGCCTATGCAAAACAGATGTATACCCTACATCCTTGAGAAAGAGAGAGAGAGAGAGAGAGAAACAGTAACAATAAAAATAAAAACCAAGCAGAACATAACTACCTACACTTGAGTAAAACAAACAGGTATGTCAAACAAGTAAGCATGTAATGGACTGCAGTAGGGGGTATGTAAGAATGGGAAATAGGAACTGTAACATATATGTCTCAACAAGACTTGCTGTACTGATATATTGCTCATCAGAATCTATGGCTATAGCATCTGGGTCTGTCTGCAGTGATGAAGCTCACAGGTCAGGCCTCTGAGTCACCCCAGGAAAGGATGTTTCACATATGATTACTACTGCCACGTGTGTTGAACAATACTGACTGTGACAATGCTAGGCCAGCTACTGGGATGTCATACACATCCATATCTTACTTGTGAATACAACTATGATATACTTGGTTGTCTCAGAAATGTGAGAGACCTATACATGGTATTTACATAGTAAAATACTGTTGCACACATGTGTGTGTTGAACTGCATGTGATATACTGAGCTCATACCATTAAACTGTCCAGTGTTATGCACACTGACCATATGTGTGCCTCATATTTGTAGTCATTTACTCATACAGTTGTGTTATGTCTGGCAAATCACTGACAAATCTGTGAAGACTGAAATTACAACATAACCTTCTTTTTCTTCTGGCTGTTCCCGTTAGGGGTCACCACAGTGGATCATCTGTTGCCATTTCTGCCTGTCCTCTGCATCCTGCTCTGTCACAACAACCACCTGCATGTCTTCTCTCACCAAATCCAGGAACCTTATCTGAGGCCTTACTCTTTTCCTCTTACCAGGCATCTTCATCCTTACCATCCTTTTCCCAATATACTCAGCATCCCTCTGCATCACATGTCCAAACTGATGTAATCTTGTCTCTCTGGCTTTGTCTCAAAACCGTCCAACATGGGCTGACCCTGTCATATACACATTACTAATCCTATCCACCCTCATCACAACCAGTGCAAATCCTAACATCTGTAACTCTGACATGTCCAACTCTGTCTCCTGCCTGTCAATGACACTATCTCCAACCCATATAACATAGATGGTCCCACTGCCCTGTTGTAAACCTTCCCTTTCACATTTACTGGGACTTCTCTGTCACAAATTAGTACTGGCAGTCTTCTACACCCTCTCCATCTTCCCTCTACTCTCTTCTTCACCTGTCCTCCACAGTCGTCCTTACTCTGAAATGTTGATCCCAATCATTTATACTCATCCACCTTTGCCAACTCTTCTCCCTGCATCCTCAACATTCCACTACCCTCCCTTTCATTCACACACAGATATTCTGACTTAGTCCTACTGACCTTCATTCTTCTCCCCACTAGATCATATCACCATCTCTAGAGGGTCTCCTAAATCTGTACCCTACTCTCAGTACAGATCACCATATCACCTGCAAACATCATAGTCAATGGAGACTCCTGTATAATCTTGTCTGTCAACCTTCCATTGCCATTGCAAATAAGAAAGGGCTCACAGCTGATCCTTGATGTCATCCTACCATTCACCTTATATGCATCCATCACTCCCGGCACAGACCTCACCATACACCACCCTTGTACATATCCTGTACCAGTCTTACTTATATCTCTGCCACTCATGACTTCCACATACATACCACAACACCCCTCTAGGCACCCTGTCATATGCTTTCTCCATGTCCAGAAAGACACAAAGCAACCCCTGACCTTCTCTGTGCTATTCCATCAACACTCTCAGAACAAACGTCACATCTGTAGTGCTCTTACCTGGCATGAGAACATACTGCTGACCACTACTTATCACCGCCCTGCTTAACCTAGCTTCCACTACTCTTTCCCATAACTTCATGCTGTGACTGATTAATGTTATCCCTCTGCAGTTACTACAGCTCTGCACATCAATCTTATTCTTAAAATGGTACACAAACACTTTCTCTCCACTCCACATGCAACCTCACACTTTCCAAGATATCATTAAACAATCTGGTGAAAAACACCACTGCCACTTCTCTTAAACACATCCATGCTACCACAGGTATGTAATTTGGACCAACAGGCTTTCCAGTATTCATCCTCTTCATAGCTATCCTTACTTCCTCCTTGGTAAACCATTGCACATCCTGATTCACCATACCCACATTATCTATCCCTCTCTCTCTCTCGTTCTCTTCATTCATCAGCCTCTCAAAGTACTCTGTCTATCTGCTCAACACACTTGGCTCGCTTGTGTGTATGTTTCCCTCATTATCCTTTATTACTCATATCTTTTGCACATCTTTCCTAGCTCAGTCCCTCTGTCTAGCCAACTGGTACAAGTCCTGTCATCCTTCCTTAGTGTCCATCCTGTCAGACAGGTCTTCATATGACTCATCCTTAGCCTTTGGCACCTCTCTCTTTGCCATGCACCTCACCTCCTTATACTTCTGTCTACTTTCCTCATCTCTTCAACAATCCCACTTCTTCATCCCCATCGTCTTTCTCTGTATACTGTTCTGTACTTCCTTAGTCCACAACCAGGTGCCCATGTACTCCTTCCTCCATCCACATGTCACACCAAGCACCTTTTTAGCTTTCATCCTTACTAGCTCTGCTGTACTTACATAGATATTTGGTAAATTGTCACTGCCACCCAGTGCCCATCTTAACTCTTCCCTGAACTCCACCTCACAATTACACTTTTCCAGTTCCCACCATTTGATCCTTGGTGCTGCCCTAACACTCCTCCTCTTCTTGATCATCAGCATCATTTTTCAGACCAACAGTCTCTGCTGCCTAACTACACTTTCCCCTGTCACCATTTTACAGTCTCCAATCTCCTTCAAACTGGCCCTCCTACATTGGATATATTCCACCTGTGTACATCTCACTCCACTCTTGTATGTCACCCTATGCTCCTCCCTCTTGTTATAGTATGTATTCACCACATCCATGTCCATCCTTTTTGCAAAATCCACTACCATCTCACTGTCTGCATTCCTTTGCTTAACACCATGCATATCCATCCCTTCCTCGTCCCCTCTGTTCCCTTCACCAACATGGCCATTGAAATCTGCTGCAATCACCACTCTCTCACCCTTGGGTACAGTCATCACCTCATTATCCAAATGACTTCACATTTCTCTTTCGCATCCATTGCACAAGCAACTTGCGTAGCATATGCACTAACAACATTCATTATTACACCATCATTTTCCAGATTCATAAACATCACTCTATCAGACACTCATTTCATCCTCCAAAATCATCCTTGACATACTTTTCCTTCAGGATAACCCTTACCCCCTTTTCCCTCCCATCCGCACCCTGATAGCACAATTGTGACCTGCCTCCGATATAAATAGCCATACTACCCTTCCATCTGGTCTCTTGCACACACAATTTATCCACATTCCTCTGGCCATCATATCAGCTAACTCTGCCCATATACCAGTCATACTGCCAACATTAAAAGTTCTTACCCTCATTACCACAATCCTAGCTTTTCTCCTCTCTTCCTGCCATATAAGTGCTGGGCATCCTCCAGGGCATGTTTGTCAGTGCAAATGCTACTGTGCTATTGAATGACTCCGGTGTGTTACAGAAATATTAAGACAGTGTCACTAATTTTGTCCCATTGCTCCCCATGTATGTGTGGAGTCCTACAGATGTCCTGCTCTAACAGGTTGAGACGATTGACTGGGCAGCAAGAGTGTGAATACAGCGTGCCATACTGACATAGAACAGAAATGTATATCAGGTATTACCTGCGTACTTGGCAGTATGAGTAGTTGTATCTGGCTGCCTCATAACAACAGACATGGGATGCAAAATATCAGTTAAATAAGCTGTACATGTTGTGCACATGTGTAATCTTAGTTACTGTGCATCCAACAGAGTGACATTTCTACAGCTACTGGTTGTTGCATTGCCCTGACACAGCCATGGGTAGTACAATAAGCATGATTATCTGTTTAAAATTGGAAAGGTGTCCCACTGTGTTATGACTGTGTGTCCATGCCTACTACAAACAGCTATATGAACACCAACATAGCTGTATGGACTCAGCAATACCTTACTTGTAAAACCTGCATCCACGAAATAGAGTAATCCCCTTTGCTGGACAGCAGCAATACACAAACCACATACTTGGTCCCTATATTGGCTGTACAGGGCAAATTAGTAGCAGGCACCAAACTGGCATCAAGTCAGCCTTTATCTGATCTAGCATATAAGGTCAGAGGTGGAGTAAGGTTAACTATGAGTACAAATTGGACACATCCACCAAGGCCAATCACAAGGTCATCTTCACATGTCTGCAATCTCAGAGGCAACAAATCATCCCACCCTGTAATGGTGGTCAATCAGACCACATACACACACAACATAGCTATAGCCAATCTACTGCAGATAGGTTTAGGGCAAACATCACCCCCTGGCTCAGCATTACTATAGGTGGATATGCACAGAACCCACACCCCTCCCCTTATCACCAGTGAGCAGGTACATATTCCCTACTGAAAGGCAACAAACGTAAGTATCCATGGGTCCTGATAACATCACTGTCTGCATCCTACATGAACTCAGGCATGTGCTCTCAGCTCCATTGCCCACTGTAGTCACACCAAGCCTTGGCACCATCCATGCCCCATCCACATGGGAGATGGCCAATGTCATCCCTCTCGCTGACATGAATGAGGAGTAGAGGATTATGAAATTAACTAGGCCTCATTGGGGGGGAAATGGCACATCAGGACCAGCAGTGCAATCCAAGCAGATACAGTGATGATAGATTACAGGGGTATGGTGTTGTTGTGAGTGGTGGCTACTGGTATTCAATGTAACTGTGCAGGTTCTGTACAAAATGTTGCCAAATGTGTGAGGTCCTGTGATGTGTTTCCCTTTTTATGTCATCCAGGTACAATGTTGCATCAGCAAAGGTCAACTTTATCAGCAGCTGAGCCAAATATAAGCATAGAATCCATGCTGCAGAACCATGCCATAATGTTTGGCTGTAGCCAGCAACATCTGCAACAGAGGACCGGCCTGTGGAAGACCTTGTCCACAGGGTAAACAATGTTGGCCTGCACGTACATAGATATGAGCAGGTCTGTCCTCATGCAAATGATCTCATATGCCATGCCTGTCTAAGGGCTGCTGCAGTGGCCAGAGACTGCACACCCACAGGTGGGGGCCCAGCCATGCAGCCCCCACTGACACCCATCAAGGAGCTTCTCGGCATCCTTGGGATACCCATCCCAGTACAGCATCAGGGTATAGACCCCCTACATGCTGAAGGTGAGTGGCACTCAGACAATGGATGTGGAGTGTGCAGGTAAGGCCTCAGAGGAGATTACTAGACTAGTGTAGCACACAAACTTGTATTTGTAGAGTATCAATGTGCATGTGTCAGGTCAGATTGCAGTTGTGGATGAGGTTTTCTAATGCACAGAAGTGCACATCTATGGTGAAGTACAGCAAATTTTGTAGTATCGGGCATTGTACTGTAAATGTGCAGACATGCTGCATCCATCCTATACCAATGTCACATGTGAGTCTGCTGACAATACTTCTCTCTCACAACTACCCAGGTCCCTCTGGTCGGCATGTGGGACAGCAACCTGAAGATGGTGAGTATGGAATAATTCTGTTGTGGTTTGCAAATACCCCAGGCATGTGAAAGCCATGCAGGGCACCATGCACACAACTGTCTTTCATAGCCATAGTGCTTTATGTGCATGTTCACTTGCGGTGGGTTTAACTGCATTCCATCACAGTGGTCACCACAGGGGCCTATCTGAAGTGAATGTACCATCCTTGTAGAATACCTCAAAACCTGTTAGTGCAAGACTTCTGGACAGAGACCAACAAAACAGGGGGACAAACAGCCTAAGGTAGGGACATGTGTGAAACACTACTCTCATACACTGGATATAAACAGTGTATACACCCCTGTTAATATGCCAGGTGTGTGTGTTATATATATACAAATTGAGACCACAATATGTCAGTCCACACCTTTCCCAACTTGTAATGTGACCTATGATATGAACGATTCACTTGTAAAACCAATCTGTTGGGCACCAAATATGAAGTATACAAACCTTACAATAAGCTGGATGCATATGTGTGCACACCCTTCAAATAATATTTTATTGCAGCAGCTTGTGATTTACTGAGAGCATTCAGTCTGCTTGGGTACACACCTGCCATCTAATAAAGGCACTCTGAGTAATGCCAAATAACAGTCTGATGTCCAAGTAGGATAGTCATGAGATTTTCTCAGTTGCTTCCAATAGCAACAGCTATGGCTTGCAGACAGCTTACAAAACAGCAAAGGGATCTCATATTTGAAAGGTATCAGTCAAGAGTAGGGTACTACAACATTACCACAGCATTGCACACACCATGGAACACAGTGGAGACAGTTGTCAAAAGGTGGATTGAATATGGGACAACAGTGCTGTTGAAAAGAACCTGACATCCCTCCAAAAATGATGACAAGACATGTCAAAACCTGGTCAGGGAGGCTGCCAGGAGACATATAGCAACACTGAGGTAGTTGCAGGAATATCTTGCAAGCACTGGTGTTTGTACTACATGTGAGAACACTCTCCTGTATTCTGCATATGTCTGACCTTTGGGGTAGAGTCAGAAGATAGAAGCATTTCCTCACACCAAAAAACATCCAGAGGTGGATACAATTTGCAATACCGCACATCAAGTCTCCCAAAGACATGTGTGAAAATGTGTTATGGTGCAATGAGTCTATGGATCGACTTCACAGCCGCAATACCAAAAGGTATGTGTGGTGCACAAGCAACACCTCTCTTAACCTGAAGACCAACATCACCATGGTGAATTACACTGGTGGCAGTGGCCTGCTGTGGGGAAGCTGTTCCAAAGCCAGAACTGGACTTGTAGTCATGGTGGTGGGAATTCTGAACATTTCCACAAAACACCCATGTCTGGACCAAATCCATCAGGTGTCTGCAAGAATGCTGAGGATGGGGAGGTGTGTCAGCCTTCAACATGACAAAGACTGAAAGCATACATCCAAAGCTACCTAAGAGTGGCTCCACCTGAACACACTCATGGTTGTGGATTAGCCCAGCCAGAGCCTAGGCCTACATCACATAGAAAACCCCCAGTGTGACCTGACAAGGGCTATGCACATGAGCTGCCCTTGCAATCTGACAGAGTTGGATGACTTTTGCATGGAAGAGTGGTCAAATAGTGCCATGCTGATAGACACCTTCACAAGAAGAGTGAATGCTGTAAGTCACTTACAAGGTGTTTCAACAAAGTATCATTTTAAGGGTGTGCACACTTATGCAACCACCGTATTGTACATATTGCAGTCATTATATTTTACATGTAACACATTTGTTTGTTTATCGATTGGATTGCACAGGTAATATGTCACATAAAAGGTGGGTAACATATCTGAATGCATTATTGTGGTCTCATCTTATATATTACAAGAACATGGCATGTTAACAGGACTGTCTACACTTATCATATCCACTGTAAGCTTAGAAGGTTGGTGATGTAACAGGAATTGTGTGACCATACATTTACTGCTGGTTTAGAGGTCTGACACTTAAATGTATCTCATTAATCAGTGATGTCAATCCTCAGGTCATCCCACTTATGTATCAGAGAATCACAGGGGTTATGAGAAACAGAGCAAACATATGAGCCAGACATCTACACATCCTACGAGGATCTGTACAGTTGTGAGGTTTGTTCTGTAGTACTTGCCACTGTGCTATACAGGTAAACAGCAATGATGTGTACATGGGTGAAGTCTGTGCTGGGGAAGGGCCATCACCTACTAACACTAATCATGTATCCCAGAGCTCTATATTGTTAGTTAAATGTAAAACTGGCTGCAATGCATGATGTTGAGGGCCAAGTGTCATGTATGTCACCATTTGGGTAATGTGTGGTCTGTGTAACAGATTTGTGCCACCTCACCTGTAAGTGTGTGTGTGTGTGTGTGTGTGTGTGTGTGTGTGTGTGTGTGTGTGTGTGTGTGTGTGTGTGTGTGTGTATATACCAGCCAACATTAAAGTGCAGGTATTAATGTACATATGTTGTCTTTCCCTAACAGGTGGCTAAAGGGATTTGGGGTCCCTCCCATTTGCAAACTGATGCCAGTATCTCTCTGCAGACTTTGCCAATTATGATAGGAATAGTGAGGTACAGGTGGGGCTGTCAGAGGCTGAATTTGTGCCATTTGTTGGCATCCCACTCTTGTCCACACCATCCTCGCACACAGTGGCAATGTCCACACATACCCTGTCACCAGTGGCCACAGATGATGGACATTTGGCAGGTGATGGCATTGAACAGGCTAGTCTGGTGACTATGGCAGGTGTGAGTGTAGACGCTGGCCATAGCCAGAGTGCAGCAAGGTCTTACACAGGCAGATGGACAGGAGTGCTCGCAGGAGGACTGCTGCTCATCAAGCTGCTGTTGCAACTGCCACAGCAGGAGTAATCAGACACATGTTTTGGGCTGTCATTGATGCACACGCATGTAGTGAATGCCACATCAAACAAATACTCAGGGTGGTGGATGGAACTCTTTCTGATACATGTGGTGACAAATATGACCTTGTTGAGGCCACAGGTCAAAATACTGAGGTTCATAGGTTAGTAGGTTGGTACTAGGCTATTGGGCCTAAGGCCTATGCAAGCCTAGCCATAACAATTCCCTGTATATTTCTTCCCACAATATTTACTTCTCTGGACCCCTTTCTAGCAGGGTGACTGACATGATCCCTGGGGTGAATTTCCTATCTCCCATGCAATCATCAAGGTTCCTTTTGAAGAGGGCCAATGAGGCGCTCTGCTTGACATGCATGGGCAGTCTATTCCAGAGTATGGGGAGTCTCTGGGTCAGGAACCTATCCCTCCAGCATGTTTTGTTCATTGTGATGACGAGGTTTAGATCCCTGGAGCATGTGGCTCTAGGGGATTGGGATTTCTTTAAGTGAAGCATGTCCAACAGCTTAGGGTTTGACATGGCCTTGTATGTTAAGCAGAGATCGCCTCTGAGTAGACAATATGCCACAGAGTATAGCTGGAGTTTTTTTATACGGTCAGCATATGGCATCTGCTTTAGGCCTGTGATTCTTTTAGTGAGGTGTTTCTGTGGCCTTTCCAGCTGTTGCAGATGTCTTGTGAGGTACATACCAAATGGGACATTATACTCTATAATGGGTCTAATGAGGGATGAATACAGTGCGACAATGACCTCCTTTTTTCTGGATGAAAAGCCCTTGGTGACGAGGTGTGCCACATAGAAGGATTTCCTGACTGTTATGGCAATGTAGTTATTGAAAGTGAGACCACTGTCCACCTGTGTCCCTAAGTCTCTCATCACACTTTTGATGTTTAGTGTCCTGCCACCTATGTGGTAATTCATGGGTACATGTTTTTTTTCCAAAGGGGATAACTATACTTTTCTTGGCATTAAGCTTGAGGCCATGGCTCTGTCACCAGGCATCTGTTTCTGTTAGGCCATTTTGTAGAATATTCACATAATTTGGGGATTCAATAATGGCTCCCAGTTTGCAGTCATCTACAAACTTTGTTAGCCAGAGTCCCTTAGTGTTGGGCTGTACTTCAGAGAAGTAGATGCCAAACAAGAGTGGTCCCAGGACTGAACCCTGAGGTACTCCACTTGTCATTTGTCTGGAGCTGAATTTGGAGTCAGCTACTTTTACAGTCTGGGTTCTGTCAGGAAGCCAGTTGGCAACCCATCAAGTGACGTAGGGATTTATGCCCCGCTTAGTAAGTTTATCTATGATTCCAGAGTGGGGGGTTGGTGTTGAAGGCCATGGCAATGTCCAGATAGGCTGTGTGGACTGCCTTACCCTCATCCACAGCTCTGGAGACTGATTCAAAGAAGTCAATTAGATTCAGAAGACAAGATTGGCCCTTCACAAACCCAAACTGGGTGGGGTCCAGTGTTTGAACTTTGCCACTGTCTTTGTTTATAAGTTCCATGATAATGTGGTCCATGCCCTTGCAGATCAGGCTTGTCAGACTGATGGGACAGTAGTTCCTGGGATCCAAGATGGATCCCCCCTTGTGGAGTGGGATAACTGTAGCTGTGCGCCACTCAGTGGGCATGAAGCCTGAGGTGAGACTATGACTAAACATGACACTTGTGAGGTGCCAGTTAATTTTTTAGTTCATGTAGTACACAGCCTGGGATGTCATCTGGTCCCATGGATGCTGTATTATTAACTTTGGAGAGTGTGGTTTCTACCTGTGTGGCCATGATTACCAGAATTTGGCAATCTTTTGGTATTGAAATGGGCCCTTTAGGGGGTGAGAAGGGGTTGAAGTTGGCACTAAATCAATCTGCCAGGATATGGCAATATCCTTGGGATCAGTATGCTTAAGGCCATTCTGTTGTAGCTCAGAGCAGATTTGAGCATTACCATTAATATTCTTGACATAACTATAGAATGCCTTGTGGTTGTCTTTGGAATCTTTGGCAATTTTTTTTTTGGAACTAGCTTTTGAGGATTTTATGAGGGATCTCAGCTTCTTACTGAGGCTGGAGAGGGAGTTTTTTGCATCCTGGGATTTTCCTCTTTTCTGCAACAGTTTCTTCCTTCTGTTGCATAGTTTGTTTATAGCAGGGGACCACCAGATTGGCTTCCTTTTTTTGGAGAAGAGCATCTTGGTTCTATTTGGGATGGCACGATTCATGCACAAGTGGATGTGCTCGTACTGTGCCTTAGTGTAGGATTCTGCAGTCAAACTTTCAGATCTCATCTGCATGGGTGTCGTGAAGTTTGTCACTTCTGACTTCAGTAGCATGAAGTTGGCTTTGGAGAAGTTTTTTAAGGAGGTTTCCTTACTGGGGGGTGAGGTTGGGATGTGGATGTCAAGGGTGATTTGCTTATGGTCAGAACTGACCAATGAGGGGGTGACCACTGGTGTGAGCATCTATCTCCCATGTTGGTAATGACCAGGTCTAGGATATTGGGGCCCCTGGTGGGACAATGGATTAGTTGATCTAGGGCATTAGAATTTATGAATTCCAAGAACCGTTGGGAAAAGGAGTTGGTACCTGAGTAGTTTTCCCAATTAATGGCAGGGTAGTTTAAATCACCCAGTATTAGGGTGTTTGGTTGTGCCTTAATATTTTCCAGTATGTTTAGAAAAGTGTAGTGAGAATCTTGGGGCATGGTGGGGGATCTGTAGCAAGCTACAATTTGGATTGCAGTTATACTTAGTGTTAGTTGCACCTGGAGAATTTCAGGTGCATTGTGTTGGGCAACTAGCCTGGAGGTGTGAATATCCTTGGTGAATATGGACACTACTCAACCTTTAGTGTTTCGTCTTGGTTTTGTAGCCGAAAAGTGTGGTAAGAGTTGTAGCCTGGTATTGCAGGGGTGCTCTCTGGAGCCTTGAACCACGTCTCAGTTACTGCACAGATATCGATGTTCTCCAATTTTAGGAGTGCCTCGAGAGAGTGCATTTTGAGGTTTAGACTTCTAGCATTGAGTAGCATGTCATGAATAGATGGTGGGGTGCGATTTTGGCAATTCTCGTCCATGGCATGCCTGTGCTAGAGTGTGTGGTGGGAGATGGGCATTGGCCATGTGGACGTAGGTCAGCACCAACAATAGTTGAGAGTCTGCTGGACCATTCACCTTTACACTCCCATAGTGGCAGTGACACCAGCACTACCGAAGAGGGGGTTGCTGTTCACATCACAAAAGAGCAGGCCATGGGCACATGGTACTGTCCGGTCCCATCAAAGGCACAGATCCAGCAGACAGAAGTCACCATCAGGAAGCAGTACTATATCTGGCCTTGGGCCTGGTGGTGCCAGTGAATCCCCTGGCAAGACCAGATCCCATATCCATGGCCAGAGACAGTGATCTGGACACCCTGCCATGTACGGTCCACAGCTGTCTAACATACCCCTGTGTAGGGCAGCCACATAGTCTGACTGTCTGCATTCATACACATACACACATATCTGTATCACAGGGAGGTCACCTCCAGACACACACAGCACCTCTGCACAGCCCATCTATTGGATACCCCTTCAAACACACACACACATGATGTAAACTGTATGGCACAGCCTAGGCCTCTGGCAAACCCACCCTGTGCATATGATGATACCTGGGCCAGTTATCCATACTAGGGTTGGGAGGGTGGCCTAATAGGGCTGAGAGAGTGGCCTAATGGTTAAGGTGTTTGCCTTGCAAACACAAGGTGCAGGGTTTGGGTCTCACAAGGGATAATTGGCTAGGCTTAAAATGGCTTGTAAAGGCAGTTAGCTTAGTACTAATCTATGAACCTATGAACCTATATCATCGGAGACATGCTAATATGGGTCTGATGCACAGGGTGAATATAGCACAGTGTAGCTATGTAATACTATGTAAGGTGCTGTCTACTTACATTTGTTATGGGTACTCATACAGGTGTATGTACTTTATTAGACAGGATGCATTATTGTTGTTAGTACCACTGACTGAAAGTAGTCTAAGATGCTGTATTCTGTTTGTGTACCAGGTGTCTGTGTGTCTGCAGGCTGTGGCCCTGCAGACATTCCCAAGAGGAAGTATGGCAGAGTGGGAATACACCGACCATGTCATAGGCAAGGTACAGCTTTATATGTACATGTACCTAGTGTGTATGCTTGCAACACTGTGTGAGGGATATTGTTGCCAGACAGTGTGACCTCGCATACATACCCATTGTCACAGACAGGTAGCCTTCAGACATGTCAGCTAAGTGTTGTGTAGTACCACAGGCTCATACATACAGAACAGGTTACTGCAGTACTGTCAGCAGGTCCGTCACAAGCGTAACCATTACATTAACTGCAACAGATTCAGCTGTCAACTCCTGTTGGCCGTGCCATTTCTTTCCCATACACTCAACCCTGATGCAGTTGATGAGGGCATGCACGATACTGTGCATGACAGGTTTGTGGTATATATTCTTGTGTTCACCAGGTAGAATAGGGAGACAAAATGGTATATCCTTTGCATACACACATTAAGGACTGACACAGGGGATGTGCACACAGTAACATTAACACGGTTGGCAATAGACAGATTAGTGAACCAAAATTTCCACTTTTCGGCCATGTAACCTGGACCGGAACACCAAAGGCGGAGATGAGTCCATATTCATTAAGGATATCCACACCTCCAGGCTAGTTGCTCAACATAATGCAGCCAAGGTTATCCAAGTGCAACTAACTGGGCAAAACTGCAGTCCAAATTGTAGCTTGCTACAGATCCCTCACCATGCCCCAGGATTCCCACTCCTGTTTTCTTGATGTACTGGAAAATATTAGGGTTCAACCAAACACCCTAATAATGGGCGATTTCAACTACCCCACCATTAACTGGGAAAACTACTCATGTACCAACTCCTTCGCTCAACGCTTTCTGGAATTCATAAACTCCAATGCCCTGGATCAACTTATCCACACCCCCACCAGGGGCAACAATATCATAAATCTAGTCATTACCAACATGAGTGACCGGTGTTCCACACCTGAAGTCAATGCCTCATTGCTCCGATCCAACCATAAGCTAATTACCCTAGATATCCACATCCTGCCCCCCCCCCCCATTAAGGAAACCATGGTAAAAAATTTCTCCAAAGCCAACTTCATGCTTCTTAAGACAGAAGTGGTGAACCTCATGACACCCATGCAGATGGACAATACAGTTACGACTACTGAATCCTACACAATTGCACTTTATAAGCACTTACACAAGTGCATGGATTGTGCTATCCCAGACAGAACCAAGACACTATCCTCCAAAAAAGGAAGCCAATCTGGTGGTCCCCTGCCATAAACAAACTGTACAACAGAAGGAAGAAACTGCTGCAAAAGTGAGTAAAATCACATGAGTGGAGAAGCTCCCTGGTCAACTTCAGTAAGAAGCTGTGATCCCTGATAAAATCCTCCAAAGCTAGTTACGAAAACAAAATTGTCACTGATTCTAAAGACAACCACAAATCATTTTATAACTATGTCAAGAATCTCAATGGCAACACTCAGATCTGCTCTGAGTTACAGCATAATGGCACTAAATATACAGACCCAACTGATACTGCCAACATCCTGGCAGATAGGTTCAGTGCTAACTATATGCCCCTCTCACCCCCTAAAGAGCCCATCTCTATACTGGAAGAATACAAAGTTCCTGTAATCATGGCTGCACAGGTAAAAACCACACTCTCCAAAGCCAAGAACACAGCATCCATGAGACCAGACAACATCTCAGGCTGCGTTCTACATGAACTACAGAGCTAACAGGCACCCCAGCTAAGTACCATTTTCAATCATAGCATCACCTCAGGCTTTGTGCCCGCTGAATGGCCCACAGTGACTGTTATCCCACTCCACAAGGGGGAGCCACCACGGACCCCAGGAACTACCACCATTAGCCTGATGAGCCTGGTCTGCAAGGCCATGGAATGTATCATCATGTAAATTATAAACAAAGACATTGGTAATCTCCTAACTCTGGACCCCACCCAGTTCAGGTTTGTAAAAGGCAGATCATGTCTCCTAAACCTGATAGACTTCTTTGAAGCAGTCATCAAAGCTGTATACAAGGGTAAGGTGGTTCACACAGCCTATCAAGATCTTTCCAAGGCTTTCAACACCACCCCCCACTCTGGAATTATATATAAACTCACTAAACTAGGTATGAATCACTGTCACAAGATGGGTTGCCTACTGGCTGACTTACAGAACCCACACTGTGAAAGTAGCAGACTCCAAATCCGACATCAGACCAGTGACAAGTGGAGTACCACAGGGTTCAGTACTGTGTCCTCTGCTGTTTGATATCTACTTCTCTGAAGTACAGGCTAACACAGTAGGTCTTTGGCTAATGAAGTTCACAGATGACTGCAAACTCGGAGCCATAATAGAAACTCCTACCGATGTGGACATCCTACAAAAGGGCCTCACGGAGACAAATGCCTGGTGTCAAAGCCATGACCTGAAGCTCAATTCCAAAAAGTGCATTGTCATCCCCTTTGGTAAAAACTCTGTACCCATGAACTACAACATAGACCATAGTATACTTAACACCAAAAGTGTAATAAGAGACCTTGGGACACAGGTGGACAGTAGTCTCTCCTTTGATAATCACATCACCACAGTAGTCAGGAAATCCTTCTACATGGCACACCTCATCACAAAAGGTTTCTCATCCAGAAAACAAGAGGTCATTGTTCCCTTCTACTCATCACTCATTAGACCCATTAAAGAGTACAATGCCCCTTTTGGTATATACCTCACAAGACATCTACAACAACTGGAAAGGCCACAGAAATACCTCAGAAAGAGGATTACTGGCCTCAAACAGATGCTGTATGCAGACCGTCTAAAAAAAACTCCAGCTTTACTCCGTCGCATATCTCCTACTCAGAGGTGATCTCTACCTAACATACAAAGCTATGTCAAACCCAGAGCTGTTGGACATGCTCCACTTAAAGAAGTCCCAGTCCCTCCAAGCTACACACTCTCTGGACCTAAACCTTGTCACCACAATAAACAGAACAAGCCGGAGGGTAGATTCCTGTCCCAGAGACTTTCCATAGTCTGGAATAAACTACCTATCTATATCAAAAAAAGCTCCTCATTAGTACTCTTCAAGAAAAATCTTGATGATTAGATGGGAAATAGGAAATTCACCCCGAGGATCACTTCTGTGGCTCTGCTCAACAGTGGCACAGGAAAATAATTTTCTTGGGTGGCAAAAGCCAGGGTCCATTTTTGGCTGGGCTTGTATAAGCACTAGTGCCGATAACCTAGCACCTACCTATGAACCTATGAACCACCTTGATGTACTGTACTACTGCATACACATGACATGCCCCACATAGATTATATGCATGGGACATAAAACACTACCTCTTACAACACATAATGTTCTTAATGCCTTCAAGGATGGTGAGATAACCCACAGGGATAGGATGTGGAGTCATGTATTGCTCCTACAAGCCTGGGCAAGTGATAATGTAGCAGATGTTGTATCAGCATGATGTTTCAGTCAGATATGATGTCTGATGCTGGCATGTGTGTCACTACACTTACTGTGACCGATTTGGAAACAATATCACATACATGGGCATTGTTAAGGGACACAGACCACATATAGGTTGCAGACATCTGGATATTCCATAGACATCTGTACAGAGGACTGGTATGGCCTGCACAATGGTTTAACATGCTGCATGTATGTCATGCCGTTATCATGCTATATAAAGCAATGCCATCAGGAGGTGGTAAACAGGAGTGGATGGTACACAAATCAAAATGGTATCAGCCAAACAGGATATAACCTTCACCCAAAGACACACACTTGCCAGTATTGAGAGTAGAACCCCTACCTATCTAGTTATTTCTACTATAATGTTACACAGCTATCAGATATGCCATAGAGATTATATAATTTCCGCTTGTCCCAGCATACATCTAAGGTGAATGACATCAGCAGGCCTAGTAAAGCAGGGTAATGGGAAGTTTACAAGGTGAATACACAACTCAAAATGGTATAACTCACACAGTATATGATTCACACACAAACACACACACACATACACACACACACACAGTTGCCAATATTCAGATTAGAACCCCCGCCTATCCAGTTATTACTCCTATAGTTTTATGCAGTTATTAAACATGCCATGTAGCTTACATAATTTCACCTACTCTCAAGGCACTTCTAAGGTAAATGACATCAGCAGGCCTAGTAAAGTAGGGTGATGGGAAGTTTACAGGGTGGGACACAACTAAAAATGGTATAAGCCACACAGTATATGATTCTCACACAAACATACAGTTGCCAATATTGAGATTAAACCCCCTGCCTATCTGGTAATTACTACTACAATGCTACACAGTTATCAGACACGCTATGGAGCTTACATGATTTCACCTAGTCCCAATGTACATCGGTAGGCCTAGTAAAGTAAGGTGATGGGAAGTTTACAGGGTGGTACACAACTCAAAATGGTATATCCCACAAAGTATATGATTCACACACACACACACACACACACACACACACACACACACACACACACACACACACACACACACACATACACACAAAGACACACACACACCTGCCTATCTAGTTATTTGTACTATAGTGTTATGCAGTTATCGCTTGCACTACAGAGCTTACTGGACTGACAACTGGACAAAGGTGCTAAGAACTGCACAGCTGAGGTAAACTGTTACAGGTACCAGAAAGTCTGCCTTCAGTTCTTCCCTAAGATCTTGCTAGTTCTTTCTCTCCTGCACTTCAACTAGCCTAATAACTTTGCACTTCAACAGTTTTTTTATCAATTATTCTAGCACACCTAATCATCAGTAGTAATTGTTCCTCGTGGAGTTAGCTCCTTTACTTAGTAGTTATGCTCACCCCCTCCTGGCATAATTAAAGTGCAGTTCTCAGTGCTTTTGCCCATTAACCTGGTGCACTTGGGCATTCTGAGGCACTGTTGCAACTGCCTCATGTACACAGACAACCCTGTCCTCTAAAATCCCAACATTCAGACCTGTGAGAGATACCCCAATATCACTGAATTGTATGATATGAATGCTCCACACTCTACTGAAGACTGGACTAGCTGGTGAAGAGGAGAAGGGTCAACACATGCACCACACCACATGGAACACATACTCCTCCAGAACACCCACTATCAAAGCTCTGACATATAAACAATAACCGCACACCCACCTTCACAGAAGCACTCCATAGACATTTACCCAAACAGTGGAGACCACCAAGACAGACACCCAGTTGACTACCACAACACAGCACAAACCATAGGATGCATATCTCACCTACACAATGTGCCCCTCAACCTAAACCCCAATGGCTAACCACCTTGCCTGATACAGTAATCATAGGTCACGCAATAGTGAGGCAGACAGATGTCCATCTCACTAGGTAGAACATGGAGGAGGTAACAGTCAGCGTCTATCAGGTGCCAGAATCCAACACATAACACACCCAATCAGGTCACTCCACAACAACTAAAAGTATCACTTTGTCATTGTCCATGTGTGTGTGAATGACCTGAGGCACACCTCCATGAACTATATGAAAAGAGACATGTGGAGCTCTCAGATTATGTGGGCCAGGCAGGCATGACAGTAGCACTGCACAGCATACTACTGTCACCCAGAATGATACCACAGTACAAACAACAAATGATTGACTTCAACAACTGGTTTAAGTGTCTGGTATCACTCTCGTGGGATCCAGTATCTGTTTGCTTGGGATGGCAAGATTGACAGACTGCAATGGCTTGCCAGAGATGGCCTGCATCTGTCACCCCTGGGTTTCCAGGTACTGGCTAAGTGTCTTGCCACCCCTGTAGTGCCTTTTTATGTGGTTTTCCAAATGAAATTACCACTATAACAGCTACACATACATGTAATCTGAGGGTAATGGTGCTCAACACTAGACATGTACATCCCAAGATGCAACCACTTGAAGCACTCCTCACAATGGAGAACATTGACATTTGTGCTGTAACTGAGACTTGGTTTACAGCAGCAGACAGCACCCCTGCACTACCAACCTAAAACTCATTCCACACCTGTCAGCTCCAATACATGGACCACAGCTCCAAATATGCTGGTGTCTCCATATCAATAACAGATATGCACACATCCAGAGTAGTATCCCAGCATAATGCATCTGAGATACTTCTGGTACAACTGACATTGGGTAATAGTGCAATCCAGGTCTTAGCCTGCTATATGTCACCATCCATGTCCTTAGTGTCTCATTCCACATTCCTCAACACCCTGGAATCTATCAAGGTCGAACCCAACACTCACAGTAAGAGAGTTCAACTACTCCTCCATCAACTGGGAAAGATACTCAAGCACCAATACACTGGCCCAATGCTTCCTGGTATTCACCAGTTCCAATACCCTGGACCAGCTCATTCTGACACCCAGTAGAGGAAACAACATCCTTTACCTGTGTTGATTACTAACATATCGGACCGTTGTCAATCGCTACCTGGGCAGATCCAACATCGAGTAATCACCATGGAAATCCACATCTCACCCATACCCCACACAAAGGTAACCACCTTGAAAAGCCTTTCCAAAGCTGTCTTTGGACTCATTAGAACAGAGGTGGTTAACTTCAAAGCACCCATGCCAGTGGAAAATACCTGCATTACCGCCGAATCATACACAAATGCACTGTAAAAACATGTACATCAATGCATGGAACTAGCCATACCCAACAGAACCATGACACTCTCCTCCAAACATTAGAGGGCAATCTGGTGGTCCCTTGCCATGAATAACCTGTACAACAGAAGGAAGACATTGTTGCAGAAAAAGGTGGAGTCTCAAGAGTGGTAAAACTCTCTTATTAACCTCAACAACAACAACTTGAGATCTCTCATGAAATCATCTAAAGCTGCCTATGATGGCAGAATTGCAGCAGACACAGACACTGACAGCAATTACAAATCCTTTTATAGTTATATCAAGAACCTCCACGCCAATAGCCAGACATGCTCTGAGTTATTGAACAATGCTACCTCATATGCTGAGCCAACAGATATTGCCAACATCAGTGCCAGCTTTATCCCTCTCTCCCCCCTAGGGGAACAATCAGAATGCCAGGAGAATGCCAGGCATCCAGGATTACTGCCACCCAGGTTACACCTGCATTGTTCACGGGCAAGAATACAGCTTCCATGGGACCCCACATTATCCCTTGTTGTGTTCTACATGAATTGCAAAGACACCTGGCACCACATCTGTGTGCCCTGTTCAGTCACAGCCTCACTTTAGGCTTTGTCCCTCCCAAATGGAGCACTGCTACAGTCCTCCCTTTCCATAAAAGTGTGGCAACTACAGACCCTGGGAATTATTAGTCCATTAGCCTGATGATTCTGATATGTACAGCTATGGAGCACATCACCAGGGCCCTGATTGACAAACATATAGGTAATCTCCTAACTCTGGACCCCACACAGCTTGGCTTTGTGAAATGGAGATCATGTCTGATCAACCTGGTTGACTTCTTCAAGTCAGTCACCAGGGCTGTGTATGACAGTAAGGCACTGCATACAGCCTACATCAATCTGGCAAAGGTTCTTGATACCATTCCTCAGTCAAGAATTATGGATGAACCCATCAAACTAGGCATCAACCGCTATATCACTAGGTAGATTGCAAATTGGCTCACAGATAGAAAACACAGTGTGAAAAGAGTGAGCTACAAGTCAGACTGGCAGCCAGTCATGAGTAGAGTTCCATAGGGATCAGTCCTGGGTACTTTTCTGTTCAGCATCTACTTCTTAGGAGTCCAGGTCAACACAAAGGAACTCTGGCTGACCAAGTTCACAGACAACTGCAAGCTGGCAGCCATCATTAACTCCACAAGTGATGCAGACATCCTACAGAAAGGCCTCACTGAGACCACTGACTGGTGTGGAAACCATGGCCTGAAGCTCAACACCACAAAATGCATCATCGACCCCTTTGTTAAAATCTCAGTTCCCACTAAGTACCACATCGATGTGAGCCCACTGTACACTGCAGGCATTACTAGTGATCTGAGGACACAGGTTAACAGCAACCTCTCCTTTAACCACCACATTGCCACTGTGGTCAGGAAATCCTCCTATGTGGCACATCTCATTACCAATGTTTTTGCCTCCAAGAAGAAAGAGGTCATCGTCTATGTGTATTCTTTCTTCATTAGACCAGTCATCAAGTATAATGGCCATTTGGCATGTACCTCACTAGACACCTGCATAGCTAAAGAGGCCAAAGAATACCTCACAATGTGGATCTGAGGCATTAAACACATGTCCTACACAGACAGACTCAGAAGACTCTGGCTTTTCTCTGTCTCATATCACCAAATTAGAGGCGATCTCTGCTTGACTTGCAAAGCCATGTCTGACTCAGCTCTTTTGCAAATGCTACATCTAAAGACATCCCAAGCTCGCTGCACCACACACAGCAGGGACCTCAACCTCATTATCACAATCAACACAATCAACACATGGAGGGACAGCTTCCTCAGCCAGAAACTACACATTCCCATACATGTCAAGCAAAGCACCTAGAGGACCCTGTTGCAGAGAAATCTTGATGAGTGGCTGGATAATAGAAATTTCACCCCAGGGATGACTCCAGTGGCTCAACTTGATGGGGCACTGGGAACTAATCTCCGGTGGCACAATGGCAGGGAACTTCTATGGACTAGGCTTGTAATGGCTCCAGGGCCATTAGCCTAGTACACACTTATGAACCTATAACGGGAGTGACATCAGCATGACTGATAAAGTAGGTCAGTGGGTGTGTAACTTATCAAAATACTTCTTCCTACAAACATACACACTTACACACACATTTTCCAGATCTGAAAGTAGAACCCCTATACACAGTTATAACACTTGCTACAGAACTCACTGGACCGACAACTGGCCAAAGCTGCTGATAAGGAGAATGACAACAGTATGACTGATAAAGTATGCCAGTGGGTGGGAAACTATCAAAATACTCCTTCCTATAAACATACACACTTTCACACACACTTATATACCCACATACACATTTGCCAGATCAGAGACTAGAAGCTCTGCCTATCTAGTTATTTATACTGTATTGTTATACATTTATTGCACGTGCTATAGAGACTACTGGACTGACAACTGGTCAAAGGTGCTGATAAGGGCAATGACATCAGCATGACTAATAAAGTAGGGCAGTGGGTGTGAGTCTTATCAAAATACTTCTTTTTACAAACAAACACAATCATTTGCCAGAACTGAGATTTAAACACCTATCTATCTAGTGATTTGTACTATAGTGTTACAGAGTTATCACACACACTACAGAGCTTACTGAGCTGATAACTACCCAAAGGTGCTGATAAGGGGAATGACATCAGTAGGAGTGATAAAGTAGGTCAGTGGGTGGGAGACTTATCAAAATACTTCTTCTTACAAACATACACACACACTCATTTGCCAGTAGAACTCCTGTCTAGCTAGTGATTTGTATTATAGTGTTATGCAGTTATCACACAGGCTACGGAGCTTACTGGGCTGACAGCTGGCCAAAGGTTCTGATAAGGGGAATGACATCAGCAGAAGTGATAAAGTAGGGCAGTAGATGGGAGACTTATCAAAATACTTCTTCTTACAAACATACACACACACTCATTTACCAGATCAGAGATTAGAACCCCTGTCTAACTATTGATTTGTACTATAGTGTTATGCAGTTATCACACACACTAAGGAACGTACTGGGCTGACAACTGGCCAAATGTGTCAATAAGGGGAATGACATCAGCAGGACTGATAAAGTGGGGCACTGGGAAGTGATGTGGGTGGGAATGGCCTAAGCTGTTTCACCTACAAACAAACACACACACACACACACACACACACACACACACACACACACACACACACACACACACACACACACACACACACACACACCCTTACATGCACAACTCTCTCTCACATACTGATTCACAGTTGTCAGTATTGAGATTATAACCCCAACCTATCTAGTTATTTGTACTGTAATGTTATGCAGTTATCGCATGATCTACAGAGCTTAAAAGGGTGACTGGTGTCCAATGCTACTTCTAAGGTGAATAAAAGTAGCAGATTATGGGAAGAAGAGCAATGTGTAGTGTACTGAGTGGGAAGAGTCTACTAATACTTGGACCTATGGAGACACACACACACACACACACACACACACACACACACACACACACACACACACACACACACACACACACCCTCACATGCACAACTCTCTCTCTCACATACTGATACACAGTTGTCAGTATTGAAATTATAACCCCAACCTATCTAGTTATTTGTACTGTAATGTTATGCAGTTATTGCATGATCTACAGAGCTTAAAGGGGTGACTGGTGTCCAATGCTATTTCTAAGGTGAATAAAAGTAGCAGATTATGGGAAGAAGGGCAATGTGTAGTGTACTGAGTGGGAAGAGTCTACTAATACTTGGACCTATGGAGACACACACACACACACACACACACACACACACACACACACACACACACACACACACACACACACACACACACACACGCACGCACACACACACATACACAGGCAGGTGATGTGATATTATAAACTCAACCTTGGTACTGTTACACAATGGGGCTCACCTTTTATGCTGGCATGTGCAACTGTTTATAACTGGTATGCCACTGTCCACAGCAGGACATCATTGTATGCCATTCTGGGTATCCATGTGTGTGGCTCACTCTGTCTGTGTCCCCTTGTGTCTCTCTCTGTATCACTGTCTGTCTCTCAGTTCCCCACATCTAAGCATGTGTATGTTTGACATATGTTATCTGTTGCCCATATATATGTGTGTGTGTGTGTATTTCATGCAACAGATACAATTATATCACATATGGGCCACCTACAGCTAGCTGAGGGTAATTCCATCTAATGTGTGTGTGTGGGGACAGTTGAGGTGTACACAGCTATCTGTATGCATGGACATATATTATATACAATACAGTCATATATTCCGATGTAGGTTCCGACATGTCCTGTGATTCTC
Organism: Protopterus annectens; assembly: GCF_019279795.1. Classification (NCBI taxonomy): domain Eukaryota; kingdom Metazoa; phylum Chordata; order Ceratodontiformes; family Protopteridae; genus Protopterus; species Protopterus annectens. Next base: position 53,237,302 of record NC_056746.1, read on the forward strand.
TAAGTGTGACCTTCTATAGTTAGGATGGGACTCCTTCCCAGAGACAGGTGTTCTCCAGTCCAAGGTTTTGTGCACTACAGCCATGCCTCTCAGGAGTACACAGGACTATCCTCTTGGTACTTGTTTTGTTTAGCAGACATTTTCTGACATATCTGCAGTCTGAAACTTCAATGTATTGTGTCATTACCTCATGCCAGACATCCTCAGATCATCACAGTGCTTTACGTGAAGTAAATACTGTGGGAAGAAATAGCCAGGGAATTGTTATGGTTAGGCTTGCATAGGCTTTAGGGCCGATAGACTAGTACCAATCTATGAACCAGAGGAATACTAATTGTATGATACATAGACGAATATTATGAGGGCAGCTATATAAATTCTTGCCCAACGTGGCTATCTGTGAGGTGTGGCTGCAGCCAGTATAGTAATGACACACAGCTGTGTAAACAGTCCGGCAACCTGGTATACACTGGCTGGGAATATCCTGCTTGTGTGGTATCCTTCTAACCTGACATGTCATATCCTTGTGTGTGCATACCTCTGACCTGTACAATTTTTGGGAGGATATCCAGGTGTTTGCCTAGATGTTTCATCCTTTCTACGTAAACTTGTGTTTTTATGACAAGTTTAGTTACATATAATTCAAGTGTGATGTTACAATATAATACAGACATTACTGCATCAGAATACATAACCTTCAGACCATTCCTGCTATTGCAAACCCCTCACCCTACTAACTTTTTCAGCATGTAAGGGTGATATTTACAACACATGCCTACCATTATGCCTTTGTTCCACTTTTATTTTTGCCCTTGTCCAGACATCTTGCTTTCACAGGTTGTGAATTTTGGGTGTGAGTACAGAATGCATTCAGCTGTGCAGGCATGTCCATTATTTGTAAAAGAAAACATAAGTAAAAGGATTATTGAGAATGACCACTGGTAACAGTACCACAAAGCACTTATATTCACAAAAGCCTTGGCACATTTGCTACAAATCCTTCAAGATGCCACTAATATGTTTAGTATATTCCACATAGCACTGTGACTTCCAGGTATGTCAGTGGCAGATCAGTGGGTGTCACTGACATGCATAACAGTTGGTAATGCAGTTATCTGCACATGGCCCTGTCAAAGGCAGCACTGTACCCAGGGCAGTACAAGACGACTGCCAGGAGAACATGCTGGCCAGATCCAGACAGTATTAACCACACATACAAATAGCTCATTGACCCTTGCATACTGTGGACAGGCAACATGCTTTCATGTGCATTGCTACAGCCTGACAATGTGTGCTATGCTGCTATTTCCATGCAAACATATATGTTACTGTATTTGTGTAGGTATATGGGGGGTGCATCTGTCAACTGTACACATTTGCACAGACTGTGCTTATATTTGCTTTACATTCTGGTTCCATTTACCATACTATTGTGCCCTGTCTTGGGGACTGGAGGCATATAAGTAAAAAGCTCAGGTCAGATTGCACTGGCATACATTTGAGTGTCAGACTTCTTACCCTTCATAGCGTTACTGCAACTGCAGCTCCTGCTGTGCTATCACTGTGTGAGTCTGTATGGGGTTAATTCAACATTGCCACCATTTGTGTGTCTTTACCAGACATTTCTCTGTGGTTTTCTACAGCTGACTTGTTGTGTGGGTGTGAGGGGTGGTTATGGGACCCCCACCCTGACATCTATACCTGTGACCTATGTCCTCCCACTAAGTTGTCCCCACACATATACTGCAGTGGGATTTTCCAGCTTGGATACTACTGCATAGTGTGTTTAGGCCGGTTTTGGCCAAATATTTCCTGGTGTCCCACATAGCTGTCAGTTGTGTGCTGCTATTCCAGTAGGCCACCACAGTCTGTTGCCTGAATGCAGCATTACCATAGATATGCTATCAGAACATATCCCATTCATTTATTGTTAAGAACACTGAATTACCCTGTGCTTGCAGCAGTTGTGAGGACAGTGCTTGAGGGCTACCTATGTTGAATGAACAGAGTACACTGCCAATACATGGTAAGTTACAGGTAATGTGATGTGTGTGTCATCCATCTTACTATGTGTGAGTCAGAGAGAGGTGTCAGTCCCTGGGGTCCCTACAGTGTCAGTGTGTGTGCTATGTGTTGCCTCTTTGCCAAGGTGTGAGCATACTGGGCATGCCTCAATCTGCCTATGGGAGCAGGGGCCTCCTCCTGTGAGTCCCTGTGTGCATGTGGGGACCTTGGCAATGGTGGTGGGCTATGTGGTCCTTCTCTGTGCTGTTCCTGCTGCAGTTGTTTCCACAGGATCATATTGTGCAGTATGGCACATACTATGAACATGTGTGCACATGTGGCTGCAGAGTTCTGCAAGCCTCCACCAGGTATCTCAAGGCAGTGAACCATGACTTGAGCATCCCAAACACATGCTCTATAATGATCCTGGTTTGTGCATGTGCCTCATTATGGTGTTCTTGTGTGGGTGTGTGTGCATTTCTAATGGGTGTCATCATCCATGGCTCCAGTGCATAACCAGCATCCCCCACCAGGTGGCCGTACAGGATGCCCCCACTGGCAAATGTCTGGTACAGCTGTGATGAATGCCAGATGTTTGAGTTATGATAGCTTCCAGGGCTGCCAGCACACACATTCGTGATAATGTCCTGGGCATTACACATGATCTGGCAGTTGGAGGGGGAGCTCTGCCAGTTTTTGTAGATCCTAGCCTGTTCACCAGGTGGTGCTTTGAGGTGAATGTGTGTGCAGCCTATGGAACCCAGTATCTCTGGGTGTTCTGCTACATGGTGGAAGAGACAGATATTGCTGGCTCTCCCCTCACAAGTGTTGAGGAAGTAAATGTGCTCACTGGCATGTGGTAGCATGGCATCCAGGAACTGGTGGAGTAGCATGGATGCAGATGCCTGTGAGATCCCCATCATGTACCCAGTAGGTCTTTGGAAAGTACCTGTAGCTAGAACTCTTAAGGCTACACATACCTTGGTATCCACTGGGATGGGTTCCCCTCTGTTGGTTCTAGCACTGAGTTGAGGCTGTCATAGCTCGGTTATTTGCTGAAGTATGTCTCTGTCAAGCCTGTAGCATTCTATCTCCAGATCATGTAGTCCCTGATATGTTACCCTGGGTTTGAACACACTTCTCTTCCTCTTTGGTCTGTGGCAGTTGTCAGCATTATCCTCCTCTCTGCCATCAGCCTCTAGCACATACTGATGGATCAAAGCAATGGCAGCCCCTAACATTTTTCCAGTTAAAATTCCCCCACATGTATACACCAATGGTGCAGAGTTAGTGGGAAAAAACAGACTGTAAGGTGATTCCATACTTTATACTGTTTTGCTGCAGATGCTGCCTGTATGATTGGCTGACTATGATACATTCCAGCTTCCACCTATATTACTCATGGCTTTGATTTGGCCACTGTGAGTGTTAGATGCATTACTGGTAATTTGTGCATGATTGCCTTTATTCTGCTGTTGCCCTTTTTTTATTATTTTTACTTACATGTCCTCCTATTTTCAGCTATGCAGCCACCTGCCTGCTGTATTATTGTGTGCTTTGCATGGCCCATTGTAAGATGCAAGAGTCCCATATTAGTGATTTCTACTTCATTTCTCCTTTATTGTGCTGTTGCCCTTTATTTCTTTTTTTTACATCTCCTCCCATTTTCAGCTATGCAGCCACATGCCAGCTGTAATATTATCTGCTTTGCATGTCCCACTGTGAGTTGCAAGAGTCCCATATTAGTGATTTCTACTTCATTTCTCCTTTATTGTGCGATTGCCCTTTATTTCTTTTTTTACATCTCCTGCCATTTTCAGCTATGCAGCCACCTGCCAGCTGTATTACTGTGTGCTTTGCATGGCCCATTGTGAACTGCAAGAGTCCCATATTAGTGATTCATTTCTCCTTATTGTGCTGTTGCCCTTTATTTTTTACATCTCCTCCCATTTTCAGCTATGCAGCCACCTGCCAGCTGTATTATTGTGTGCTTTGCATGGCCCATTGTGAGTTGCAAGAGTCCCATATTAGTGATTTCTACTTCATTTATCCTTTATTGTGCTGTTGCCCTTTATTTTTTTTACATCTCCTCCCATTTTCAGCTATGCATCCACCTGCCAGCTGTATTACTGAGTACTTTCAATGGCCCATTGTGAATTGCAGAATCCCATATTGCTGATTTGTACTGCATTTCCCTTGTTCTGCTATTTCCTTTTTTTCCTATATCCTTCCTGTTTAAACCATGGTGCACCATGCAGACCCATTTAGCTAGTGTAAACAGCAAGAAATGACCATCCCCTGGGAGCGAACATGCTCCTCCGTTCATGGGATTAGAGTATACAGCCTCAGACACACACCCTCACTTAGCTGTGCTTAGCTAAGCACAAACCCAGGCAATGGAGCTCCAATGTGCTTACAGCAAGCATGACACACCCAGTTTTCATGTTAGTTGCTCCTCCTCCCTACAGAATGGTGTTACAGCACTTACATGGTTAGGTGCAGTGTGACACTTAGAAGAATTTTGTGATTCATTATAAGTCCCCTCATTAACATACCCCACTGCCTTAATCTGTAGTTACTGCACTACACAAGAGCTTTCTCCCTTAGCAACCATTGTTTCCTGCCATTGTTTTGGTTCTGCTTGCCATTGCGTATAATGGCAAAATGCACGTTTCCCTTGAAATTGACTTTTTCATTTAATATTTTTATTTTCCCCACAATCCCGTTTGTGTGGCACTGCCCTATGCTTAAACGGCCAAGATCCACCATAAAAAATAAACTTTTATTTTTATAAAAATTAAACATGTTTCCATACCAATGGCCATATATTTGGCCATTGGCATGCTTACAGATTAAAGTACATGCTTTATTGGAGCTGTCATGGCTCTGTATTCATTTTTGCAGAAATGTATGTGGCTAGTAGCCGAATACATTTCTGCAGCTTACACTGTTCCTGCATGGCTACCTACCTGCTTCCTGGTTTGCTATTTTACCTCATTTGCATGGTTTTCACCAGGAAATGAGGTAATTAGCATCCTGAATGGGTTTCTGTGCAGGAACAGTGTCAGCTCACTCATGCATGTCAATACGGCACGTTCCTGGATCGCTCGGCGGCCATATTCTGTGCAGGAGCAGCTACACTGCTCCTGTACAGAGATTATCGGTTCATGAATCCAGCCGAATATGTTTGTAATAAAAATACAAATAAAACTGCCTTTTGGCTTTTCCCAGTTAGGGGTCGCCACAGCGGAACTCCGGTCTGCTAATGATTGGCAGTTGATTTTTATGTGCTGGCTTGCCGGGCCTAACACACAACCTTCAATGAAGGAATGCCCATCACGCATGTCGACAGACAGAAGACACTACTGCAGCTCCACCACCGTAAAAATACAAATAATTACTAAAATATCATTAATTAATCTTGGCATTATATTAATGCAATGAATATAATGTATCATGTCATATATAATAGAGTGGCTAACTGCAGTTGAATAACACTGACTTTCTCATGAATGTCTTTATAAGTATTGAGATACTTGATGATTATTTCAAGATGTTGTAAAATACAAAATTGTACCTTTAGCTAGATTCTGCTGTATGTCAAGAACTTTTGCTGTTTGTTTAATGTTGTAATATTACTGTTTAAACTAAAACATAAATAATTAAACGTGTAATGAAATAAATGAGAATACAAGGTTTTACCTCTTTCCAGTATAGGATTTGATAGAGATGAAATTCCTCATAAATAGATTTGTAAGCAATACAATTACTAATGTAAAAGCAAAGAAGTAATACAATATTTATTAAGTCAGTTATCTTATTCCCCCAGATTCACTAATCTTCCATGCAGGACTAGCTTAGTCCTGCATGGAAGCGCCTGTTTAGGAACAGGATGGCAGCTCACCATGCATATTAATAAGGTGTGCTGCCGAGCTCCTAGGCTTACACAGAGTGTATAAGAGTGCAGGGGGCATGTTTGAGAGCAATATCAGAATAAACCCACCCCTGCAATGTAGAAAAGCAGAAAGGGGTAAGGAATGAGTGAGACCGCTCATAGGTGTCTGCATATCCCCACCAACAGTCCCCCATGTGTACAACAGCAACAGTACATATAAATAAAATGAAAAAACCCTTTTATTTTTTTTTTTTAGAAATCCAATTAAAGCTAACCATAGGTGGGTGGGTGTGCCTATCACTTAGCTATGGTTAAACCAGCTTAAAAGGCTGAAGAGGATAACAAGGAAGATATATGCAAATGAAGTAGCACAACAGTAGTGTAGCGGACAAAGTATTCACCTAATAAGCAGGCATTCCCGGGTTCGAGTCCCACTGCAGCACAGCCTATTTTACATGTCAAAGCACGTTATAACCAATATTTTTGTTGCAAAACCCACTAAATACCATATATTTATGAAATGGAATACTGCAGTGAATGCACATGTGAAGTGTCAGTGTCATAATGAATATGGCACTAGTAAGCAGGTTTAAGCACAACTAAGCAGTAGTAAGCATATGTAAGCAAAAGTAAGCATGTTTAAGTGCGTTTGCATGGGGGTAAGCACTGCCTGCACAGACTAAGCAATTTAGAAGCTAACTGAGTGTAAGAAACTGTAACCGGAAGTTAGCAGTGCTTAGCTCTGCGCAAACCCGCTTACAAATGCTTTAACGTGCCTTAATCACTCTGTATCCAACAGCCCATGTTCCGCCCAGCAACAAAATATACAGCATCTGCAAGGCTCGAACCCATGACCCTGTACACTACAATCACAGTAGTTAACCACTAAGTCATCATAGCAGTACATACAAATGAGGTTTCAACAAACAAATCCTCACCATAGGAAAATCAAACTGAACATGTGAAATTAATCTATGCACAGTGTGATGTTGTATAACCTGCTACATAACATAAATATTTGAAATGGAGCACTGCAGTAAGGCCAGATGTGAGGTGTTATTGTAATAAAGTGTTGAAGGCCCCAGGACCCCATACAGTATACGTACAAATGAATCACAGATACCAGACACAGATATAACATGTAACAAATAATAAACCAATGTCAAAAGGAAAATATAATGCTAATTAAATATTAAGCAATGCAGGACAGCTCAGCTTACGTGGTGTAAGTAATGTGTACGCCAGCTAACTCAATCTTCCCAGTGGTATACCCCTTTAAGCAATGTCAACATTAGGTAAGCAGGTGTCCCCATAGCTTAGCCTTTTCAAAACCGTCCAATCACAGGAAAGTGCAGGAAATTGGGCATATTTAAACCCCACAGGTGCCAATAATTCCCATAACTGGTTACAGCTCCCTACTGTAGGCAGAATGGCTGGAGTTGGGGAAGGCACTTGATTTAGAGTGCAGCGCGGGGGCACCCAGGAGTCCAGATTCATGGTATGGCTCCTGGTAAAACATCATGAGGAGAGATTACTGCAGGGCCAGTAACAGAGCTCTCAGTATAAAGTGGAGGCCTAGGACAGTCTCACCCATGACCTCACCAGTGCCACTGGTATCTCCCAGACTGGTGAGCAGGTCAAGCATCACTATACTGACCTGAAGTGGCAGAGGGGTGATCTCTTTGATCAGTAAATCCAAGACTCAAGGCAGATGGCTGATGCCCCAGCACTAAGTACCCATTCTACTATGTAGATAATGATTGCCTAGCTTGTATATACTATGGATAGGTAATGGCTAAATATCACTGTATTTCTCTGACAGGTGCAGATGAGCAGGCTGCGAACCAGCAAGCCCATGCTGCTAGACTGTAAAGGCTGCATTGCAAAGCAGGTTAGTAATAATCTTGCATGTACTGTCATAAGAAAGAAATATAACAATTCTAGAAAGTGTTGTACCAGTATAAAATGTATTGTGTATGGGATGTACTGAATAAACCAGACAATATGGCAGGAAGACTGTCATATAGGTTGTGTGGAAATAAAGGTGTAATATCTTGTGAATAAAAGTATAACCCCTAGAGTGCTTGTGTACATACTGCTTTCACATGTTGTTTTAGTGTTGCATTCTATAAATAGTACTGTTGTATTAAGCAGTGTTACCCACACTGCTGAACACAGTTAAAATGTGTAGGAAGTTCAGTATAACACTGTTGGACGTCCCAAGAGGTCAGTCATATAGAGCAACTGAGGGAGACTTAGAAACCATTGGAATGCTTCACACCAATTCCTTAATAGCAAAGTGTACTGTGATGTCAACTGTAATATTTTTACTACACACAGCAGGGGGTTGAATCCCGGGAGCGATAGTAAGTCGTACGCCTAATCATACCCCATAACTGTACAGAGTTTACGAGAATGTTCAGATAGAAAGCTGTATGCATAATTAGACCCAGCTGTACAGACTTTGCTAGAATATTCAGATAGTAAGCTGTAAGCATAATCATAACCATCAACTGTACAGACTGTGGCAGAATGTTCAGGTAGTAAGCTGTATGCATAGTCATACCCCATCAACTGTTCTGATCTGTCCAGCATGTCCAGATAAATGGCCCATATCTGCTGCCCTGTAACCTGTTCCCCTGACAATTCAGGAAAATGATACAAGAAATGTAGGCAGCTTATACTGACAAATAATGGATAGTGAGAAGTGAACATAAAAAGACAATGTATATGAAAACAAATCTGTCACTGTAGCATCTCACCCAAAGTATATGACAACTATTCCAACATATGTCACATTAACACCTGCATCCTATCAAGCTTTAACCAGAGTGTGTGCAATAACGGATTGTTAGATATGTGTATAACATTAACATGGAATCTGGGAGTATGTGTAGTATTCATCAGGTAGTGTTAACAAATATTTATCCACAGCTATAACAGGTAAGAGGTGTAGACTATAGTTAAAACACAGTTCACTCATATACTTGTCTACAAGCATAGAATCTGGGAGTATGTGTAGAACCTGTCACATAGTGTTAACAAAGTCCCCTCCACAGCTATAACAGGTAAGAGGTGTAGACTGTAGGTACAACACAGTTCACTCATATACCTGTCTACAAGCATGGAATCTGGGAGTATGTGTAGTATTCATCAGGTAGTGTCAACAAATATTTCTCCACAGCTATAACAGGTAAGAGGTGTAGACTGTAGTTAAAACACAGTTCACTCATATACTTATCTACAAGCATGGAATCTGGGAGTATGTGTAGAATCTGTCACATAGTGTTAACAAATATTTCTCCACAGCTATAACAGGTAAGAGGTGTAGACTGTAGTTAAAACACAGTTCACTCATATACTTATCTAAAAGCATGGAATCTGGGAGTATGTGTAGAATCTGTCACGTAGTGTTAACAATGATTTCCCCCACTTCTATAACAGGTAAGAGGTGTAGACTGTAGGTACAACACAGTTAACTTATATACTTGTCTACAAGCATGGAATCTGGGAGTATGTGTAGAATCTGTCACATAGTGTTAACAATGATTTCCCCCACAGCTATAACAGGCAAGAGGTGTAAACTGTAGGTACAACACAGTTCACTCATATAGCTGTCTACAAGCATGGCATCTGGGGGTATGTGTAGAATTTGTCAGGCAGTGTTAACAATATTTTCTTAACAGCTATAGTAGATAAGAGGTGTAGACTATACATAAGACACAGTCCATGTATATACTAATCTACAAACATACCATTGTACAAAGTAAGGCTATTGGGTAGTGTAATAATACACGTAAGGGACAGATCACTGCAGTGACTAAGAAAGTTGTGAAAACTACAGGGATATATTAGTTGTTAACTGACCTCTCTCTCTCTCTCAACCCCACCATATGTGTAACAATAACCTAATTATACACCTAAATGGATACGTGTACACTCCAATCTTTTGTTGGGATGTATGGTCTATTGGTTTATAAATATTCACATTTGGTTCTATGCATGTGCCATGTTAATATACTCCCATATTGCTGGCCTGTTGCCATCAATGAAACCTGCATTCTGCTGTAATGGCCACTGTTGTCCCATACATGCATGTGTTCTGCTCACCCTGCAAATGTAAATCTGGTGTCTTGGGTTAATGGGAATACCTATGCATGCTGTTATAATTAATCCTAAATGCTGTTGACTATTATTAACTGATATCTGTCCTAAAACTGCAACAACATAGCTTGTATGGGAAGGCAGATCCCAACTAACCCACCTGTCCCACCTCAGCTAGCCATGGCACTGGGCACCAGCATGTCTGGGGCCCAGCCTGGGACCTCCTCCTCCATTGGCCCTGCAACACCTTCAGGTGGAGCTGCCTCAGGGGATGGAGCTCAGCCCTCCCTGGGAGCGGGGGTGGAGAGGTACCTGTCACCTCCCATCATGTCCGGGCCTTGGTGCGTAGGGAGCTCGACAGGGAGATTCAAGACTAGCTATGCCAGCTTGACTGCCACATGCTGCAATGAGAGGGTGAGACTGCCCCTCCTACCCAGCCCCCAGCACAGCCACCTTCGGGGCCGAGAAGGTGCAGTGGTGACTGCCCATGGGTGGGGACCTCAGTCCCACTGTTTCCATTTGGTGGTTTATGGGTTTGCGACTTCCAAACACCCCCCCATCCAAGGTGTTTACCCCCACATGTGTCGTATACCGCCCCTGTATGCATCTTGTTTGTCTTGTCTGTTAACCTTCCCAACCTATCTCCCGAAATATACCTACTACCCCTCCCCAACATCCCACTCTCACCTGAAAAAGAAAGGGCAATCTGTTCCCACAAAATAATATCACCCCATACATAGCTGTCCATTCCGCACATGTGTCCACTGGACACAAGTAATCTGGTATAATTGGCATCACAACAAATTATTGTTGTCCTCACCCAAACCCAGGGGTTTGAGTGTCCAAATCTACCTCAAATTTAGTGTATATGCACAGCTGTTGCTGTGGAAGAAATGGGCAGCTACAGACCTTCCCTACACCCTTCTTGTACATCCCTGGCTGTTTTACCTACTGTCTTTCCCTCTTTGTGCCCCTTTTTTCACCACTTTCCTATCAACCCATTTTTCTTTTCTATTAAAGAAATTAGCATGGGGTAAGCTGGAGTAAGCACTTTTAAGCAGCAGTAAGCAGATTTAAGCCTGTTTGCATGGGGGTAAGCACTGCCTACACAGGTTAAGCAATTTAGAAGCTAACAGAGTATCAGAAACTGTAACCGATAGTTAGCAGTGCTTACCTCCACGCAAACCCGTGAAAATCTGCTTACAACTGCTTTAAAGTGCCTTAATCACTCTGTATCCAATGGGCCATGTTTTGCCCAGCAACAAAATAATCAGCCTTTACAAGGCTCGAATCCAGGACCCAGCACACTACAGACAACTTGATTTACCACTAAGCCATGACAGACATGCATAAGTCTGATGTTTTCAGAAACATATCATCCAGCCCAGTCATGCAACAGTGCAGAGAATGTATACTAATATCTAGATATATGTGTGTGTGTGTGTGTATATATGTGTGAATATATTAATATCTAAACAGATACAACATAACTATATATATATATATATATATATATATATATATATATATATATGTGTGTGTATATTTAGAAATATATATATATATATATATATATATATATATATATATATATATATATATATATGAACATATATACATGTAAATGCCTACATTGACACATATATATGTCTACACCTATATGTCTACATATACACAGCAAGGTACATATATGTACGCAGATATATAGCTATTTTGGTATATACTGACATAGTCATATATATGTAAGCATATATATATATATATATATATATATATATATATATATATATATATATATATATGTATATGTGGTCATACATCTGTAGATAGCAATGGTAGATTAACAAAAACAAATATGTCCACATACACCGGTAATGGGGTTGAGAGGCCCCAAACAATATACGTCTTGTATGAATAGGCATACCCCTCCACAGCCAAACATGTCCACCCTGCAATACACTACCAAGTGTTGCAGATCCCATTACCAGGTCCTGACATGACATGGGCACAAGATGTTAACAGTACTATATCCCACCTATATGATGTCAGGCTGGTATTGGTAACATATCATGCAGTACAGTCTGGCTCCCACATGAAATGTAAAATGTGGAAGCTATCAACATCCCCAGGATACATATACACAGACACATATATGCAGATACAGATATGCATATATATATATATATATATATATATATATATATACATACATATATATATACATATATATATATATATATATATATATATATATATATATATACATATATATATATATATATATATATATATATATATATATATATATATATATATATATATATATATATATATATATAGATATATGTGTGACTATACATACACACGCAGAGATATGTACAGTAAGATACATATGTAGAAGGTGCACAAAATATGTAACAGCCACTATGCCTACAGTTCACACCTGAACACTTGGACACTATATGGGCCACCCATACAAATGACAATCATTGAGTGCAACATATACACACACAGAGGTCATAGGACAAAACACCACACACAGGTTTTCAGAAATAGAAAACCTTTATTTGTGTACTATTACAGTTCTATATACTATTGCTACTGTAATTGGGATTGTCTTCACAGACATGGTGTGTATGTGGGAGGTCACATCTGATTTCCACATGTGCCATTGGCTACTGACAGACATCCTCTAGGGCGTCATAGTAAAGTACCGCTGCTAGCATGTACTGCCCCTGTCGACTGCAGCAGAGACATTGGCCAATATGTGTGGACATTCTGACACCATCTGTACAGTCCAGACGTATACACAGAACCCCTTAGTGCAAAACATGTGCACCATGCCTAACAATATGGATGTTAACAGCCATGTAGATGGGTATAACACATAACGACTGGTACATATGCCACCATAGGTTATGCATTCACACACCCCTGTCTGGCCTGACATGTAATAACCACCAGAACAGGGGTGCCATGGCCACATACTACCCACTAGATATTGACATACATCTGTACAGCATCCCACTGCTCTGTCTGACTTACATGACTGTTAAGGGAGGCCCAGCAGCAGTACATCTGGCAAGTATCTGCACATGACATCTCACTGGGTAAGTACACTAAGCTGCTAGTCATGTAACAGGGCACTGTGCATGCTACAGGCAGACTGTCTCAACACTGGCCTATATCTCCTATGGGGGAATGCACATATACCTTCATATATAGCAGGCTGTACAGGCATGTCACAGCACAGGGTAAGATACAAGATACACCTGTTTGAAAGTGCACAACCACAACCAATGAGAACACAGTCACAGCCACATATGGCAAGCTAGCATGATATTACAGTATATGGACTATCTGTTTGACACCATCCTCATATGTGCCACTCACACACTAACCCTACATATACTGGGCCACTACACAGTTTGGTCTGATGGCTGACTGTGGTATGGGACATGTGTGTGTATGGACCTACAAACATGTAAGCCAATATGGGAACATATGGTGGAGCAGCATGTTATATCAGATAGGACAGGACCTAGGACGATGACAACTACCACAGTCTGTACACAGGCCAAGGTACGTATTAACAATACACCCACTGTTGACATTCACCATAAGTACACAGACCTCAGTACTGTACAAACAACCAAAGTATGTCCAGGTTATGTCATCAAATATAACCCCTACTGTACATAACATGTGCAGCAGTCTGATATCTCACTAGCGTGTTATCAGATATGATGACACTAATTATGGTGTAAAGCGCATATGCACCTCTTAATGCATGACATATGTACAAAGGTTGACTGAGTTGTGGCTGGAAGCACATACACAGGGTCAATATTGACACGTTGCTGTTATAACATCATACATTTACTGTTGTAACAGGGTTTGTTGCAACATATGTCCTATGAGGGATATGAAGTCAGTAACTGTCATGGCTTTCATCATCTACAGACTGCAATCCTCACACTACCATCTGCAGTTCACAGATACATGTTCTGTGGGTAACACATGACACCAAAGGCACCACACACTGCCCAGTCTGCAGATGAGTCCTCATAAACATACAACTGACATGGCAGGTATTAATACATGTAGGACAGCCATATCCGCACACACCCTGTTAAACCAACATTACTCTAAATGCAGTATAACAGCACTTACAGTCTGTAGTCAGGTCAGGCACATCCCCCTCCTGTGTGTTTTATTCTGTTTCCACAGTGTATGTTTTCAGAGGTAAATCCCCACTCCATCTGAGATGCTGTTTGCCAAACAACAGAACAAGTTCCTGCTCACAGTGAATGAAAAGGACCAACACAAACATGATGTTCCTAGATATTGGAGTGTGTTTCCATGCAATTGGATATGGGAATGTTACCACAGCTGCTCCACATGCAATCAGCTGGGGAGGGCTGCAATTCGTGCAGAGGCCATCAGCTGATCATGAGCATTACCTAAAATATACATGCTGCTGCCTATGAAAAGCAGGCATAGGTCTCCACATCCACCAGTGAGGGAGTGAGAGAGGCAGACAGAGGCATCAACATGTCAGGGAGGGGTGGGAAAGTAAAACCTAAGCATGTTTGTGTCACACCCCTAACAGCACAGGGTATCAAACCCCTGATGACTATGTAGTGCTATCACAGACCTATGCAGTTGTTGGATGCACCACATAGGTTACCTGTTGTGGAGTCCGCAAAACATATATGTGATGGTGAGTTACATCTGCAAAAGGGATATGATAGCTATACAGTAGGTGATGTACAAGTGACTGTCCACATGAACAGGTGCCAGCGTCAACACAGCCACACTCTCACAGGGACGCACACACATTGACACACTCTTCCACACATCTATATATGTCTACCTTTAGCTTATTATAGTGTGTTGTCCTTACATATATGCCTGTATTCCTATTCACTGTATGTGCAAATCATGTGTGGTGCATACTGAGAAGTGTCTGCACTAACATCTGTGGCTGCCAGATATGTCTGGTCCACTGGTGTTCGCAGACATAGCCTTCATGTGTTTAAGTGTGTGAGCAAGCCCAGTATGGTTGTCTGTACTGAATGTGTGGATCAAGTCCAGGTAGTTTGTACTGCAGTGCTGACCTTTGTGTTGTACACCTACAGGTAGCATGCTGTCTCTGCAGGGTATTCGTCGATCATTTGCCATGGACTGTTACTACATTTCTGCATAGGATGGGGGGGCACACTTGACTATTTCTACATTTCTACACAGGATTGTCGGGGGGCACACGTGACTGTTACTGTATTTCTATGTAGGTTGGGGGGGCACACCTAACTATTTCTACGTTTCTACACAGGATTGGGGGTGGGGCACACCTGACTGTGACTACATTTCTATGTCAGGGGCACACCTGACTCTTGTACATATTTGCTAGGACTGCACTGGTATGTCAGGTACTCCATTTCAGTCTATAGTCTTACCTATCGTGCTGGCTAGAGGCATACCAGTGTACTACAGATCTTAGCTTTTAATTACCTACATATTAGTTTCTGACTTCCTACCCTTCAGAACTGACATCCCACTGCCTGACCTGCTGTAGTCTGTCTGTGTAGGCCTGAGGGGGGAGGTTACCCATAGGCCTAATTCAGAGGCCATAGCACAGCCTTTGTTTGTGTTTGTCTACACCTGTCCTGCTGGCTGTGACTGTTGTTGGGTATGTGACCCCCCCCCCCGAGTGGCATGTCTGAGTCACATACCTTGTGGGTGTCCCAGTATTGAGGGTGGTGCTGCAGGGCTGCCTATGTCGGATGCACATAGTACACTCCCTACACATGGTTAGGCACAAGTAGTATAATGTTTGGCATCCCTTTTACTGTATGTGAGAGTCGGAGAGAGGTGTTATTCCCTGGGTCCCTCCTGTGTCAGTGTATTTGCCAAGGCCAAGGCATACTGGGCATGCCTCCTTCTGCCAACAGGGGCAGCCTCAGTTTGTTCCTCCTCCGAGTCACTCTGTGCCTGTGCAGGCCTTGGCAATGGTGGGGGCTGTGTGGCCCTGGCCCATGCTGTTCCTGCTGCAGCTGTTTCTGCAGGATCATATTGTGTAACATGACACATACAAGGGCAATTTGGATACATGTAGCTGATGAGTACCGCAAGACACCACTGGATGTGTCCAGGTACCGGAACCGTGACTTGAGCATCCCAAACAAACACTTTACTATAATTCTGGTCTGTGCATGTGCCTCATTATGGAGTTCTTGCTCGGGTGTGTGTGCATTTCTGATGGGTGTCATCAGCCACAGCTCCAGTGCATATCCAGCATCCCCTACTAGGTGATCGTAAGGGATGTCCTCATTGGCAAATCTCTGGTACAGCTGAGTCAGATGCCAGATGTGGGAATCATGATAGCTTCTAGGGAAACCAGCACGCACATTCATTATTATGCCCTGGGCATCGCACATGATCTAGCATTTGATGGAGGGGAAGCCCTTGGGGTTGATGTAGACCTTATCCCACTCACCAAGGGGTGCTTTGATGCATATGTGCATGCAGTCTATTGCACCCACTACCTCAGGGTATTCTGCTATTTGGTGGAAGAATTGCATATTGCTGGCCAATGCCTCATGGGTGTTGGGGAAATATACATGCTCACCGACATGTGCTGACATGGCATCCAGGAACTGGTGGAGTGCCCTGGATACTGATGCCTGTGAAATCCCCATCATATCCCCAGTTGGCCTTTGGAAGGTACCTATAGCTAGTATTCATAGGCCTACACATACCTTGGTATCCACTAGGATGGGTTCTTTTATGGCGTGGCCAGCACAGCTCAACAATTTGCTGTAGGAGGTCCCTGTCCACCCTACAGTGCTCCACTATCTCCAGCTCATGTAGCCCCTGGTAGGTTACCCTGGGTCTGTACACTCTGTTCCATTTCCTCACTGTGGGTTGGTTGACAGCATTCACTTCCTCACCACCCTCAGCCTCTTCACAAGTTGTATGATAGCTATTGCAGCCCCTATCATTTTATTGTTGTGAGTGTTAAAAGTTCCCCACTTGTTTACACTGGTGGTGTAGAATGTGAGAAAAAACAGAGTGGAAGGTGTTTGCTTAGTTTATAGTAGTGTTCTGGGCTGGGCTGGTCTGCTACCTGTGTAATTGGCTGATTCAGATACATTTCACCTGCCAGCTAAGCTAGTTCTTCTTGGTTACCTTCATACTGCTGTTTTCCCTTCCCATTGCCTTCCTGTTTATGCCCGTGTGCGTCCAGTGCAAACAGAGTGCTCAAATGTGCACACTGCTGCTATTTCCTGGTTTAACCTCTTTTTTCTTCCTGTAAAGCCAGGTGTGCAGTGCGCACACCTGTTTAGGCTTTGTAAAGAGTGCTAAGCAAGTTTATACACCCCCCCCAGCTTAGCTGTGCTAAACTAGGAGCAAACCCAAGCCACAGGGCTCCAATCTGCTTACAATATGCCTGACACACACCCCCATGATGTCACCTAACTCCTAGGCTTGCACCAAGCTATTCCTACTCTTACACTGTTGGGACCTGACTCACATGTTGGGGAAAACTGGGATTTACTATCCTTCCCTCATTTGCATCGGATTGCCTGCTAATGCATAGTTACATGTCTCACACTGAGCCCCCCCCCCCCTTAGCAACCACTACTCACTGGCCAGGTTGTCTTCTGCCTGCCATTCACTTGCATGGCAGAATAGTGATTTTAGTTAGACTGCTTATTTTAGGTTTATTCTATTATTTTCCCCCGATCACATTTGCGTGCCGCTGCCCTACACTTAAAGAGCAGAGATTGGCTAAAAAAAAATAAAAGTTGATTTTTGTATTTTTTTTATGTTTGCAATGCCAGTGGCCTTATACTTGGCCATTGGCATGCTTACTACATGATATGCAGCCTTTATTTGGTGCTGTCATGGCTCCGTTTTGGATTTTGCTGAAATGTACTCGGTTACTAACCAAGTACATTTCTATAGATAGTACTAGTCTTTCCCAGACTGTTGCAAGCTTCCTGCATTGCAAAATCACCTCATTTGCATGGATTTCACCTGCAAATGGGGTGATTTGCATACCAGGGCTTAGTCCATGCAGGATTAGTGCAGGAACGCTCATGCACATCCCTGCAGGCTGTTCCTGGATCGCACGGCAGACGTATTGCTTGCTTGAAACAAAAAAGAAACGGCTGCGGGTAAAACCAAGGTGCAAAAAAATAAGTAAAAATATAAACACAATGCACCAAAGTAACACACAATGATGTGCATACCCATATATCTACAGTAAAAACATATATATTCATCCAACCAGACATTTTAAACTACATTCCAACACTTATTCAGATTGCAAGACTACTGACGTCATTTACTTTTGTTTTTGCCAGCAATGCCCTGCCTTCTACACTGGCAAAACTAATAGGCTTATTAAAGACAGAATTTTAGAACATATCCGTGACATTATGAATAATAAGCAAACAAATGCACTTGCTAATCATGTTATGTGCATAGATTCTTCTCATTCCTTCAAATTCTTTGTCTTGCAACACATATATAGAAATCTGAGAGGTGGAGATATAGAAAATGTTACAGAGAGCCATGAACAGAAATGGATACTGAAACTTAATGCAGAAAGATACCCAGGCCTCAATGGTACCACCTGTTTGATTCCATTCTTGAAAGCTAGACGCCTTAAACATTGACAGTTTTTATTGTTCATTTTTATTTTTATTGTTACTTTTATTATATTACATTTTATGCATATGCAAATGTATTTTATGCAGTATTTATTCATCATTTTATATCTTATTCATACCATTACTATGCTCATGTTGTAACTGTCTCTTTAAATAACTTTTGGTGTATGACATTATTAATTCATGAGATAATTGTTTTTTTTACCTATTTAAGCAATGCTATTCACTTGATCTTTGTCTGATGAAGCAACTATTGTTGCGAAAGCGCTCACCTCTGTTTTTTACTTTTTGCTTTCATTAAACATTATTGTGTGTTACCTTGGTGCATTGTGTTTATATTTTAACATATTGCTTGTTTGAGCTTGCACTCCATGCAGGCTTTTAAGAATCCAGGCCTAAGTCTTTTCTTTTTTTTTGTCAACTAACTTCCAGTAGGTCTTATCTGCTTGACGCTTAAGTGTAAAACCATTGCAGTCCATTTTTTCTATTTGTTCTACAATGTTGTTATTTAACAAATATGTAACAGCAGACTCTAATGTAGCAAAACTGTTTTGTACCATCTGGAAAGAAAACTTTCCGTCTTGCTGGAAATAGAAGATGAAGTATTTCTTTTCGATTCTTTAATCAGTCATAGAAATTATTATTTTTTTCTTTGTAATCACTGTAGAAGAATAGTCATTATCAAATCTTATGATGTTACTATTGAATTTGATTGGAGAGTTAGCCCATGCAGTTTTTATTATTAGGTCTTTGTCATGAGAAGAGAGAAAATGCACATTTATATATCTTGGATTAGTGTTCATTTTTTTAGAAGTTGAAGAAGTTGTCAGTGACCTATGGGCTCTATCAGTGCCATGGGAAAGGGACTCTTATAAGTTTAATATGCTAGGAAACCAAGTAGTGAGAAGGTTTATCATGTTATCCCCTTCTGTTTTCTCTGGTAGCCCATATATATGAAGATTGTTCCTTCATGATCTATTTTCTAGATTATCCACTTTGTTGAGCAAAGAAGTGTTTTGTTTTAAAAGAAATTTCGCTTGATGGTCTTGTTCAGTAATACAGCCCTCTAGGTCATTTACGGTGTCTTCCATACCAATAACCTGGGTATTATGCTGTTTCCTTCATCAAACCCATTTGTTTAGTAGTCTCTTCTTTAAATAAACCCAGTTTATTGTCCATTTTATCGATTTTTGTGCTTAACTCATTCATGGAAGAAAGTAAACCTTGTAACTCTTTCTTCATTAATTGGCCCTGCACACTACTTTGGGAGTAACTAGTTCTGAAGAGATGTCAGTAAACTTTCTGTGGAAACTCTGAAAAAAAATGTAAGAGATAATGAAGAGAAATCCCAGTATGGTCTTCCAGGAACATTAAGAAATAAAATTCCTTAGTTTTGATACATCTGCTGTTTAAATTTTTTTAAATTTTCTGACAGAAATGTCTATTAGACAGCAGATCTAAAGGAAAGTGCTACTAACCAGCCAACATTTTTTGAGTGTGTGTATGTGTGAGTGTATGTGAAAACCCGAAACTTTAAAGGATCAGGTCATGTCCTGTCATAAAATACAAATTGCATGTTACATTAGAGTCTGTGTTTATTTAGCAGAGAAGATAACGGCTCAAAAGACTGCTCTGACACTTAATGCAAAAATAAATCACAACACAAGAGATGTGTATTAGGATTTGTTAAATCCACAAAATGAAAATAAAACATTTTTATCATTACTATTTATGATAGTATGTTGGTGTTCATAAATATGATCTCTGAATCTACATTCTGTCTTCTCAATGTAGAAACAAGGCCACTTCTGGCATAAGGCCGTATATACCACCTTTGACGTTTCACAGTTAAATTTTCCACTTATGTGGAAAATGTTGTCCTTTATTTTAAAAGTCTCACACACCAAAATGTGTCTACAGTAAGAACATCTGCCACATTCGTTCATTTTCATGAGTCTGTTTACCTTTTTACTGTCTTATGTTGGAACATTTTCCACATAAGTGGAGCATATAACTGTGAAACATTAAATGTGGTATACTCTCCCTTATGCCAGAAAATGGATGCTTTAGCAAAACATCTTAAGGAACATGCTGGCCATAGTTTTAAATTCTTGGTAATAGAACAAGTAGAAAAAAAAATATGGGGAGGCCCTTGGCAACTGTCACTTGAAAAAAGAGAGTTATACTGTCAACAAAACCTGAATGCCAGTACATGGCTGGGCCTCAGTGAACAAACATCTATCATTTATCTATTAAAATTAAAAGCTTAGAGAGGAAACTTTAAAATTACAATAAATATCTCTAGTATGTTATGTAATTTTTCTGTACAATGATTTAAAAAAAAAACTATATGAATTTTACCAATAGATGCATGCAAACAATATTATTCTTTTAGCTGCATTGTAATTTCATGTTTTTTATACTTTTCTGTATTTGATTCAGATTTTAGCTGTGTATTTGATTACATAAATGTATTGAAGTTTTATATGTTTATAATGGGGTACACAATAAATTCTGTCATGTCCTTTTAAATGTACTTTGAATGCACCACTTATTACATCACAATGATCATGTGATATAAGCTCCAATGGTGCAATCAGTTAGCACGCAGTACGTAAACAATAATCATGTAATCTTAACCAGGAAATTTAAACTGTGTCAGTTTGTTTCTCCATTATTTGATGAAGTTTGTTATGGAATAAACAAAGGCACTAATCTCTACAAGTTTCTGTTGCTGCTTTTTGAATTGGAATACACATTTGTGAGTTTGTGACTGGTCAGAGTTTCTGCAGACCTGCTGCTTTTTTCTTGGTCATTTATGTGAGGTCTGTTTTTTTCCTTGTTACAGTTACCGACACAGTCAGCTACTAAATACATTAATTTCAGAAACTATAATATTGCCAAGGGCGTCTTAAATGAATGCTATTGTACTTGCATACCAATAGCAATGGCCAATCATTCCCCCAGCAGCTTACGACTAGGGCAGCCCCCATTGCCCTGCCAAGTTACATCTCAGATTTTTGAAAGGTCATGTAGTAATTCAACATTTTGCATAATGGATATTCCATTTAGAGTGTTGAATGTTGGAAGTGCTTCTTTGTACATGACAATCTGAATTTTTAACGGTAGGTTTAATGCAATGTTAACACTTACAAGCATTATAAATGTATTAGGGTAATTTCCCCATTTCTTCATTTATTTTTTTCTCTGTGTCTGGCTATGAAAGACACCTTGTTTCTAAAGTGCTACTTAAAATAGCAGGTTGGCTGGCTCTACTCCATCTATAGTATAAACAGACATTGTGTAGGCTGTCAGCAAAGTGCTTTAATCATTGTTTATGGACAATTATTATGGACTTGGTAATACTTATTGATATACTGATTTTCTGCCTTAAATATTCCATTAGTTCTTCTGTGTGCGGTCACAGTAGAATTGCTTTTCTATGAGTAATCCCTTCCTAATTATTTTAGTTGATGAAGTTCGAAAGGTGGAACACTATCAAACCAAACATTCTTAGGTATTTCGAAAGCTGGAATTTTTTCTCAGACCAGATGCTACTGCAAATGAGGATGTTGAGGATAATAGTTCTGTCAACGGAAATATTGAGCAGTCATCTATGACAGTTAACAAATATTCAATGCCACATATTAACACATACAACCAATAGTTATGTTAATATGAGGCCCTTTTAGGACTTAAAATGTTTGAATGTGCACTGTTTTGCAGCATTATGGATATCCGTTCCAACAGTCTTTCAGCGTCTCTTCATTTCCTTTATCCTTACTAATAAACTAGGCTTTCCCTCTCAACATTGATTAAGTCTTTACTTCTCCAAAGTGGACCTTGTTTGCTATCTCAGTGCACATTTCCAGGAGATTCTTGAGTATTACTGGTCAGGAACCTATTTACAAACATGTCCAACTCTCTGATATCATTATTTCTACTTCAGATCTTTTTAACATTTACTCATTATGAGTATTAGGACTCAAACTCTCTAATCAGTGCCATATTCCTTTACTTGTTGCAAAACTGTGTCTCTTTCAGTTGTTTTCTAAATTACTCGCATTGCTAATAATCTAGACAAAGAATAATCAGTAAACATGTTTAAACATTAATCAATCCCCCAACATTTCTGTCATTTCAATTTTAACACCCCAGATTTCTTGATAAATAATTAGCAGTACTACCTTTTCCCTTTGTATAGTGTAATGGAAATTGGTATTGCTGATATTTTAAGGGCCGTCTGTCATTTATAATATATGGCTTTGATTTGGAGTTATCTAATATTGCTTCTACAAGTGTATGATTTGTGATAAGTAGGAAGTCTTTCCAAAGTATATGGATACAGATATACTCTAAAAAAACAGACTTCAATTATAACTCATTTTTTTATTTCACCATATTTATTTTCAACATCTAGAGCCAGCAGAAGCTTACTAACAAATTAAATGACTGACTGAAATCTTAATCCTCTATAGTTTTCATCCATTCCTTGTAGTTCTTCTGCCTCTAATAAAATATTACATTTCTGTGTCACTCAACCCTCATCTTTATTGTTTGAGTGCTTTTTCTTCTTCCTGTGTGACACAAAAGGGATCATCTTTCACCATCAGGTTTATTAGTGACTCTGTAATTTGTAATTTAGTTAGAATTGCTAATTAGCCAGAAAATCTTTTCATCCATTCCAAAAAAAGATTTCTAATCTCCTCTGCATTGGTTGGATGTCTCATCTTAATTAATGCTTTCACCTAGTTTAGGTTGATAGATATTGCATCCTTGGGAAGATAATCTGTAAAATTTAGGACTATGATTATTAGATTCACACATTGTATTAAAGTGAGAATATGGTCTTTCGTCTGCCACCCTTATAAAGCCTCATCATATTCTGTTTCCTACCTACTGTAGACCATAATGTCAGCACTAAACTGTTAGCATTTATGATGCATGTACCACTTGTTACATGACAAAAGATTTCAGCAACATAACTGACTCCTAAACATTATTTTGTTTAGTTTATTAAGCCTATATGAGTGGATGGGTAAATTGCATTGTGGTCATAACTTGACATAAGGTCGGGCTTACTGAATATATTTGTTTTTTTTTTTTTTTTTTTTTTTGGCATATAGTTTACATTTGCTGTTAAATGCATTTCACATTCCTTAATGTTATTTGAAGACGTGATGCATCCCCTTTTTTTAGCTTTACATGCTGTTCTCATGTTTATGCAAATCCCAACTTTATATGGACTCTTAGGCTTAGGTGGTGTCATGAGAAAATCTACAGTATGGGGCCTGATGCTGTTTTTGTTGTGTCAGTCTTCTCTGTTCTCTATGTTTTAACACTTGCTCAATGCTTTTATTTTGTTTGGTTTTGTTTTCTTAAGTAAAGAGGTATTCTCATTTACAACTTCATCACAATATTTA
>NC_056746.1:53608908-53848908 GCF_019279795.1 Protopterus annectens
AAGAAGTCAACCAGGTTCAAAAGGCAGGATCTGCCCTTGACAAAGCCGAACTGGGTAGGATCTAGTGTCTGTAGGTCCCCAATGTCTTTGTTTATGAGCTCCATGATGATCCTCTCCATAGCCTTGCAAACTAAGCTAGTTAGGCTTATGGGGCGATAGTTTCCAGGGTCTGCAGATGCTCCACCTTTGTGGAGTGGGACCACTGTTGCTGTACGCCATTCTGTGGGCACATATCCTGTAGTGAGGCTGAGATTGTATAGCTGTTTTATTTGAGGGATTAGTTCCTCTTGTAGTTCATGTAGGACGCAACCTGGGACACCATCTGGTCCCATGGAAGCAGTGTTTTTTGCTTTGGAGAGGGCAGCCTTCACCTGAGCATCTGAGATGTTTGGGAGGCAGCCCTCTGCCGGGATAGATATTTGCTCTTTTGGGGGGGAGGGGGTGAAGAAGTTCGCACTGAACCTGTCTGCCAGGATATTGGCGATGTCTGTGGGTTCAGTGTATTTTTGTCATTTAGAATCAACTGAGAAGAAGTCTGGGAGTTGCATCCCAAGTTTCTAACATAACTGAAAAAGCCTTATGATTGTCTTTGGTGTCCTGTGCAATTTTTCTCTCAAAGCTGGCCTTGGAGGATTTTATGAGGATTGTAATTTTTGCTAGTGCTGATCAGAGATGCCTTCCCTATTAGGGATTTTGCTCTATCATGTAGTAGCTTCCTCCTTCTGTTGTACAGTTTATTTATGGCAGGGGTCCACCAGACTGGACGCCTGCCTTTGGATGATTGGGTCTTGGTTTTGTTTGGGATAGCATGATCCATGCATTCCTGGAGATGTCTGTAGAATGCATTTATATAGGATTCTGCAGTTTGGGCTGTAGTTTCCACTGGCCCTGTGGCCTTGAAGGATTCCACTTCGGTTTTGAGAAGTGAGAAGTTTGCTTTTGAGAAGTTTTTCACTGTGGTTTTCTGGGCTGGGGGTGGGGTCGGGATGTGGACATCCAGTGAAATTAATTTATGGTCTGATCTTACCAATGAGGGATATACTTCTGGTGTGGAGCATAGAGTCCCCATGTTGGTAATGATCAGGTCTAGTATGTTGTCCCTCTTGTGGGAGTGGTGACTAGTTGTTCCATAGCATTTGAGTTTATAATTTCCAGGAATCTTTGGGCTAAGGTGCTGGGGCTTGAGTAGTGCTTCCAGTCAATGTTTGGGTAGTTGAAGTCGCCCAATATAATGGTGTTCGGAGATCTTCATGTTCTCCAATGTTTTCAGGAAAGCCGAATGGGATTCCTGACTTTGAGAGGGTGGTCTGTAGGATGCTATAAACTGAAAAGCAGTCTTACCCACTGTGAGTTGCACATGGATGGTCTCCGATACTTCGTGCAATGCCACTAACCTGGAGGTGTGGATATCCTTGATAAATATGGAAACTCCCCTCCTTTTGTGGTTCGGTCCGGGTTTTGGGGCCGAAAAGCATGATATGAGGTATAGCCTGGTAGTGCTGGGGTGCTCTCTGGAGCCTTGAACCAGGTTTCTGTCACTGCACAGCTATCGATGTTCTCCATACTGAGGAGAGCTTTGAGTGCATCTTGAGGTTAAGACTTCTGGTGTTTAGCAGCATTACCCTTAGTTTCTTGTTCCTTGTGCTCTCTGTGGTGGTGGGTTTGACTTTTGAGCCTTGCCTAAAAAAGGCACTATGGGGGTGGCAAGAGCCTTTGCCAATATCCGAAAGCCCAGTGGTGACAGGTGCAAGCCGTCCCTAGCGAAGCAACGTGGTTTGTCGAGCATGTCATCCCAGGCTGACAGACACTGGATCCCCTTTGAATGACACCAAAATTTTAGCCAATTGTTAAAATTGATCATTTTGTCTTTGTACTGTGGCATCATTCTAGGTGAGGGTAAGATGCTGCTCAAGGTCAGGGTCATACCAGCCTGGGCTACATGATCAGAGAGCTCCTCTATGTCCCTTTTCATGTAGTCCAGGGAGGTACGTCTCAGGTCATTCACACCAGCATGTACAATGACTGAGTCATATTTGTATTTGCTTTGGAGTGACCTGAGTGCTTGTGTTATGTGGCGGATCCTAGCGCCCGACAGGCAGCTCACTGTGACCTTCTCTTTATTCAGCCTGGTGAGCGGGACGTCAGTGTGTCTGACAATAGAGTCACCTATAACAAGTTTGCCCTGCAATACAGTACCAGCTATTGCAAATCCCATAACCTGGACCTGACACAACATGGGCAGAATATGTTAACAGTAATCCATCCCATGTGTATGATGTCAGGCTGGTATCAATAACATATCATGCAGTACAGTCTGGCTACCATAGGGAATGTACAATGTGGAAGCAATAATTATTCCTAAGATACATACACACAGACACACTCACACACACATATTTGCAGATACATGCGTATATATATATATATATATATATATATATATATATATATATATATATATGTAACTACACATGCACACACAGACATATGTATAGGAAGATACATATGAAGAGGGTGCACACCATACGGAACAGCCAGTATGCCTACAGTTGCCACCTTACGAACTGAACACTGTATGAGTCACCCATACAAAAGACAATTGTTGCCTGCAACATATGCCCACAGATTGGTCAAAAGATATAACACCCCACACAGGTTTGCATACTTGAGAAAGCTTTATTTGTGTACTATTACAGTTGCATATGCCATGTCATATAGCTGTTTAGACTCTGAAATACATATAAACAGACTAATACAACTGTCAAACAGATAAATCAATACAGTATTCTAGAAACCATTACATATGTTGCTGTCCAGGCCAAGGCCTTCAAGTAGTACAATAGTAAAGACAGACTGGGCCACAGGATAGCAATCAATCAACTGTATGTAATGCAGATGTATAGTCCAGCAGCCTCTATCTACACTCTGTACACAATCCCTAGGGGTAAAGACCTCAGTTGACACAATGGGATTTATCCGTTAAATAACAAGGCATAACTGAAACCATTACAATCACACTGACAAAGAGAACAGTCTGTATGGCAGGAAACAGTAGGCCTGAATTTACCCAAGGTGAATTGTTTGGTAATGTACATCCAGATACCTTAAGGCAGCTTACCCCTGATACCCCTTACATGTTGTAACAGCCTAGGTTAGTTATGGTGCATCCTCCCCATAGACTGACACACGGGGCCATATACCACTGTTACATACACTGGCCTTTGGACTGCATAAGGGCACACATGTATTGTGCAGATAAAGCCCACACATATATGGACCCAACCCCACAATATGTGTGGGGTCCACAACAGCAGTGGAATGATGGCAGGAATGGCAGCATGACATACTCACAAGCCACTACATAACAACCCTGTCATATGGACAAAGCCTGGTACGTAGGTGGAGTACAGAGGCTGGAACACGGGCCCATATGCGAAATAGTGTTGTCATTCACTAAGCAAGTCGCTGATGTTACAGGATAGTCTGTGTCATACCCTTAGTCAGGAATTTGAAGTCAGAAACCAAATGGATGCAGCCATGTACTGATAACACTCAACACACACACAAAGCCAGTGATATATCTGACACAAGACATGTGTGGTGGACAGGCAGAACATAACGTGCACACCTCTGGCCATCAAGTTGATACACACACAGTTGAGAACTATGCAGACAGACTGCAGTCCATGTTAAACTGGTATGCACACACAAACCCTGTAACACTGGTGCTATACAATGCATACAACAACAGTACTCACACTCTGTTTGTAGTTCTGGAACCTCATACAAATATGTAGCTGGCCTGACTGTGCAAGTTCTCCTGTAAGAGATATTGCTACCTGCTGTCTGTAACACTGCTGCCCACACACAGGAAGAATGTCCACCATACAGGAAAGGTAAAAGGACCACATCCACATGATGTAGGGATTTATAGTCATGGGTTGCCATGATAGTGGTAATTGGAAGTCCTACACAGCATACTGCATGCAGGTAGCAAGTGGTGGACACTGACTGGTGCAGAGGCCATCACGTGATCATGTGTATCACCCACAAAAGCCATGCTGTAATCTATTCCAAGCAGCTCAATCCATTTACTGGAGAGAGAGAGACAGAGAGAGACAGTGAAGGAGAAAACAAACAGAAAACATAAAACAGATCCAGAACCACAACAACACCAAAAAGAAAACAAAGCAAGTTGGCTAAGGAGTGAAAAAAAATTACCTCCTACAAGGACACTATCCACTGCAGACCTCATCCCCACAACAGGTATGTGAAGTATATATGCATGTAATTTACTGTAGTACTTGATCAATAATACTGGGGTAGATGATGTGGAATGATATTCATGTGTTGCTGTTGTAATAATCTTCAGCTGAGCAACTGTTATGTATATTAGAGTCTGTCCCATTGGGTAGTGGGCCATACCCGTCAACTGTGTAGGGCAGCACCGGCTAACAAGATATATGCTAGTATAGTGTGTGGTGTGTAATGGAAGGGATGTATATTACTGTGGCCAATAGCTGGTGGTGGTGGAAGTAATGCCATAATGATGGACACATGGGTTCCAGAGCCCACCACTTGCAGGACACTCAGGTTAACATGTATTGTAGCATGCTGAAATGCCATATGTGTGTAATAGGGTTACCTGCAATTTGGCCCTATATATACCCCCATAATGTTAGGCTGTGTCCATATGCAGCACCTGTCTGTGTTGTAGCAAGGCAGAACGGTGCAGCTGTGCAGGAAGGAGTTTTAAGATTGTGTACCTGATTTCTGAATGTACCCCATATATATATATATATATATATATATATATATATATATATATATATATATATATATATATATATATATATATATATATATATATATATATATATATATATATATATATATATATATATATATATATATATATATATATATATATATATATATATATATATATATATATATATATATAGATATATATATATATATATATATATATATATATATATATATATATATATTATGTCTACAGATATAAGAAACCCATATGTAGACATATATATAAACCCATATATGCAACTTAATATATATCTACACACACACACACACACACACACACACACACACACACACACACACACACACACACACACACACACATACACACACATATATATCTATATATACATGCACGTGTCTACATATATACAAGCACATATATGTGTATGTAAATACATGTCCCCTATATTACCACCACAATGCTGCATGCTATGTGTGAGGGAACAGCACACATATCAATACACACACACACACACACACACACACACACACACACACACACACACACACATATATATATATATATATATATATATATATATATATATATATATATATATATATATATATATACAGCTGTAAGTGTGTGCAATATGGACTGGTATGTCACATGTCAACCTCTTGTTGGGACCGAATTGCCCTTGTCTGTGATGTAAGGAATGGGAATATGGGGAAGTATGGCAGGTATATTTGTGGATGTCGTCCGGGTTGGTAGATAGATAGGACAGCCTACAGGAGTGGTGTATGATACATGTGGTGGGTAAACACCCTAATGGTGTTTGTGGTCTGTGATGTAGAAACCCCATGGGCCCCCATATGGAAACAGTGGGAACAAGCCTCCCACCCATTGCTACTCACAACAGCAGTCCATGGCCCTGAAGGTGCCTGGATTGGAGGCTGAGCAGGAGAAGCATGTGAACCCTGTGAATGTGTACTGGGTGCCTCAAGGTGATGCAGCATATCCCACATTTGCCTGTGGAGCCCACTATGTAACAGACCCTTGAACTGACCTTGGGTGACAGGATCATGTCTCTGTGTGCCCCCGGGGGGGCAACATCCCCTGAGGTAGTTCCACCTGAAGGTAGTACTGGACCAGAAGATGAGGCGGCCCCAGAGTGGGTCCCACATATGATGTGGCCTGGTAACATGGCCAGATGAGGGTGCAGAGGTGGTTCTGCTGCCAAATATTCCCTAAACATGGTATTGTGTCACTGTTATAGAACATATGTGGGTAGTAATAGTCTACACAATCCTAGAACATGTCCAACAGCATACATAGATATCCCCATTAACACAGAATGTCAGATGTGCAGGAATCACATAGCAAGCATACCACATGCATATATAGAACCATAGTGGCACTGACAATGGCATGCAGGTGAATAGTCTGTAAGAGACCAGCAATGATAGTGTCCACACAGGTAACATGGCTGCAAACACATAGCACAAAGTGTGGTACAATACAATATATGTCCCGCTGGTAGGTAAACTGTAGCCATACCTATTGAGTTATGTGAACAGTTTGTTGTTACTGATATGGTGTGGGGGGTGACAGAGATGTATATTAAGAACTATGGTAACCTTGCTGTATGAGTTTTTCAGACCTGTTTCCATCTTTGTCTTTCAGGCAAGATGTCCCATTACCGCCTACCGGCATATTCAGCGGCTGAAAACGACATTGTGCTGAACTATCTCATCCAGCACTACCCTGTCTTGTTTGGCCGGGTCACCCATGAGCAGCAGGAGTGGACCGCCCTGTGGAACAACCTAGTCCTCAGGGTCAATGATGTCGGACTGCATCACTGCAGTTATGAGCAAGTCTGGCTTCATTGTTCTGACCTGCTTTGCAATGCCCATCAGCATGCTTCTGCAGTCTGGGGGGATCACCTCACAACAGGGGGGTTGTCATGCCATCCATCCCCCCTGACATGTGTTGAGGAGCTCCTCGCCAGCCTCATGGCATCTGCCTGTCCGCACAGCCAACAACTGCCAGACACCATTGTGGAGATGGGTGCTTCCCACACACCAGTTGAGGAGCATGCAGGTAAGGCCACAGGGCACATCAGTAGACCACTGTTGCATATGCATCCACATCTGTACTGCTAGATCATGCATATCTGACATGTCATATATATAGTTTATTGCTGCATAGTAGTAATAAACAGATGTGCATAAGTGGTAGTATTGTGGACTTGTACTGTTGATGTAATGTAATGCTGCAGCCACCTTGTAGCAACGCCACAGCTGTGGCCACTGACATTGCATCTCTCACACTCTTATGTAGGTCCCTCCTGGTATACCACCAAGGCAGTAGCCTGTAGCTGGTGAGTATGGTTTATGTTGATGCTTGTCAAT
This sequence comes from Protopterus annectens, assembly GCF_019279795.1. Taxonomy (NCBI): domain Eukaryota; kingdom Metazoa; phylum Chordata; order Ceratodontiformes; family Protopteridae; genus Protopterus; species Protopterus annectens. Next base: position 53,616,094 of record NC_056746.1, read on the forward strand.
ACACCAGGCATATAATGGCTATAGTATATTCCATGCACACATCTAACACACCTACCCATAATGCATGCTGTACATGTTCACGTATTATTGCTGTTAAATGTACTGCATCACAGTGGTGACCATGATGGGGTATTGGAATGGTATGTGAGACACCTGCAAGATAACTAACATCCTGTCATTGTGAAATGTGTCCACAGGGATTAACATAATGGTGGGACACATGGCCTATAGTAGGGACATGTGTGAAACATCACCCTTATACAGTGCAACAACAGTGCATATACCAGTATTACAATGGCAACTGTTACAGATCTACACTATGGCATAATGTATTACTGTGGTCCACATTATCAGCTGGGACAAATCTGTAACATGTGGTGTTCAGTGTATGGGGCACTGCAAATTGGCACACATGTGTAGGCCATACTTGTCAAGCATTTGCAAAAAGGCTGAAGGAGGGGTGGGGGTGTCAGCATGACACACCAGTGCACTGCAGCAAGGATCCTAAGGATGCTAAGAATGGCTGTATCTGCACACAGTCAGGTTCAGGAACTGTGCCGGACATATCCCTACCCCCACAGCAATAGTGATGGTGGTGTGTGAACACCAAGGGATGTGCACATGTGTAGACCTTGCAATCATGCAGAGTTGGGGGACACGTGTAGGGCAGACTGACCAAACACTGGCAAATGCAGATGGCCCATGCTAGTATACCCTTTCCAGGAATAGTGACTGCTGTAGTACACATAACAATAGATGCAACAAACCATCATGATAAGGGTGTGCACACATATGCACGCATGGAGTGTATGCATTGCAGTCAGCATCCACACACCAATCACATTTTGTAGACACTGCATGTGAATGTACAGGACATATGTCACATATCAGGCTTATGTACTGTTAATATCTGCGGTGATGTGGTCCCATGGCAGATCAAGGTAGGGTGCATCATATCAATAAGGGTGTGTACACTCCCCATAGCAATGGTATGGTCTGATGGTTGTCAGTGTAATAGAAATGGATTGGTCATACATGGTCCGCTGATGTTGAGTTCTGTAAACCAGACATCAGGCGTTCTCAAATGACATCTGTCCACATATCACCCCAGGTATGTGTTGCTGAAAAATATAGGGGCTGTGAATATTAGAGCTGACATAACTGACACAGTACTACACATTCAGCAATGGGTTGTACACCTGTGAGGTTTGGTACACAGTACATGGCAGGGTGCAGAACAGGTGCACAGCAATACTGTGTACACAGGTGCAGTGGTTTCCAGGGGAAGGACCATCACCTACTAACACAGCCCATGCATCACACACATGTATAATGTTGCTAGCATGGATTAAATATAGCTGCACTGCATGCTGTTGTGTACCATATGTTATGCATGTTGACAGACAGGTAATGGGAGGACTGTGTGTACTATCCTTGTGCAACCTCACCTGTGTGTGTGTGTGTGTGTGTGTGTGTGTGTGTGTGTGTGTGTGTGTGTGTGTGTATATGTGTGTGGTTATTTTGTCTGTAGGTTCACTCTGGTGAAGTGGAGGGAGGTTGATGCATGTAGGATGTGTGTGTGCATGTATGTCTGTTTGTCTGAGTGTTCATGTATGCACATGTGTGATTATGGGGCTGTTCATACAGCAGTACTTCCCTTTAGGATTGTGCAGTACATGGACATGGACTGACACATGACACACCAGGAATACTTGTCTGATATGTAATCACAGGACAGCTGATAGTATAATAAGTTCTGTAGCATGGAACATGCATTGCAAGGGAAAGTAGACACCGAGTACACCCTTAATATAGCATTCAGCAGAAAGGTGAATGACAACCCACGTATGCAGCACTACAGATGCATTGGGGAATTACTAGACAACACCAGGGAGTGTATCCATGTATTACAGTTGTCACATGATAGATTGACCAGCATATCTGGAATGTACTGAGCAATACTTACACATGACACTCCAGTGCGTGACATTATGGAGTGAGCGTAGTAGCCCGTCACACATAGGGCCCATGCTCACGATGTCCTGACATACACAGGGTGAACACTGAATGACAGCAGTGAGGCCATGTAAAACCTTCTCCACACAGATCAAGGAGGTAATAGAGTAACAGGTCTTGTGTTGTGATCACTTGTCTAGGCATTTAGAGGAATTATACATTAATGAATGGTATTAATGAGTGTATGTTACCAAGTTCGATGCAAGATGGGGAACTTATGGGAATAAATATGGGACTGTCTGTAAAATCAGGGACAGGTAGGTATTAAGGTGGAATGTGTGTGTGTGTGTGTGTGTGTGTGTGTGTGTGTGTGTGTGTGTGTGTGTGTGTGTGTGTGTACGTTTGTAATGGTATACAATGCTGTACAGGTCATAAAGTGTGTTTTTTGTATTCCCCCACAGGTGGCAAGGTGGGTCATGGTCCCTCCTGCATGCAATCTGATGTTGGTGTCCATACAGACACCGAAGATGATGATAGTACTGTTGAGGCACAGGTGGGGTTGTCAAGGGCTGAAACAGTGCCATCATTTGACATTCTCCTCTTAGCCACCCCAACCCCGCATACAGTTTCAGTGCCTATACATACCCCATCACCAGTGGCAATAGCAGAGGGACAATTGGGGGTTGGTGGCAGTGCACAGGAGAGTGTGGTATCCATGCCTACTGTGTTTGGTCACAGCAGGCATAGCCAGATTTCTGGCTGGGCACAGCATAGGCAGATGTTCCAGGGTGCTCGTGGTAGGGCCGCTGGTCATCATACCCCTGGCAGAAGCGCCACAACTGGTACCCCCAGGCACATGTTTCACGCTGTCATGGGGGCACAGGCATGTATGGAACTGTACACCAGACAGGGCCTGAGGCTACAGAGGGCTGCTCTCACATCTGCAAGCGACAACTTCCATGAACTGCCGGTACCCCTCATGCTCATACCAAGGTCATAAATAGATGGTTTGGTGAGATGATGGGCCTCATCGGACATGGTTTGTCTGTGCTTGAACATGTGGTGGGAGTGCGATGATGGCCGCGTGGACGTAGGCCAGCAACACCAACAGCTGGCAGTCAACGTGGATGTGCTAGGACACCAAGGTGCTCCCATAGTGGCAGTACCAGCCCCAGCACTGCAGGAGAGTGCTGCCCAGACCACACCACAGCAGTCCTGGCAGGGACCTGGTTCCAGCAGACATCTGTCATCACCAGGGGAGAGTAGCACATCAAGGCCTGTACCTGGAAATGCCCATGGAACCCCTGGCAGGCAGAGTCCATGTGTCCATGGCCAGAGGAGGTGAACTGCACACCCTGCCAGGTATGATCTGCAGCTGTCCATAAACACCTGTACAGGGCAGCCTCATGGCAGAACTGTGTGCATGCATACCCACACACTATACAAACACACCTAGGGCAGCCCCATACCTACACAAACCACATCACAACACCCAGTTCAACTCATTACACCCCTCACCCACACACATGGTGTCAAATGAATGGCCCACCCTAGGCCTCTGGTAAACCAACAATACACCCTGTGCATATGAAGATACCTGTGCCACATACTTTTCATGCATAACATTGATGCAGGGACATGCTAAATATGGTTCTGATGCACACGGTGACTGTACTGCAGTGTAACAGGTTGTCAGGAGTAATGTTTAATGCATATATGTCGGGTAGTGTAGCCATCCAGCAATGATGCATTATAGTTGTTAGTAACACTGGGTGTTTGTGGTCTCCATAATGTTATCCATTTGTGTTGTAGGTATACATGTGTCAGCAGGTGGATGGTCTGCAGTCATATTCCACAACGGGTATGGTACTACTGTGACATATCTGGGGTAAATTTGAACACATGTCACAGGTTTGTATAACAGTTATTGCCTGTCCCACATGGACAGGTGATCCACTGGGACATGTATAACCTACAACCTGATGTAGACCCATCCACATGGCCACAGAATGCTGTACACTACAGATATACAGACATGCACACATATACACACTTGCCAGAACTCAATGGGTATCCCATGCCTATCGGCCCATTTGTACAACACTGTTCTGCTGGTACTGCAAGGCGCAATGTAGCTGGTAGGGAGAGGAGCATAACAGGGTACATGTAATATCCGATACAGCAGCAGCCACATCTGAAAATGGCAATGGGTGTTGCAGTGGTTGTGAAGGCCCTCATGAATTTCCCAACTACAGGTGTACTAACACACAGACACTGCTACCCACAGTAATGCACACGTACACATGTGTCTGTACTGGAGTGCATCAATGATAGTGATCATAGTTGTGTACCTGGCTATTGTCAATGAAGAGATGGGTTGTGTAGGGGATGTGTGTACAGTGGTATCATGCCACCTGCCATATTTCAGCAGGCAGTCTATCCACAGACACCACTGTGGTGACCCACAGGGTTAGAGTGACATGCATCAGCCAGTCCCCTGGGTGCCTCCTGCACACGGCTACTGAGGTGATCCAGTTGACATGTATGCAACAAGTATTGCAACACATGGTTAGTGTCTGTGATGGAGACCTGTACCCAAGCATGTTCTGTTGACTATGGTAGTGGAGTGGAGATACCCATGGCATATGGTGTGTACAGAGTGTTGTCTCCTATATGTGCTAGTTATTATACAGCTGGGCAGACAGGTCAGTGTCAATCAAGCATAGATTGTCTATACGTATCCCAGCTGAATACCTGTCATCTGCACATCTGTACAGGGATTGACAGGCATCAGCTTGGCAAGTAGCTATGCAGCAGAATGACTGTGTCGACAGATGTTTGACAACAATATGTATGACACTACTACATGTTAGAAGCCCTCACTAACATGTGCTGTACAGATGGTAGTCTACAGTTACATTCCACATGGATCATTATCCAGTAGGGGATATATATTGTGACACAGCTCACACACCAGGAACAAGACAGTGAGGCCTCAGAGTCCAGCTATGCCTGCAAATGTGCTTGTTGTCAGTACTACATGTAGCACTCTACTCTTGCCTGGGAAAGCACAGTCAACAGTAGTGCCACGATGATAAACTACATGCCAGTGTGACAGCACGTACCCTGGATTACTACCTCTGTATGTAACACATTCACACTGATAACAGTGCTGTACAGGTCTCATATACTTGTGAGTCCCAGACATGACTCTTACACCCCTTGCTACTGTAATAACAGCACATAGATGCATGTATTGTACATGGCATTACAAATACTTATTACAAATGTCATTATCCTGCTATGTTATCAGACTGGGTGGTGAGAGCTGGTTACCAGGGCTAAGCCATGCTTAGTAGGTATCAGCATTGCTGCAATATAACAGCTAATCAGATTTGCGCACTGGTAAGTGAAGCCTATACAGTGTAAGCGCCCATATGTTTAACCGTACCTTAGCACCATTTAGCTTCACTCAAACCCGGGCAAACCCTCTTAAAGTTGCTCAAAACTGCCTTAACCACTCTGTATCCAACAGCACTTATTCTGCCTAGCAACAAAATAAACAGCCCTTGCATGTCTTGAACCCAGAACCCTGTACACTATAGTCACAACAGTTACCCACTACACCATGACCACTGCGAAGAGAGTGCTTGTTTTTCCAATATATCTGTCACTACACATATTGATTAGTATTGATCAATTGCTTTGACTTTCACAATTGTGTAGTAGTTGTTATTGATATTACTGTTGCATCACATCTGTTGTTATATCATAATGTATACATATCAGATACATACTGTGAGATACAACCGTGCTGTTTACACATGACAGGAATATGGATAAATACATATACATATGTTGATATATGGCTACATGTACATACACATGCATATTCATACATATGTCTGTCTACACATCTGTATAGTGTATCACAAATTTTGCCATTTGTAGATCTCTTTGTATATACATACATACATATATATATATATATATATATATATATATATATATATGTATGCACATCCTATGTGTACAGATATACCTATTTTTGTTGATATATATGTAGATATTTATAACTATATGTGCATACATATCTATTCAGATCTTCCTATTTATGTTGATATATATGTAGATATCAATAACTATATGTGCATATGTATTTATATCTGTATGTGTAGACATATATTGCTGAGTATATGTATATATTTGAGTGTTTATATGTGTATATATATCTATCTATATATATATATATATATATATATATATATATATATATATATATATATATATGTAAATGTACATATCTATATCCATATATGCATGTAGATATGTATATGTGTATATTTCTATATAGATATATGGATAAATATATATATATATATATATATATATATATATATATATATATATATATATATATATATATATATACATATATGCTTACCATATGTCCAGAACATGGAGTAGAGTCCTACCTCAGCACCAATAGTACCAACCTCTTAGTGCAAGGGGATGTCATTTATGTATTGCTGGTATATAGATAGACTGTTGTTACCGTAATAGGGGTCGTCTTTATAAACAGGTGTGTGGGAGGTCACATCTGCTTTTGACATGTGCGCCATTGGCTACTGACAGACATCTTAAGGACATCATAGTACAGTACCACTGCTAGCACAGTAATGATCCTGTGGACTACAGCAGGGATATGACCAATATATGTTGACAATCTGGCACTCTGTGGTCAGTCCAGAGGTGTATACATATCCCCTTCATGCGAGACATGTGGACCACACCTCCCAATGTGGATGTTAATAGCCATGCACATGGGTATATCACTTAAATACTGGACTACATATGCCCACACAGTTTATGCGTGCACACTCGCCAGTCTCTCATGACACATAATACCTGGTGGTGCAGAGGTCACATGGCCACATACTACCCAGTTGTTAGTGACTTAAATCTGTACAGAATCCCACTGCTTTGTCAGAAATACACAACAGTTATGGTGGCCTAGCAGCAGTCTGTCTTGCAAATAACTGGACATAACAGCACACTGGGTAATTACACTAAGCTGCTAGGCATGTCACAAAGCACTGTGAAAACTACAGGCAGACTGCCACAACACTGGACAATATTTTGTATGGGGGGAATACACATGTACCTGCTGTTGTAGTGGGCTTTACACGCATGTCAAAGCACAGAGTAACAGTCACCTGTGAGTGCATACCCACAACCAATGTAAACACAGCCACAGCCACATATGGTACACAAGCTTAATATGAGACTATATGGACTGTCTGATAAACACCATCCTCCTATGTGCCACTCACACACTAACCCTACATACACTGGGTCATGGCACAGTGTGGTCCGATGGCTGTCTGTGGTATGGGACACATGTGTGTCTGGCCCTACAGACATATGAGCTAATAGGGTACCATACACTGGAGCAGTATGTAACATCAGACAGAACAGGGCCAAGAACAACGGCATCTACCACAGTCTGTGCACAGCCCAAGGTACGTATGCACAATAAACATACTGTTGACAATCACCCTAAGTACACAGACCCCAGTACTGTACACACAACCACAGAATGCCCAAGTTCTGTCCTCAAAAACAACCCCTACTATACATAACATGTCTAGCAGTCTGATATCTGACTGGCTTATCAGGCATGTTGTCAATAAATAATGGTGTACAGAACATATGCACATCTTACTGCATGACATATGCAGAAAGGTTGACAGACTTGTGGCTGGAGCTACGAACACTGGCCCAATATTGGCATGTTGCTGTGATAACCTCATACATTTACTGTTGTACCAAGGTTTGTTGTGACATATGTCCTATGAGGGATATGAAGTCAGTAACTATCATGGCTGTCACCATCTACTGGCTGCAATCTTCACACTATGCTTCTGCAGTTCTCAGATAGATGTTCTGTGACTAACACAAGAAACAAAAGGCTCCACACACTGCCCAGTCTTCAGATGACCCTACAGATGGGAGTTTCATAGAAAAATTAGCACTGTCATGACAGGTATTAAAACATGTAGCCATCCATATCTACACACACCCTGTTCAACTGACATTACTCCAAATGCAGAATAGCAACACTTACTTTCTGTAATCATGTCTGACACATCCCACTCCTGTCTGTTGGCCTGTTTCCACAGTGTATGTTGTTAGAGGTAAATCCCCAAACCATCTGTGATTCTGTTTGCCAAACACCAGATCTAAGTGCTGCTCACAGTGAATGAAAAGGCCCAACACCAACATGATGTTCTTAGATACTGAAGTGTGTTTCCATGCAATTGGCTATGGGAATGTTACCACAGCTGTTCCACATGCAATCAGCTAGAGGAGGACTGCAATTTATGCAGAGGCCATCAGCTGATCATGAGAATCACTTACAAAACACAAGCTGCTGCCTAGGCAAAGCAGATGTACTTCTCCACATCCACAAGCGAGTGAGTCAGAGAGACAGACTAAGTCAGGGAGGGGATGGGAGACTAAAACCTAAGCATGTTTGTGTCACACACCAACCAATATGGGGTTTCAAACCCCTAACAGACTATGTATTGCTATCACATGTCTATGCAGTTATTGCATGCACCACATAATTTACATGTTAGGGAGCTGAACCAACGTATATATGATGGTGAGTGACATCTGCAACAGTGATATAGTAGCGATATGTTAGGTGTAGTACATGTGCCTGTTCACATGAACAAGTGTCAGTGTCAACACAGCCGCACTCTCTTAGGGACTCACACATATTGACACACTTGGCAGGGTCAGGAATACACTTCCTAACTAATTAGTTTGTCACAATATAGTAATACACAGGTATCACATGCACCACAGAGGTTATCCGGAGGTTATATAGGCAAAGGGTATGTATGTGAAGGTGTCTGACATCAGCCAGCATGCTTCAATATGCCAATGGGAGTTACATTGAGTGTGGATGCGGTCAAAAGCATCATACACCACACACAGACACAGGGTGCCAGTACTGACATGCATGGGTGCATTGCTTCACATGTGTGTAGTGGTTGACTGTGCCAGAAGGTTATACAAGGCTAGGTGAAGGGTATACTTTGGCATCAGGCCACATGACAATGGCCTGCAGTGTGACTCAAAGGTGTTGTGTCTGGATTGGCCCACACAGGTGGGTATTTTCACCATCCAGTCACCTGGGTTACTATTGTGTGTGGCCATTGCTGTGCAATGCTTGCCATCAATGTTTTCTGTAGTCCATGACATGGACAGTGTCTGGGATGTGTTCATGTCCCACATGCATGTACAGTGACATGTGGAACTGTACCTGGGGTGTCTGGCTGATGACTACACAGATTATCATCAGATGTGCCAGTCCTGGCCTCATGTGGCAGGGATTGGTAATGGACAGCAGGTTGACCCTGCACCTACACTGATAGCATGATACAGGTATTCCCTGGTGTCAGTGGCATCTGTCCATGCAGGGCATGTGTTTAAGGCATGGTATGTCCTTTGTGGGTCACATTTGATGGCACCACAGTTGTTGCAGACGTCCAGTGGAGAGCATAGTGAAGGCACACTGTCTGCAATTACATGCCTATTCTACTGATGGACAGGGTTCCATACCCACTGTAGTCCATGGCAATCACGCCATGGTTACTATCTGTGGGCAATATGCAGAGTACTACCAACCTAGTGGTTGTTGCTTAGGCAAGTGTGTTTGTGTATGACACATGGGTTGAGAGTGTTCTCTGGGTAATACAAGAGTTGCTTACTTTGTTCACCAGGCCTTGATCTCACATGTAGGGGTATGGATTGGCACCCCAGCCACTCGGCTATTTGATATCTGTTATCCTTATAAGGTGGACATTGTGACATATAATAGGGCCACCACATAAGAAATTTGCAAAACTTGCTCCACAATGTGTCCAGTTGTTGTACACTCACAGCCACCTACACACAGGATACAAATGACAAACACAGACACAGAGTTGCCATGTCTGGGATTAGAACTCCTACCTAATTGGTTTATTACACTACAGCATTATGTAGTTATAGGACACACCATGGAGATTACTGGTCTACTCCTTCCCCAAAGGTGTATTTCACTGGGAATGACATCAGCAGGCTTGCCAAAGTAGGGCAATAGAGGTTGTAGTGACTGTGAATAGCCTCAAAAGCATTGCACCCTACACAGACAAACACACACACTTGCAATGTCTAGGAATAGAACCCTTACCAAACTACTATATGACACTACAGCATTACACAGTTATAGGCTGCACCACAAAGATTATTGGACTACTTCTTCCCCAAAGGTGTATTTCACTGGGAGTGATATCAGCAGGCTTGCCAAAGTAGGACAATGACAGTTGTAGTGACTGTGAATGGCCTCAAAAGCATTGCACCCTACACAGACAAACGCACACACAAACATCCACACTTGCCAGGTCTGGGAATAGAACCCCTACTGAACTACTATATCACACTACAGCATTACACAGTTATAGGACATGCCATGAAGTTTATGGGACTACCCCTTCCCCAAAGGTGTATTTCACTGGGAATGACATCAGCAGGCTTGCCAAAGTAGGGCATTTGAATTGTAGTGACTGTGACTAGCATACAAAGCAATGCTTCCTATACAGGCAGACACAAACACACACACACACACACACACACACACACACACACACACACACACACACACACACACAGTTGCCATGTTTGGGATTAGAACACCCACCTGACTAGTTTATCATACTACACCATTATGCAGTTATATGATGTGCCTCAGATATTACTGGGATATTCTTTTCCCAAAGGTGTATTGAAAAGTGAATGACATCAACGGGCTTGCCAAAGTAGGGCATTTGAATTGTAGAGAGTGTAACTAGCATAAAAAACATTGCTCCCTTGTTGCCATGTCTGAGATTAGAACTCCTACCTAATTAGGTTATCACACTACAGCATTCCACAATTATGGGATGCACCACAGAGATTACTAGACTACTCGTTTCCCAAAGGTTTTATTCAAAGTGAATGACATCAGCAGGCTTGTCAAAGTAGGTAATTTGAATTGTAATTAGTGTAACTAGCCTAAAAAGCACTGCTCACTACACAGGCAGGGACACACACACACTCACACACACGCACACATGCACACACACACACACACACACACACACACACACACACACACACACACACACACACACACACACACACACACACACTTGCCATGTCTGTGATTAGAACTACTACCTAATTACTTTATCACATACAGCATTACGCAGTTATAGGATGCACCACAGAGATTACTGGGTTGTTTTTTTTACCAAATGTGTATTTCAAAGTGAATGACATCAGCAGGCTTGCCAAAGAAGGGCATTTAAACTGTAGTAAGTGTGACTAGCCTACAAAACATTACTCCCCACACAGACAGAGACACACCCACAATTGTCATGTCTGGGATTAGAACTCCTACCTAACAAGTTTATCACACTAAAGCATTATGCAATTATAGGACACACTGCAGAGATTACTGGGCTACCCTTTTCCCAAAGGTGTATTTCAAAGTGACAGACATCAGCAGGCTTGCCATAGTAGGGCTATGGGGAGGCCAGTGTGTGTGTGCATGGGCCATAACCCATTCATCAAGAGGTAGACACACCACACTCAGGCACACATAGGTTTATATTCCACAGGTACATGTATACAACTGCTAGATGACTACTGCCTTGTACAGTCATGTTGCACAGCTAGCACTAGCACTGCAGAGTCTTTAATGCTGATGGATACCAGTGGCTAATTTCTACAGTTAGTGTCATTTACACATAATATGGTTGTAGCCATTTGTCTGTGTGCTGGGTGGAACAGGCCACATGATGGATGGCTCATTGTCACTGTCACTCTCTTCCACACTTCTATGTATGTGTACTTTTGGCATAATATAGTGTGTTGTCCTTGGATATATGTGTGTATTCCTATCCAATGTGAGTGCAATCATGACTGTGGCACACCAAGGAGTGTATGCATTAACATCTGCAACTGTCAGATATTTATGGTCCATTGTTGTTGGCAGATATGGGCTTCATTTGTTTGTGTGTCAGCATGACCAGTATGACCTTTCAGTATGTTGTTGTTTGACATTGCCTTCATTTCTCTAAGTGTGTGAGCATGCCCAGTATGCCCTTCTGTATTGAATGTGTGGATCCATTCCAGGTAGAGTGCACTCCAGTGCAGACCTTTGTGTTCTACACCTACAGCTAGCAAATTGTTTCTGCAGGATATCTGTAGATCATTTGGCAATTTGGGGTCAAACTGTGCAAGGGATAGTGTTTACTGTAGGTGATTGTGTCTGTGCTGCTTCTGATACATGGCACTGGTTTTAGCAGAGTTATTCAGACATGTGTACTGTTATACACTATGATCTTTTATGTCCTCAAGTACTGTCAGGTAGACATTTTTGCTCGCAGTGATGTCCTGGGGAACACAGGGTGAATGCAGCTGTGTCCAGTATTGTGGTCAAATGCCTACATATTCTTGGAAAGTTATGCCAGTTAACAATACATGTATCACCATATAAATTACAAAATAGGGCAATTCTGGACACATTATGTTTGCCAAGAAGAGCACTCTTAACTAACATCAACGACTGAAACAATACTAATTTTATGAACTCTAATCATATCCTGAGTTAGGAATGGGGTCCATTACTGCCATGGTATTAGAAACTCAAAATGTTTGGAGAAAATAAGCCAACAAAACCCTTTATCTCATGAAGGGCCAAACCAGACAAGCCAGGGGTAAATTTGTGAATACCCATCTAATTAGCTAATTCTTGCTTGAAGGAAGATATTATATAGCAGTGTTTACTTTCTACTGGCAGTCTGTTTCAGAGGTGGGTGGTGTACTGTGTAATGGACCAATCTCTCCAACTAGATTTATTTATCTAAATAAAACAAAACTAAACACAATGCAATGAACAAATAGCCAACTAAAAACAATAAAGAATGAGCGGTGCCACTGAATATCTCCTCAATAAATTTAATGTCACAGGTTTAGCACTTTTTGTCAGAAACAGTGACCTTCTTCTGAACAAACATTCTATTTACAAATCATCATTAAATACTTGGCTTAAAAACACTGAACCAATCAGCTACAGACTTCCATTAACACTCATAAAATTCAAAAGATTCAAAAAATTGTCAAAAACGTCTGTATACAAAATTATCTCTTATCCACATACATTTCCGAAACAAATAAAAACTATAAAAATACATCATTCATTTAATCATTTGCACTTTCCATAATAAGATTTCCTTCTTAAAACTCCTTTGTAATTAATTCCACTGTTAAACCCAGGTGTTTTACAGGCATTTAGCAAAGTCTGCCATTATAACTCCCTATAGTCCGGTTCCCCTTCTCTAGCCCGATTAAAAGCACTGGGAACATGTTCAGTTACTGTGAAATAAATTGTTTTACTCTCTGAGCATATCAAAGTATTCTTAAATAGTGCATTGTTTGAATTCCTTCTCCTAATGGCATAATAATGCTCATAAATCCTGTTTCTTAACTGTCTGTTGGTCTTACCAACATAAAAAGACGAACAGACAGAACACTTAGCCATATAAATCACATACGTGGAACTACATGTAAAAACTCCAGGGTCCACCCAAATCTTATTTTTTTTTCAGTTTGATTACTGTGGAACACCACTAGGCCCAAAAGTGCCAATTTTCAGTGGAGGCCTGGGGAGATGAGCTCCATAAATAATACAGTAAAGAGTACATAAGTATAAAAGGTACAGTATATAACACATTTTGCAGATATGAGCATTCAAAGCAAGCATGATCAACTAACTTCACTGTGGAAGATCTAAGGGTTATAGTGTACAGATTATTTGAACCTACATTCTTACATTAGAAGTGTGTAAACACTTTACGTGCAGTTATTCAAAGCACATAAGGTAAACACTTTACATGCACTCAATAAAAATAAGCTGCTATTTACAAATTTGAAATCATGTGAGAGTCGCTAAAGCAGTTACAGAGAGCTTGAATCCATTCTAGAAAATAGTAACGGGAGTTAGAGAGAGGTTAGGAACCAGGAGTATAAAGAACTCCTTGGGGAATTTCCTTAATAGAATTTAGGTAGGGTTAAAGCAGGAACATTTCCATGTGTTGTTACTTCAAAAAAGGGCCCCTGTAAAATCTGCCTGCAATAACTGCAACTTTTACGTTTGTACGTACCTCTTTGTGATACTACTTTCTGATGCTGACTACGGTCTAACAATTATTTAAATTTTTTTTTGCCCTTTTATTAATAAATGGGGTGCATCACCTACCACTGTTTTGACCTCACTATTGGATTCTAAAATCCTCCACTTATTAGCTACAATATCATTTAAAGCCTTACTGTCCATAGTGAATGTTAGAGGCATAGACGCGACCCAGTCCTTGTTCTCTTCACCTTTGTCCTCATTATTCTTATTGTTTGCATCTACAGCCAATATACTGTTAACAATTCTAGACAGGTATCCCCTATTTTTAAACTTAAGGTGCAACTCATTCACAAGGGTACCTAACTTTGTAACACCACTTGTTAATCTTGTCAGTCTAACCAACTGACTTATAACTATATTGTGATTTACATATGTCGGGTGCAGGCTAGAATTGTGCAGCAAACTGTTGCTGCATTTTTGCAAATAATAACTGAACTTAATTTCTTTCTTCTTCTTTAAACATCTCTTAAATCCAAAAATCAAACTTTGTAAAAATTCCAATTCAAAGAAAAAGTCAAAAAGGAAGTGCTTTTATTCATATCCTTCAAAAACTAGCAAGCTCTAACTCTGTCCCTTTCTACACAAAAAACAGGTCATCCATAAATCGATAGTAGCACACAGTTTTATTTCTACCCTCTATTTTAGACATAATGTTGGTCTCCCAATAGGCCATCACCAAATTAGCATAATTGGGAGACATTCTTGCAGCCATGGCCACACCTCTTATTTGCAAAAAATATTCGTTCTTAAAGGCAAAAAAAATTATACGACAAAATATTGTCCAAGCAATCCAGCATAAACCTGCATTCATCTACTTCAAACTGACCACTGTTTATTAACATGTTACCCACCCATTCCAAACCCACTTTGTGCAGAATGCATGTGTACAAAGATGCTACATTGACTGTCACCAAAAGATCATCACTTTCCACTTCTTGATTTTTAATTTTACTAAAAAAAAAAAAATCAAAGGAATCTTTAATAAATGAATCAGTCCTCTGCATTAATCTTAACACTGCTCTGTCTATAAATTTTGAACAAGGTTCTAATTTAGATGCTGGTGCTGAGACAACTGACCTATAGGGTGGCTTTTGCTCATTTTTATGAACCTTGGGGATATCAAATAAACTACCTATCTTTGGCTTGGGCACTTGAAAATAATCTAGCAATAACCTCCGATATCACCCCTTCTAACAAACTGTCAGAAAGCCAAGAATCTATACATTTGTATGCCCTAAATATTTCTACTTTGGAAACTTTTTTATAAGAACTACTGTCTGATAATAAATCATACATTCCTTTCACGTAATCTTCATAATTGACCACAACCATTGAACCTCCTTTGTCAGCTCGCATCACTCTAATGGAGGAGACATTCTTAATGGAGTTAAAACTATAACGTTCGGCTTTTGACAAATTGTGAAACTTGGTGTTGCTTTTTTTACTTAATAAGCTTCTAATTTGTACTTCACATATATCTTCAAATGCCTTTATTGTGGGATGCAGAGATGGGTTAAAAACTTTAAATACCATAGGCATTACCTTGGAGTAACCTGGACCTACTGCCTTTTCTCTTTCTGAAACAATGGGTAAAATTGACACAGGTCTTGGTTTCCACAACTCTCATTCTCATGGGATTGTTGCAACAGTCTCAACTTTTCCGCTGTGGAATGTTTTTTGCTGTCATTCCCAAATCCTCTTGATGCCCATTCTGTGTCATCCTCCTCTCATCTAGTTGTTTCAAATGACAAAGAGACAGAAACAGCTTTTTATTTTTTCTTTGCTGACTGACTGCCACAAACTTCCTCGTTCGCTTCAACAGATCCCTCTTCCTGCACGTTGACATGATGTAATGATGTAAGCTCTACTGAGCTTTCACCACCTCTGTCTTCCAGTCTTAAGGTGGAGCTGTTGCTTTTTTTCTTTATACAAACCATGATCCCTCTCGATCTTCTCCTTCTTTTTTCTTAAAAAAGCATTCCGCTTGTCAATCTTTAGTTGAATGTGATGCAAAACACTGTAAATTTCTTTGGGGGAAGCTGCTAGCGACAGTTTATCCATTAAATCATCTATCCATTTTTGTCAGTTTAGCTTCTTCCTCTTCCTGATGTTCCTTAAGCAACTTGAGGAATGCTAAACTGACTTCTTTGTTCACCTTGTCCCATTTCTCCAAACAAGCACAATGTATATACCACTCAGTTTATTAATGACTCCAAATCCCTTAGGAATCTTTTGACATCAAGACAAATTTTAAAATACGCAATGTCCCATTGAGTTTCTTATGCTTGCTCAAAGGTGCTTCCAAATCATTGAGCAGCCAGTCCTTATTCAGAATAACTCTCGGGATGTTATCTGATAGCCCAGAAATGTTCACTGCTTCAATGCTGTTCACTACTGAAGCCTTCGTTTAGCCCTTAACAATGTCTCTCCATACACAATTTTGTTCTTTAGGGTGGTATGGCAGCTCCACTTCCACACATCCCTCCGGTGCCTGGGAATCCATAGGATTCTGGTGCAAGATGACCTCCAGCAGGCTATCCTCTTCCATCAAGGCTCCACTCTGAGACATTGTCCAAGTACTAAAATGACTAAATGAAACAAAACTAAACACAATGCCTTGGAACTATGTAGCAAATAACCAACTAAAAAAACAATAAAGAATGAGCGGTGCCACTGAATATCTCCTCAATAAATTTAATGCCACAAATTTAGTGATTTTGGCCAGAAACAATGGCCTTCTTCTGAACAAGCATTCTATTTACAAATCATCATTAAATTGTTGGCTTAAAAAACACTGAACCAATCAGCTATAGACTTCAATTAACACTCATAAAATTCAAAAGATTCAAAAAATTGTTAAAAACTTCTGTATACAAAATCATCTCTTATCCACATACAGTTCCAAAACAAGCAAAAACTATAAAAAACATCATTTATATAACCATTTGCAGTTTTCATAATAAGCTTTCCATCTTAAAAGTGCTTTCTAATTAATTCCACTGTTTAACCCAGGTGCTTTACAGGCATTTAACAAAAGTTGCCATTTTAACTCCCTATAGTCCAATTCCCATGCTCTATCCCCATTAAAATCACTGGGAACATGGTCAATTACTGTGAAATAATTTTTTTACTATCTGGGCATATCAAAGTATTCTAAAATAGTGCATTGTCTGAATTCCTTCTCCTAATGGCATACTAATGCTCATAAATCCTGTTTCTTAACTGTCTGTTGGTCTTACCAATGTAAAAAGAGGAACAGACAGAGCACTTAGCCATATACACCACATAAGTGGAACTACGTGTAAAAACTCCAGGGACCTCCCAAAACTTATCATGTGTTATTACTTCAAAAAAGGGCCCCTATAAAACCTACCTCCAATAACTGCAACTTTTACATTTGTACGTACCTCTTTGTGATACTACTTTCTGATGCTGACTACAGTCTAATAATTGTTTAAAGTTTTCTTGCCCGTTTATTAGTAAAACAGGGTGCATCACCTACCACTGTTTCGACCTCACTACTGGATTCTAAAATCCTCCACTTATTGGCTACAATATTATTTAAAGCCGTACTGTCCATAGTGAATGTTAGAGGCATAGACGCTACCCAATCCTTGTTCTCTTCATCTTTGTCCTCATTATTTTTATTGTTTGCATCTACAGCCAATATACTGTTAAAAATTCTAGATGGGTATCCCTTATTTTTAAACCTAAGGTGCTACTCATTCACAAGGGTTCCTAACTTCGTAACATCACTTGTTAATCTTGTCAGTCTAACCAAATGACTTATTACTATATTGTGTTTTACATATGTCGGGTGCAGGCTAGAATAGTGCAGCAAACTGTTGCTTGCTACATTTTTGTAAATAATAACTGAACTTAATTAATTAACAGGGCTTAATTAATAGGACAGAGGTAGAGCTTGCTAGTTTTTTGAAGGATATGAATAAAAGCACTTCCTTTTTTATTTCAATTGGAATTTTTCTAAAGTTTGTTTTTTGGATTAAGAGATGTTTAAAAAAGAAGAAAGAAACAAATTAAGTTCAGTTATTATTTACAAAAATGTAGCAAGCAACAGTTTGCTGCAAAATTCTAGTCTGCACCCGACATATGTAAATCACAATATAGTAATAAGTCAGTTGGTTAGACTGACAAGATTAACAAGTGATGTTACGAAGTTAGGTACCCTTGTGAATGAGTTGCACCTTAAGTTTAAAAATAGGGGATACCCATCTAGAATTGTTAACAGTATATTGGCTATAGACGCAAACAATAAGAATAATGAGGACAAAGGTGAAGTGAACAAGGATTGGGTAGCATCTATGCCTCTAACATTCACTATAAACAGTAAGGCTTTAAATTATATTGTAGCCAATAAGTAGAGGATTTTAGAATCCAATAGTGAAGTCAAAACAGTGGTAGGGGATGCACCCAGTTTATTAATAAAAGGGCAAAAAAACTTTAAATAATTGTTAGACCGTAGTTAGCATCAGAAAGTAGTATCACAAAGAGGTACGTACAAACGTAAAACTTGCAATTATTGCAGGTACATTTTAAAGGCGCCCTTTTTTGAAGTAACAACACATGATAAGATTTGGGAGGTCCCTGGAGTTTTGTAACATTTGGTTCCACTTACGTGGTTTATATGGCTAAGTGTTCTGCCTGTTCCTCTTTTTATGTTGGTTAAAAACAACACACAGTTAAGAAACAGGATTTATGAGCATTATTATCTCATTATGAGAAGGAATTTAGACAATGCACTATTTTAGAATACTTTGATATGCTCAGAGAGTAAAAAAAATATTTTACAGTAATTGACCATGTTCCCAGTGATTTTAATTGGGATAGTGAAGGGGAACTGGACTATAGGAAGTTAAAATGGCAAATTTTGTTAAATGCCTGTAAAGCATCTTGATTAAACAATAGAATTAATTACAAAGCAGTTTTTAGAAGGAAAGCTTATTATGAAAAGTGCAAATGATTAAATTTTTTTTATAGTTTTGTTTGTTTTGGAAATGTATGTGGATAGGAGATGATTTTGTATACAGAAGTTTTTAACAATCTTTTGAATCTTTTGAATTTTATGAGTGTTAATTGAAGTTTGTAGCTGATTGGTTCAGTTATTTTTAAGCCAAGTATTTAATGATGATTTGTAAATTGAATGTCTGTTCTGAAGAAGGCCATTGTTTCTGGCTGAAAGCGCTAAACCTGTGGCATTACATTTATTGATGAGATATTCAGTGGCACTGCTCATTCTTTATTGTGTTTTTAGTTGAAGATTTGTTATTGAAGATTTAAATCCCTGGTTCT
Organism: Protopterus annectens; assembly: GCF_019279795.1. Lineage (NCBI taxonomy): Eukaryota > Metazoa > Chordata > Ceratodontiformes > Protopteridae > Protopterus > Protopterus annectens. The sequence continues at coordinate 53,635,652 of NC_056746.1, forward strand.
GGTATTCATGGGACTATGTGATTTATAGAGATGCAACAGATTCAGCACCACTCTGTCCCTAATCATCCTTGGTTCTCTGCGATGTCATCCTCTACAGGCAAAAGTGCTGGCTTTAAGTCTCACTCTTCTACTTTACCCATTTTTCACAAGTCCATACTAGTGGGTGACCCTGGCCACTGTTGTGCTGGGGTTAAATACATTGGTGATACTGTATAACAGTGGCTCAGTGGAGAGGAGGGCTCAAGAGAACCATACTTCCTCATAATTTATCAGATGCAGAACAACCACAGATTTACAAACAGGAAAAATTCTTGGAGAAGAACATGTGCATAATGCAGGACATGTTACCAGAGTGAGAGACAGGGAGAACTGCTGTAATATCTGAACTTTTCAGGTATGTCTTGAATAGTACAGACAGAAGAGTACAGTGCAGTACAGTTTGCATGTCAAACCCAGGTGTGAGTCTTTGCCAGGGATTCATTTATCTACACCGTCACTAATGTAGCTGGCTTGATAAACATATGTCAGATATCTTCTAATATGTGTAAGTTGTGTGTGTGTGTGTGTGTGTGTGTGTGTGTGTGTGTGTGTGTGTGTGTGTGTGTGTGTGTGTGTGTGTGTGTTCACCATACCGTTGCTTTTAGGGTGTTCAAAATCAAATGATTTTCTTACTACCATAGACATATAGTGGTCAAAGACCAGGATATTGCCTACTTGTGTTCCCAAATCACTGACCACTGGGACAGCTCTTAGGGGTGTATTATCAATGTTGTAGTTTCCAGGGGCAGCAAACTTCCCAAAAGATACTATTATGCATTTCTTGTCACTGTGTTTTAGACCATGGCTCTGGCTCCACTTATTAGTCTGTGTCAGGCCTTTCTGGAGGATATTAGTGTCTTTTAATCCTAGCCAATTTCCCTTTGAAAGGTGAGATTCAAACTCTACACCTTGTGTCTGTGAGGTTAACCTTAGACATCATCCCCTACCTTTCCATGACTTTGAATATGAAACTATTCAGACTTATCATTCTGTAGTTAGTGGGGTCTGTAGATAGCCTGCCCTTGAGCAGAAGGATGAAAGCCATAGTCCTCCATTTATTTGGCATTAAGCCTGTCTGGAGGCTATGGTTGAATAGTGATTTTAATTGTCCTGATAGTTTATTTTTTCTGCCATTCAGAAGGCATCCTGGAATATGTTTGGCACCCATCAGTGCAGTGTTCTTGGCCTTGGAGAATGCATTGAGAACCTGTTCCCTAGTGATAGTTAGGGCAGCGGCTATGTTCAATGATGTTCCCTGAAGGGTCTCTTGGAGGAGACGACATTACAACTGGAGCTGAATTTGTCAGCTAGTAGATTTGATATATCTTCTGACTTAGTGCAGGTGGCTCCATTTACAATTAGTCTGCCACTTTGCAATGTACTGTTGTTGAGACTGCGTACATATTTGGAAAAAGCCCTGTGATTGTGCTTGGCCTAAGATGCTATTTGTACCTCAGATGTGGCTTTGGCTAACTTTATTAGCCCTCTGAGTTGCTTGTTTATATTGGTGAATTAGTTTTTCTCTTTTTGGGCATTGCACCTCCTAATTTTCCCATGATCGTCTTCCTTTTGTTATACAACCTGCTGATGATGGGATTCCACTTGGGTGTCTTTATTTTCTGAGTCTGTCTTGTGTTTGTTCCTGGTAGGAACAGCTGTCGCCATGCCGCTATTCATAGGTAGGTTCATAGGTAGGTACTAGGCTATTGGCCCTAGGGCCTATATAAGCCTAGCCAAAACTACCCTGGCTTTCGCCACCCAAGAAAATTATTTTCCTGTGCCACTGTCGAGCAGAGCCACAGAAGTGATCCCCGGGGTGAATTTCCTATCTCCCATCCAATCATCAAGATTTTTCTTGAACAGTGCTAATGAGGAGCTTTGTTTGATATAGATAGGTAGTTTGTTCCAGAGTATGGGGAGTCTCTGGGACAGGAAACTATCCCTCCAGCATGTTCTGTTTATTGTAGTGATGAGGTTTAGGTCCCTAGTGCATGTAGCTCATAGGGATTGGGATTTCTTTAAGTGGAGCATGTCTAAAAGCTCTAGGTTTGACATAGCTTTGTGTGTTAGGCAGAGATCGCCTCTGAGTAGGCGATATGCAACGGAGTAAAGGTGCAGTTTTTTGAGATTGTCTGCATAGGGCATCTCTTTGAGGCTGGTAATCCTCTTTGTGAGGTATTTCTGTGGCCTTTCCAGTTGTTATAGATGTCTTGTGAGGTACATACCAAAAGGGGCATTGTACTCTATAATGGGTCTAATGAGTGATGAGTAGAGGGGAACAATGACCTCTTTTTTCCTGGATGAGAAACCTTTTGTGATGAGGTGTGCCACATAAAAGGATTTCCTGACTACTGTGGCGATGTGATTATCAAAGGAGAGACTACTGTCCACCTGTGTCCCAAGGTCTTTTATCACACTTTCGGTGTTAAGTAGACTACCACCTATGTGGTAGTTCATGGGTACTGAGTTTTTACCAAAAGGAATGACAATGCACTTTTTGGCATTGAGCTTGAGGCCATGGCTTTGACACCAGGCATCTGTCTCAGCAAGGCCCTTTTGTAGGATGTCCACATCTTTTGGAGTTTTGATTATGGCTCTTAGTTTGCAGTCATCTGTGAACTTTGTTAGCCAAAGACCTTCTGTGCTGGCCTGTACTTCAGAGAAGTAGATACCAAACAGGAGAGGACCCAGGACTAAACCCTGCGGTACTCCACTTGTCACTGGTCTGAAGCTGGATTTGGAGTCTGCTACTTTCAGAGTGTGGGTTCTGTCAGTGAGCCAGTTGTCAACCCATCTTGTGACATAGGGATTTATACCTAGTTTAGTGAGTTTATCTATAATTCCAGAGTGGGGGATGGTGTCAAAAGCCTTGGCGAGATCTAGATAGGCTGTGTGAACCACCTTACCCTCATCTGCAGCTTTGGTGACTGCTTCAAAGAAGTCTATCAGGTTTAGGAGACATGATCTCCCTTTTACAAACCCAAACTGGGTGGGGTCCTGAGTTTGGAGATTACCAATGTCATTGTTTATAAGTTCCATGATAATACGCTCCATACCCTTGCAAACCAGGCTCATTAGGCTAATAGGACGGTAGTTTCTGGGGTCTGTGGTGGCTCCCCCTTTGTGGAGTGGGATAACTGTCGCTGTGCGCCATTCAGTGGGCACATAGCCTGAGGTGAGGCTATGATTGAACATGGTACTTAGGTGCGGTGCCAGTTTGTTCTGTAGTTCATGTAGAACACAGCTTGGGATGTCGTCAGGTCCCATGGATGCTGTGTTCTTGGCTTTGGATAGTGTGGTTTTTACCTGTGCAGCTGTGATTACAGGAACTTTGCATTCTTCTGGTATAGAGATGGGCCCTTTAGGGGATGACAGAGGGGTAAAGTTAGCACTGAACCTATCTGCCAGGATGTTGGCAATATCCGTTGGTTCTGTATATTTAGTGCCATTGTGCTGTAACTCAGAGCAGATCTGAGTGTTGCCATTGAGATTCTTGACATAGCTATAGAATGCTTTGTGGATGTCTTTAGAGTCAGTGGCGATTTTGTTTTCATAACTAGCTTTGGAGGATTTTATGAGGGATCTCAGCTTCTTACTGAAGCTGACCAGGGAGTTTCTCCAATCATGGGATTTTACTCTTTTTTTGCAACAGTTTCTTTCTTCTGTTGTAGAGTTTGTTTATGGCAGGGGACCACCAGATTGGCTTCCTTTTTTTGGAGGATAGCATCTTGGTTCTGTTAGGGTGTTAGGGACTGCATGATCCATGCACTCATGTAAGTGCTTATAAAGTGCATTTGTGTAGGATTCAGCAGTCATACCTCTATTGTCTGTCAGCATGTGTGTCGTGAAGTTTGCCACTTCTGTCTTAAGCGTGAAGTTGGCTTTGGAGACATTTTTTACTGTGGTTTCCCTAATGGGGGGTGGGGGGGATGTGGATGTCTAGGGTGATTAGCTTATGGTCGGATCTGACCAACAAGGAACTGACCTCTGGTGTGGAGCACCGGTTGCCCATGTTGGTAATAACCAGGTCTAGGATATTGCTGCCCCTGGTGGGGGTGTGGATAAGATGATCCATGGCATTGGAATTTATGAATTCCAGAAAACGTTGAGCACAAGAGTTGGTACATGAGTATTAAACTGATTGTACATGGTTTGTTCCTGGTAGGAACTGCTGTCTCTATGCAGCTATTAAATTGATTGTACAAGGATTGTTCCTGGTAGGAACAGTTGTCTACACGTAGCTATTAAATTGATTGTACAGGGTTTCTGTAAACAATTCTACACTGGCAGTGGTGTTGGCAGGGTTTGGGGGATTGAAATTTTGCCATGGTATCACTTAATAGTAGAAAATTTCTCTTAGAATAGTCCCTAAAATTTCCAGGGTTAGCTGGGTTTCCAGGTTTTATTTTTCTTTCAAAGTAGACAGTTTTATGGTCCAGCCTTACTAGTGACACGAGTGGCGTGACATTCTCTGATGTCTGTGAGGAGCACAAACAGAATGTTAACTCCTGTAGTTGGTACACAGATTAGCTGGTCCAGGCTACTTGTGTTTACATCATCAGGAATATTTGGGCCTGCATGCTTGAGATCATGTATGATTTCCATTTTAGAGCTGTGCAGTCAATGGCACATAAGAATATTGTATTAGGTTGAAATGGGGAGTGATTCCAATATGTTTAAGTATGTGTTACAGCTTTCCTTGTTCATAGAGGGGGCCTAGGGCTTACTAGGGTATGGCATTGACTTTGCCTATTCAATTTGAAGATGAAGAATCTCAAGCAATTCATACTGTTTGAACAGCCTTGAAGTGTGTTTGTTTTTAATGTAAATTGAGACACTTCCACCTTTTGTCCCTACATGGGCAATAGATGTTCCAAATGTACAGAAGGCATTATAGCCATGCACCTCTGGGTGTCTATCCCTTTAATTTTAAACATCTCAGTAAATGTATAGACATGCACATTTTCCAGGGTGGGAAGGTCTTGCAGGAAGTTTCTTATTTAGACTTCTAGCATTGAGTAGTAACACCTTCATATTTTCCTGAGTTGGTTTTGCTATGCTTAAAAGTTTGTTAGATTGAAACTGCCTAAAAATTCAATAGGTGAGGAGAATATTTTAGCAAATATTCAAAAGCCTAGAAGGGACAGATATAGATTATTTCTGGCAAAGCAGCATGAACTGCTGACCATATCCTTCCACACTGACAAATATTGTACCCCCTTTGAGTGACACCAAAAGCAAAACCAGTTATTAAAGTAAGTCACCTTCTGTTCATATTGTGGCATCATCCTTGGAGAAGGTGGAATGTTGCTCAATACTAGGCTCATACCGTTGTAGGACACAAAATCCAGAAGTCATTATGTCTCTCTTCATTTAGTCCAGGGAGGTAAGTCTCAAACATTTACACTCATATGGACAGTGATTGAGTCATACTGGCATTTGTGGCTCAATGAGCTATGTACATGAGTGAGATCTTGGCCCCTAAAAGCCAACTGATTATGACTCTCTCCTTCCTTAGCTTGGTGTTTGTGACATCTGTGTCTCACAATGGAGTCTCCATGACCAAAATAAAGGCTTGTGTGATGGCTTGCCTTATGGGCTTAGAAAGTTTATACATTATGAGATGTGTTTGTATGTGTCGAAGTGTGTTTTGTTTTGGTAGAGTGCTTTTGGGTTTGGCTAGGACATCTGCTGTAAGTGCAATGTCTAAGAGGTCTTTAGGATTTAGGAAGATAATGTATGTGGCTCTAAGTGTTTGGTCCACACTGTGTGTTGTGAATAAGGTAGGCATTCATGATAACCTGATTGGTATTATGTGTGTTTATATGAGACAGCCTTACCTTCAGTGACATTGAGTAAATACATCTTTCACATAACATATTAGCTTGTTTAAGAATTTGCTGGTTGTCTGTAAAGATGAGACAATTGCTACATTGCCTCAGGATGCCCATAACTACCAAACTGGCTAGAGGTATATCAGGCAAGTACATATTCATGGTTATAGATTCTTATTACATAATCTTCCAGGGGTTTTACAGCAGGCTAACTTGGTTGATGTAAGAGTATAGACCAAAATAAGTCTAAAGCTCATGGAGCAGTGCTTCTCAGCTAGCAAGCCAGTTGTTCTTTTTGCAACTAAATTCTAGGGAAATTTCAGAGGTAGATTTATAGGAAATATTTCAGTTCAAGCATCTGTGTCTATAGAAGGCACTGCTAAAACCCTCTGTGCACCTATCCATCCATCCATCCATCCATCTACCCACACGCACTCCTTTTCTCCTCATTTTACAGATGGGGGTGGGGTGTCACTTCAACAATGACAATCATCTAATACCATTATTTACACTGCCAGTTGGTTAGCCCTGCTGTTGGTATATATATATATATATATATATATATATTAGATAGATATAGAAATATATATATTTATGTGGGTGTACACACACACACACACACACATATGTATATATATATGGAGAGAGAGATGGAAAGATACTAAGATAGATATTCACAAACATCATTACAGTTAAAACTTTGCACAAGCGCACAGATTAAATAAAAAATGGCTAAAGTTTTCAGAAGTAAAATTAAGAAGTCATGTGCTTTTAGACATCCTACTATTTTTTTTCTGAAGCATCATGCATACAGCATAGTGCTCATTCTGCAATTTATTCTGTTTTGTTATTGATCTGTAGTGTATGACTCTGAGGGAGGTTTTTAGAATAGTCCTATTGTAAATAAAGTCTAGTGAACTAGGGCTTCTGGACATGTCAAGTTAAGTGCTCAGATGAGTTTCTCCAGAATAAAAGTACATTTAATCTATCAGTTGAATCAGCTTCTCTCTGAAGGTACTAAAATTGCTGTGTTGCTCAAGGGCTTAAGGTTCTGTATCCAAATTAAAATCTAGTTTTATTTCTGATGGTAATTAAGGAGATAATGCTGATACAACAAATTGCAACAATGCAGATTCGCAAAAAGGTCTTTCTCGAAGTTTGTTGTGCAAGCAGTGTGGGAAAAAGGTCATAGCAGACCGGATGCATAACACTCATCTGGTATACCCAGGGAGTTCCAAATGGTTACATGCCAATACACAGCATTATCAGCATATCAAAGGCATTATATTTATCAAGTCTTGCCACGGAACATTTAATAGCTGTATGATGGATGCTGCTGTTGCTGGCAAGGAACACTTTGATGTACAGGGCCTGCTTTGATTAATGGGAGGACTTGCTGAGAGGCTGCATGCAGAGTAAATTACTCTTTCCAAAAATGGCTGATTTGCACTATTGTGCTAATTATGTCACAAGCCAAGGGTCACTACAAAAGAAGAAGCAGCCAGCATTTTACTATAGTAAAATACCTTAATATTCTGAGATGTAATATCCATTTGTTACAGTGAGAACTGATTATATTATCTGATTCTGCCGATGTGGTGATGAAGGTATTCAAATAATCTTTGCTTCTGTCCCATCATTATGGACTTTCAGTGAGAAGAGACTGAAGAGATTGAATAACAGCTTATTGTTTGGACTGGTAATTTATATCATAGAAAGCTGTAGTACTATTACAGTTTTAGACTGTATATATCAACAAATTAACTTTCAAATATCTCATTATTAATAAGAGGTTTAGACAATTTAAAAAAAGACTAAATGAAGTGATGTCTAATCGAATATTTAATTACTAGCTTTTTAAAAGTGTATGCAGAGCCTTTTGTCTTTCTTTAGTCTTTTTTTTACATTTTTGAATTGTAGCAAGTGAAGCACCTGTAGAAAGTATGACAGAAAAAAAAAATAAACTATGTTAGGAAAAGCATTCTGGGTTAATAGAAATGTAGAACCATTTCCTGCAGGTTTTGCACTATAAGGTCAATATACAAAAATAATCAGGAGTGATCAGCATCCTTTTCCATTCAAAAAATTACAAACTTATTTCATATAAAACATCATTCATCTGTTTTTTTTTTTTCTTTTTTTTTGTGATAAGGATATGGCATGCAGTTTGAATTGTTCCAGTCATGCATCTGTTCCAATTATTCAGTGCCATTGCAATTCTTGTGTCATAGCATGCCATACAAGATAATCAGAGAAGGCACATCAATAATGATGAATATATAAGTGCCACATTCCTACCCCTGTTACAATGAAATATACTAGTATCATAGTTTGAATATGCAAGTAGTAGTTCAGGCTTTGTCAGAATGCCAGTTATCATTTACACATATATGTTTGACTAGTACTACAAATATCAAATAAGTAGGCAGGAGGTTATGAACAACAATGCTCTCCTCTGGTTCTATGTTATCAGCTGTTTTAAGTCATAGCCAAACATTTCCATTTGATCTCTAATAAATGTCCTGTTTGCATGTGTATATGCATAAAGGAGACATACAATTATATGCTTATATATTGTAGTATAAATACTACCTCGGGTCTCCTCTGAAATCAGAGTGTTAGACTAGAGGAACTAACACAGTCAGCAATGGATAGAAAGAAGATAGATAGCTAGATAGATAGCTAGATAGCTAGATAGCTAGCTAGATAGATAGATAGATAGATAGATAGATAGATAGATAGATAGATAGATAGATAAAAATAAAAATGCAAATTATATATGTATATATATATATATATATATATATATATATATATATATATATATATATATATATATAGGCTTACTATCAATATCAATAACTAAAACTATCAATATCAATAACTAAACACTGAAAGTGTGATAAGAGACCTAGGGACACAGGTGGACAGTGGACTCACCCTCAATAACCACATCGCCACACAGTCAGGAAATCCTTCTATGTGGCACACCTCATCACTAAGGGCTTTTCATCCAGAATAAAGGAGGTCATTGTCCCACTGTACTCATCCCTCATTAGACCCATTATAGAATACAATCCCCCATTTGGTATGTACCTCTCAAGACATTTGCAACAACTGGAAAGGCTGCAGAAATACCTCACTAAAAGACTCACAGGCCTAAATCAGATGCCCTATGGTGACCGCCTTAAAAAACTCCAGCTATACTCTGTCGCATATCTACTCATAAGCGATCTCAGTTTAACATACAAGGCCATGTCAAACCCAGAGCTGTTGGACATGCTACACTTAAAGAAATCCCAATCCCTCAAAGCCACATGCTCCAGGGATCTAAACCTTGTCATCACAATAAGCAAAACATGTTGGAGGGATAGGTTCCTGACCCAGAGACTCCCCAGACTCTGGAATAGATTGCCCGTACATGTCAAGGAGAGTGCCACTTTGGACCTCTTCAAAAGGAACCTTGATGATTGGATGGGAGAAAGGAAATTCACCCCGGGGATCACGTCAGTCTCCCTGCTAGACAGGGGTCCAGGGAAGTAAATAGTGTGGGAAGAAATAGCCAGGGAATTGTTATGGCTAGGCTTGTATAGGCCCTAGGGCTGATAGCCTAGTACCAACCTATGAACCTATGAATCAAAAGGCAGAAAGTCAGTTCAAGTCAGGCACCTATTCGAACATGGTAGGTGTGACATTCGGAATGTCGGTGGTCAAGCTACTGTCAGTTCAGCAGATCATCAACAAGGCAAGAACATGAAGCATGTCTGGAAACGACAACTGTCGACATTAACATTGAAAATGGATTGTCGATGTTATTAGTCAATCATTCGACCTCATTAATATTCATGATGTCGATGAAATGCATCGAGGACATCATCATTCGCAGTTGTGAATCTCATGGTTTTGATAGTAATACATATATATATATATATATATATATATATATATATATATATATATATATATATATATATATATATATGTGTGTGTGTACATAGAGACAAAACATATTGGCATGTCAATAGCTGAACAGGTTAGCATTTACAACATTAACAAAAACACTTCAACCATGCAACAGTCGGTCAATGCACAAATAACCAAATTTCCTTTAATCACAAAGAATGCTGTACAACATCTAGCATCTACTCACAAGTTACACTCACACATTCTAACACACCATACCATTTAATAATTTAAATGTCAAGCTTTGTACTCCATAGCTCCTGCTGGAGAGCACTTCCCCTGCACCCCTTTACTGATATATATTAAATTCACAGTCATAAAACTGTGGCCCATGTGAAAATACCAGTGGAACATTATAGCTGACTAACTGATATTGACTATGGCAATCTTTGATGAACTGATCAAGCAATGAAAAAGAATAGCTTTTACAGGTGTCAAAAAAACATAGCACCGACATTACAAACGAAAGGCATTCTTTATATTGAAAGCACAAGACATTATGGCAGGTAGTAAAAACACGTCACCTGGTCTTGAGACAAAGGATGCAGCTGTCGAAGTGACCCTGGTGATTTGTGGGTCGATTATCAGCAAAAATACTGCAGTAGTCAGTCAGGCAGGAAGAGGACTGAAGGCAAGTGTCTGTTCACCTCTTAGGGAGCAAGATGGGTTGCATGCTCCCAAAGGCACACAGGTTGTTGCAACTGGTGTGGTGAAAAGAAAAGACCACCACTTGTGGTGCATGATAAGGAACAGAGCAAATTGGAGGTAATGCTTCTTGTGGAAATGAACAATATCTTCCAGTGATAATACACTGCATGTTCTGTCCCTAGTGTTTCACTGACAGCATGCTTAGCTAGGATAAGGGAGAAAAACAGAATAAAAATGCATGTCAACTCTGATGGCTGCCTGGATGATGATGATTCTAATTCTTTGTTTACTCAGTAGGAAAATAATGAACAGGCTGACTAACCAAGAGAGAATGTAATTGATGGTAGGTGTGTGTGTGTGTGTGTGTGTGTGTGTGTGTGTGTGTGTGTGTGTGTGTGTGAGTGTGTGTGTGTGTGTGTGTGTGGGCATGCGTGCGTATGTGTGTGAGTTTTCTTTTTTGTTACCATTCACGAAAGACCTATGTTTCAATTTGCAATCAGTACTTCCACATAAGTTACATCATAACACTGCTATGTTTAAGTGTATAGGTATTGATGCGGTGAAATCTACAGTACTTCTAAGAAAGCAGATGAATTACATATTTTCCATTCTAAGGAGAAGAGATGATTTCTCAACTTTGATGCACCCTAAAGTGTTGGTTTAAATGACTTATTATCAACAACAAAAAATTGCTTTTCCATGTGTTAGAATGTTAAAATAGTTTATATCTTGTTATGATATCACTGGGCTACTAACTGCTACCATTCTTTGAAGTGTGCTTTGGTTACGCCATACTTCTCTGACTATTGTTTCACATATAAATTGGTCTTATATACTGATATCTATATGTATTTGTTTATCAAAATTGTGATTATTGGCGATTTTCTATGCAATATGAAATTTGTGTTGATTTAATTTGGAAACTAAATGCATAATATAGAGCATTTTGATTCGGTTGCCAACCATAAAATATTTATTATGTGTTCAGGATAGGGATGCCAAGAAATTCACTTTGAGATTGTAGCTCAAGAGGTGAATTTCTTGGTATCATAGGTTCATAGGTTCATACTAGGCTATCTGCCCTAGGGCATTTATAAGCCTAGCCAGAATGTGTTTGGCTTTCGCCACCCATTTTAAATTTATTTTTCTATGCCCTTTTTCGAGGTTAGTATACTGTGCCTCTGTCTAACAGTGACACAGAAGTGATACCCGGGGTAAACCTATGATCGCCCGTCCACTCATCAAGATTCCTCTTGAAGAGAGTCAATGAGTGACTCTGCCTAACCTGGATTGGATTTTATTCCAGAGTGAAGGGAGCCTCTGGGTTATGAATCTGTCCCTCCAGCATGTCCTATTTATTTCAGTGCTGAGGTTCAAGTCTCTCGAGCGCATAGCTCGATGGGATTTGGACTTTCTGAGGTGCAGCATGTCCATTAATTCCGGGTTGGACATGGCTTTATACGTCAGGCACAGATTGCCTTTGAACAGGCGGTATGCCACTGAGTAGAGCTGGAGTTTCTTTAACCGGGCAGCATATGGCATCTGTTTGAGCCCTTTGATCCTCTTGGTGAGGTACTTTTGGGGTCTTTCCAGTTGCTGCAGGTGTCTGGTAAGGTACATCGCAAAAGGGGCATTGTACTCAATTATGGGCCTGATGAGGGATGAGTAAAGAGGCATGATGACCTTCCCTGATCTAGATGTGAATCCCTTCATGATTAGGTGGGCTATATAAAATGTTTTTCTAACCACTTTGGCCACGTGGTTGTCAAATGAGAGATTGCTATCAACTTGGGTCCCCAGGTCCCTAATTACTTCTTCTGTACTTAATGGATTACCACCTATGTGGTAATTTGTGGGCACTTTGTTTTTGCCAAAGGGGATGACTATACACTTTTTGGCATTTAGCTTGAGGCCATGGCTCTGGCACCAGTTGTCTGTTTCTATGAGGCCCTTTTGGAGGATGCTTGTGTCAGCTGGAGAGTCGATTATGACGCCCAGTTTTCAGTCATCTGCGAACTTGGTCAGCCACAGTCCTTCCATGTTGGCCTGTACCTCCGAGAAATATATACCGAACAAGAGAGGTCCCAGGACTGAGCCTTGTGGGCACCACTTGTAACTGGTTTGGAGTCTGACATGGCTCCAGCAATTCTAACCATGTGGGTTCTGTCCTTGAGCCAGTTTGCAATCCATCTAGTGACATAGGGGTTTATATTTAAGCTGGTGAGCTTGTCTATAATGCCTGAGTGGGGTATTGTATCGAAGGCTTTTGCGAGGTCCAGGTAGGCTGTGTGGACCACCTTCCCCTCGTCAATGGCCTTGGTGACTGTTTCAAAGAAATCAACCAGGTTTAAGAGGCAGGATCTGCCCTTAACAAAGCCGAACTGGGTAGGATCCAGTGTCTGTAGGTCCCCAATATCTTTATTTATGAGGTCCATGATGATCCTTTCCATAGCTTTGCAGACCAAGCTATTTAGGCTTATGAGGCGATAGTTTCCAGCATCTGTTGAGGCACCACCTTTATGGAGAGGGACCACTGTTGCTGTACGCCACTCTTTGGGCACATATCCTGTAGTAAGGCTGAGATTGAACAGTAGTTTTATGTTTGGGTTTAGCTCTTCTTGGAGTTCATGTATGACACAGCCTGGGACACTGTCTGGTCCCATTGATGCTGTTTTTTTGCTTTGGAGAGGGCGGCTCTTACCTGAGCATATGAGATGTCAGGGGGGCAGCACTCTGCTGGGATAGATATTTGCCCTTTTGGTGGGGAGGGGTGGGAAAAGTTTGCGCTGAACCTGTCAGCTAGGATGTTGGCAATGTCTGTGGGTTCAGTGTATTTTTTGTCATTTTGGACTAATTCTGAGCATATCTGGGAATTACCACCCAGGTTCCTAACATAACTAAAGAAAGCCTTGTGATTATCCTTAGTGTCCTGTGCAATTTTTCTCTCTAAGCTGGCCTTAGACAATTTTATGAGTGCCCGTAGTTTTTTGCTAATACTGATCAGTGATGCCTTCCCTTTTTGGGATTTTGCTCTATCATTTAGTAGCTTCCTCCTTCTATTGTATAGTTTGTTTATGGCTGGGGTCCACCAGACAGGACGTCTGCCTTTGGAGGATTGGGTCTTGGTTTTATTTGGGATTGCATGATCCATGCATTCCTGAAGGTGTTCATAGAATGTGTTTATAAAGGATTCTGTGGTCTGGGCCGTATTTTCCACAGGCCCGGCGGTTTTGAAGGATTCCACCTCAGTTTTGTGGAGTGTGAAATTTGCTTTAGAGAAGTTTTTCACTGTGGTTTTCTGGGCAGGGGATGGGGTCAGGATGTGAATATCCAGTGAGATTAGTTTATGGTCTGATCTTACCAGTGAGGGATACACTTCTGGTCTGGAGCATAGAGTCCCCATGTTGGTGATGATCAGGTCCAGTATGTTTTCCCTTCTTGTGGGAGTGGTAACAAGTTGTTCCATAGCATTTGAGTTTATAAATTCTAGGAACCTTTGGGCTAGGGTGTTGGAGCTAGAGTAATGCTCCCAGTCTATGTTTGGGTAGTTGAAGTCGCCCAATATAATGGTGTTTGGAGAGACCTTCATATTTTACAGTGTTCTCAGGAAGGCCGAGTGGGGTTCCTGGGTTTGGGAGGGTGGTCTGTAGCAGGCTATAAACTGGAAGGCAGTTTTACCCACTGTTAGTTGCACATGGATAGTCTCTGATGCTTCGTGCTTTGCCACCAACCTGGAGGTGTGGGTATCTTTGATGAATATCAATACTCCCCCTCCTTTTGTGGTTCGGTCCAAGTTTTGGGGCCAAAAAGCATGGTATGAGGTATAACCTGGTAGTGCTGGGGTGCTCTCGGGAGCCCTGAACCAGGTTTCTGTTACTACACAGATATCGATGTTCTCCATGCTAAGGAGAGTTTCGAGTGCGTGCATCTTGAGGTTTAGACTTCTGGTGTTGAGTAACATTACTCTTAGTTTCTTATCCCTTGTGATACCTATGGAGCTGGGTTTGTCTTTTGAGCCTTGCCTAAAAAAGGCACCATGGGGGTAGCAAGAGCCTTTGCCAATATCCGAAAGCCCAGGGGTGACAGGTGCAAGCCGTCCCTAGCGAAGCATCGTGGCTTGTCGAGCATATCATCCCAAGCTGACAGGCATTGGATCCCCTTTGAATGACACCAGTACTTAAGCCAATTGTTGAAATTGATCATCTTGTCTTCATATTGTGGCATCATTCTTGGTGAGGGTAAGATGCTACTCAAGGTCAGGGTCATACCGGCCTGGGCTACATGCTCAGAGAGCTCCTCTATGTCTCTTTTCATGTAGTCCAGGGAGGTACATCTCAGGTCATTCACACCAGCATGCACAATGACTGAGTCATATTTGTACTTGCCTTGGAGTGACCTGAGTGCTTGTGTTATGTGGCGGATCCTAGCACCCGACAGGCTGCTCACCGTGACCCTCTCCTTGTTCAGCCTGGTGAGCGGGACGTCAGTGTGCCTGACGATAGAGTCACCTATTACAAGTGTATCAGGTGTGTTGTTTAGTCTTAAGGGCTGTGATTGTTCGGCACACTGGCTTTGTGAGATATGTGTTGCACGTGTTTTGTTTTGGGGTAGCGGTTGCTTGGGTGTCTGCTTTGGAGGTCTCTGCTGCTTAGTCAGATCTTTATTTAGAGCCTCCGAGTATGTTTTTGTGTGATTATGTGTTTGGTTTGCTGTCATGGTAGGTCTATGTGAGACTGGAATTGTAGTGAGTGTGGTTTCCTTCTCCTCCTGACTGGTTATGCCAGTACTGAGTTTAGAGAGCTTAGCCTCCAGTTTGGCTATATGGTTGCATCTCTCCATGTCATGAAGGCATAATAAAGTCTATGAACTGCAAACTGATTTCTGGTAATGCATGGTTCTTCAGCTACTCCACATACTACTTGTCACAGAAAAAAGAAAAAAAAAAACTAAAACACTAAGTGTTTTAAAGGCTTTCAAAGTCATAAAGCACTTTGGGGGGAGGGGTGCTGTAAGAAAGGCAGAGTAAGAATTTCTGTTACATTTACACTCACCTTTCATGGCTTTCAATGGTCCAGATTTTATAGAATGCCAAGATTTCTGTCTCATTTATTTGGTCGTTTCCGGTTAAGTCTGTGGTTGACAAATCACAGAGAAATGACATACATTTGAGTTTCAGTGCTTGTACCTTTTGGGGGGGGGGGACTTCCAGCAAATTCATCCTGCTATTCTAGCTACACTCTAACTTTGTAAGAGGAAAGCACATGTTATACTTTGGACAGTATTACTGCCGCTGTCATTTACTGGTCAATACTGGAAGATTTGACTGCCTAGTGTTAGAACTGACCTTAATAACATAAGCAGGAGGTATTTAACAATACTTATGGTAAAGTCTTGGGCAATCGCCACACTTCATGTACTATGTATTTATTCTCCATTTTCCACTTAGGCGCCTTTAAATATTGGTTGGTTTGTTAAGATATAAGACTGAATAAGTTCTACCTATTGGAACAAAACCTCTTTTACTTTCTGGAATTTCATCATTCACATTAAATATCTATTTATTTGACAGCTGGTATCACATTCCATAAATATATATATATATATATATATATATATATATATATATATATATATATATATATATATACTTTACATGTACATCTTTTCCTGTAACTTCATATACTTCTGCTGTTTTGGAATATATCTGTATCTATATCTATTTATCTATCTATCTATCTATATATATATATATATATATATATATATATATATATATGTACATATACACAAACACACTCACACACACACACACACACACACACACACACACACACACACACACACACATCATCATGGACCTAATTAACAAGGATATAGGGACTTTCCAAACTTTAGATCCCATGCAGTTTGGTTTTGTGAAAGGTAGATCATGACTGCTCAACATGGTTGACTTCTTTGAGTCAGTCATCAGATCTGTGGATGAGGGCAAGGCAGTTCATACAGCCTACCTCAATCTGGCCAAGGCCTTTGATACCATTCTCCATTCAGGAGTTATTGATAAACTCACCAAACTAGGCATTAACCCCTATATCACTAGGTGGGTTGCAAATTGACTCACAGATAGAACCCACAGTGTGAAAGTCTTGGACTCCAAGTCAGACTGATGAACAGTCATTAGTGGAGACCCACAGGGATCGATCCTGGGTCCTCTTCTGCTTGGTATCTACTTCTCAGAAGTCCAGGCCAACATGGTGGGACTCTGCTAACCAATTTCACAGATGACTGCAAGCTGGGAGCCCTTATTAACTCCCCAAGTGATGTAGGCATCCAACTGAAAGGCCTCACTGAGACCAATGACTGGTGTCAAAACCATGGCCTTAAGCTTAATGCCAAAAAATGTGTCGTCATCCCCTTTGGGAAAAACTCAGTTCCCACTAATTACCACATTGATGGGAGCCCACTGAACATTGGAGGTGTTATAAGAGATCTGGGGACACAGGTTGACAACAACCTCTTCTTCAACCACCACATTGCCACTGTGGTCAGAAAATCCTTCTATGTAGCACAACTCATTACCAAGGGTTTTGCATCCAGGAAGAAAGAGGTCATCATCTCTCTCTACTCTTCCTTCATTAAACCAATCATCGAGTATAATGCCCCCATTTGGCATGTACATCACTAGACACATGCAACAGCTGGAAAGGCCACAAAAGTACCTCAAGAAGTAGATCATAGGCCTTAAACATGTGTCCTACATGGACAGCGTCAAAAAATGCCAGCTATTCTCTGTTTCATATCATTTACTAAGAGGCAATCTCTGCTTGACTTACAAAGCCAAGTCTGACCCAGCTCTGTTAGAAATGCTACATCTAAAGAAATCCCAATCCCTCCACACCACACACTCCAGAGACCTCAACCTCATTACCACAATCAACAGAATATGCTGGAGGGACAGGTTCATAACCAGAGACTGCCCATGCTGTGGAATAGACTTCCCATGCATGTCAAGCAGAGCACCTCACTGGCCCTCTTCAAGAGAAATCTTGATGAGTGGATGGGAAATAGAAAGTTCACCCCAGGGATCACTGCAGTGACTCTACTGAACTAACATTAGGCAGCACGATGCCAGGGCACTTCTATGGGCTAGGCTTGTAAAGGCTCCAGGGCCATTACCCTAGTACACACCTATGAACCTATATACATATATATATATATATATATATATATATATATATATATATATATATATATATGTGTGTGTGTGTGTGTGTGTGTGTGTGTGTGTGTGTGCGTGTGTGTGTTTAGTAGCTTCAGTACATTCAGTCCACTTTTCCCTACGTATTCCTCTTTAAAAAGAAAAAACACATTTTTAGGAAGATTACACCAGTACATATTTCCATGATATATTTTACAGTCTGGATTGAATTTGATAAAGACAAAATGGAAAGAGGTTTGTGTAATGGCTGAGGTATTTACCTTACAAACACAAGATTCAGGGTTTGTAAGGTAAAACTAATAGTACAGGGGTAGCTATAGTTATTAAAAATCAATATCAAGGAAAAATTTTGGATTCTAAAATAGATGAAGAAGGAAGATGGTGCTATGTTATTCTGTCCTCTACTCTTCATGATAAACATATTTTACTTCTTAACGTATATGTACCATGTAATAATCAGCAATTTTTCATAGCATCACTTTATCCACTTTTAAATCAGTATAATAATTATTACATAATTATAGGAGGGGATTGGAATTCCTATCAGAATCCAAAATTGGATAGGTCTTGTCCACAAAGGTCATTTAATAGGCAAGCGGTGGTTGCACTAAGGGATTTAAAAGAGGATTTTCAATTATATGACCCTTTTAAATATCTAAATAATCACCTTAATACAAATAACTTTACTTTTTATTCAACGTGTCACAAAATGTGGTCTACAATAGATTTCTTTTTGATTTCAGAAACAATGACTAATTTTGAACCATTAGTCTTTATACATGCTCGTTATTTATCTGACCATTCAAAAATTTCATTAAGTTTTTCTAAAGATCCTAGATATAATTTGCTACACAGGGGTTATAATTGGTCTTTAAATCCAAATTTGTTAAATAAAGAAGAAATAATACAGGAAATTATAGATGTTCTTAATCGCCTATTAGTTAAGCTAGAGAAACTGCAACATCCTCCTGATATTGAATGGGCGACAGTTAAAGCACAAGTAAGAAGGATCTTTTTGCAAAAAGCCTCATATTACAAAAAAATGCAAATTAGAGATGTACAAAAATTGGAAGATAAAATAAAATTACTTGATCAAGAGCTGATTCAGAATTATAACAGTCAAACAGAGACGGAACTATTTAAATGTCAAAAAGATCTTTTTTTAATTCAGAATAATAGGTTGACGTTTTATGAACATAAAATGTTAGCGAGATATGCCAATCATATTCAAACGCCATCAAGGGCATTAGCTAGGATTATTAATCAATCGAAAACAGTATCATTAATCTCGGAAATACATTTTGACAATACAATATATTCTAAAACTGAAGATATCGTTAATATTTTTGAACAAATATACTCTAATATTTATACTGATCAAAATGATTCATCTTTAAATAGGTCTGGTAAAGAATTTCTCCAAAAAATCAGTTTTCCAAAAATAGATGATAATTCTCAAAAAGATTTAATTAAACCTATATCGGATGAAGAAATGATATATATAATTAAACACTTCAAATCATGTAAGGCACCGGGTCCTGATGGTTTGAGTGCTGAATTTTACAAAACTTTTTGTGATATTCTTGGTAAAATACTCTCGCATGTACTTAATTACATAATTAATAATAAAATCAATGACCCCCATTTTAATGCGTCAAAAACTGTTCTTATACCTAAAGTTAATGCTGATGCCCAAAATCCAGATAATTATAGACCAATTTCACTATTAAATGTAGATATGAAAAATGTGACCTCTATTCTGGCTAATAGACTGGGAAAAATAATGAATCAAATAATATCTAATGAACAAGCTGGTTTTATAACTGCTAGGCAAACTAGTGACAATACATTAACACTTCATATATTAATTTCTTATGCTAAACAAAAAAAATTAAATATCTATGCACTTATAATTGATGCGCAAAAGGCTTTTGATAGGGTTAATATAAATTTTTTGTTTGATACTTTACCATATTTTAATATACCTCATGAATTTATCTTAATGTTACAAATTCTATATAACAATCCTTACACAACTTTATATATTAATAAAAGCTTTTCTAATAGAACACAAATTAAAAAGGGAACTTGGCAGGGTTGTCCTTTGTCCCCTTTATTATTTAATATATACCTAGAGCCTTTATTTTTATATATTAAACAAAATGTATATCATAATGCCCTTATATTATATGGAACTAAAATATCTATGGTGGCTTTTGATGACGATCTTAATATATACTGTACAACACCAATTTCAGACACTGACAAGTTACTAAAAGCGGTGGAGGACTTTGCAGCAATATCTAACTACAAAATTAATCTTAAAAAAATAAACATATTTCCTTTAAAAACTCCCAGACCCTTTTCGCTTCTGCCATTGGTGGGGCAGGTAAAATCTGAAGATAAAATTAAATACTTGGGTACTACCTTTTCTACAGATGATAAAGATTTTTATATTACTAATATTAAATTGGTTTGGGATCACATATTATTTGATTTTAGGAGATGGAATAATTTAAAGTTACCTGTATTAGCAAAAGTTTCAATTATTAAAATGAATGTTTTACCCAGATTATTATATATTTTTAGATCTGCTCAAGTTCCAATCTCTAAGAGGTTTTTTAAACAAATACATAGGGAGTCAGCTAAATTTATTTGGGACCCAAGAAAGACTAGGATATCATATGATAAATTGATGACCCCAAAAAATAGAGGGGGATTGGATATACCAAATTTTGAAACTTACTACTTAATAATAAACTCTAACAGATTCTTAAGAATTGCCAATTACGATACATCTAGTAATAAATGGTCACCAACGTGGGTAATTTTGAATTATAAACATATTTTGAATCTGAATGTTAATCTCAAAGCATTACCTTTCTTAGGAAAGGAAAAGTTTACATTATATAATATAATGGATCACATTAAATTATATATAACAACAGTACAAAACTTATTTCATTCATGAAATCTCATGCAACATATGATGGTCTTCCAACCTTTTCATAGAAATCCTAACCTGTAAATTAATAATAAATTAATCAATCTTAAACATTTCCCTTTTATGATTAATTTAACTTTACTTGATATATACCCTTACCTCAAATATTCAGCTAATGAAATAAGACAAGAAATGAATCTGCCCAAATCATATTTAGTTATATTGAGACAGATTAAGGAACTTTCCATAAGTTACTTTAAGGATTTCAAAATTAAAGATGAGGATTTAACAAAATGTTCAAATTTGTGGCAAACTCTTCAACAAGATGTTAAATTTATAGCAGCTACAAATAAATTAATAAAAGATTTCAAATTTCAGAATAAAGTTCTTTTGTCAAACTATTGGAAGGAAAAATGCCACTGATAGAAGAAAATCAAATACTAAAAGCAATTAACTTAACAACTAAATCAATTTCTCTTCAAAAGTTGATATATACTCAGCTTATGATATTTAGTAATGCTTATTATACACGCCTTAGCTTGCATAAATTAAATTCTAAAAAATCTCCAAACTGTCCATACTTTAAAGATCAATCAGCAGACCTTCTTCATATGTTCTGGAGCTGCAAATGTATTTATAAACTTTGGAACTCCCTAAGAATACAACTTCAAAATATGGGCTATCAAAGTTCAACACTTTCATGGGAATTTATGATTTTACATCTCCCTCCAAAACAGTTCTCTAGATCTCAAGTTACTATACTTATTAATATTTTTTTATTAATGAAACTATATATAGCTACTAACTGGTTAAATCCATCTCAAATGTCATGGGAGAACTTTAAGTTTCTAGCAATGAGACATATATTAGCCCACAAATTACTCCTTAATGATCATAATAAAAATATCAATAATCCGAAAATATGGGAGCAAATTTTTAATATTATACTGGCGTAATACATTGAACCCAAGTTTACTCTGAGACATATATACCTTATAAGGGAAATTTAGTAATAAGTAAAAAGTTTAGATATTTGATCTATGTATAACTTTTTTTCTTCTCATATGTTTTTCTATAATCTGTTGTTACAATTGGAAGCATTCATGTAAATATTGTATATATGTTACTGTGTTATTATTAGAAACATTAGTTGGAATTTATTGATATTTTGCTTTGTTTAAGTTTGTTGGAAAATGGTAAAACAATAAAGATTTATTATTGAAAAAAAAAAGATTCAGGGTTTGCTTCTCAGATGGGGGTAATTGGCTAGGCTTAAAATGGACCACAAGCACATTTAGCCTAGTACTAATCTATGAACTTTTGAATAACATCAATATAAAAAAAAAGTTGTAGTAATTTGAATGTCCCAGTGAATTCTGAGGAGCATGGGATGTCTCAATGAATGCATTCAGGACTGATGATGTGGTGGGACATAAAAAGATCTTCCACTATAACCTACATTGACTGACTGAGTTCTGACTGAGTAAACTTCAGGAACCTCAAAAAGAGAACACTGACGTAGTTCGAACAAAGTTTATGAATTGTTACAAAAATAAAATAATTTCACAGCAAATTTTGCATATAGAGGTATCATTTAAGCTGATATTTAAGAGTTATGGTGAACAATTTTGTATATAGTTAAATTTTGTTTAATTTTGTATATGATCATTTTTCATATAATCTAAAATGGTTCATTCCTTATTTGTTGATTGTATCTTCATCAGCACTTCTAATATATTTTTTTTTTTTTAAAAAGAGAACATTGAAACACATTGTTATAGCATCACAGCTTTTACAGTCACAGAGTATACTAGAGCAGGATCATTCAGTTGCAAAGGTTATTGTGAAGACTGGAGAAAATTAAGTCTGTCACCATAGAGAAACAAACTCAGATGTCCACCTTTGTCTCTGATACTCAGTTGAGATAGAGTAGTCTCTGGTACAAGAACAGACTTTGAAAATCATCAGCCTGGTTATCTTTGGCTCACTTTGACTTCATTGGTTTACTGGAACACTTCATTCAGGTTTGACACTCTTTAGTAACCAATGAGTCATTTGTTACTTTGAATTATGGTACCATCTTTAGATTGCACCATGGAAAAATGTGGTTCTGTGGGTTTATGCACTGTTATGTTTGTAACCCCCCCCCCATTTAGTGAAAACTACAAGAAAGACTGTGTCATCCTTTCAAATTTCAAAGTTATTGCGAAAGAGGCTAATAGGATATATGCAAATGACTCCTTAAGTACATGACATTTTTTTTTATTTACATGGCTTCTGAAGGCCCATGAAAGTTTAATTTTTAAGTCTTTATTAGTACATTCAGGTCAATAAAGCCACTTGCTGGAGACATGACATGTTTTGCCCATTTTCTAAGCTCAGTCTTACATTATAAGAGGATTCTTTGATCCTGCTTTGGAAACACAGAGCTTGTCTAGACCCAGCATCAAGATATTCTCTATAACAACAATAATACCATGGATACTCCTGGGAAAAAAATCAGTCATTTTTACACTGAAAAAATCACAGGTGCTGAAGTTATACCAAACACCACCCTTTTGAAATGGAATCTTTCTGTAGGGTAATAAAAGTTGTCAGATTGTATCTTTTTTCCCTTAATGATATTTGTGAAATACCAGTAGAAAAATACTTTTCATTTGCTAACTTGATTGGTGTATCTTCTAATGTAGGTAGTATAAATTTCTCATTTAGATAATCATTGTTCAGCTTCCCTAAGTCAATGCAGATTCTCCCTCAACCATTCTTTTTAATTTCTGAATCCATGGGGGCACATCACCTAGTCAGTCCTGTCACAGTTTCTGTAATGTCGAGGTTTTGCATTTTTTTTAGTTTTGCCTCAATTTTGGTCAACAAAAGAAATACGTAAAAGCATTTCATTTAATTTTTATTCATTCACTGTCAAAATGCCCAGTTTCACCAAACATGTCTATACTAACATCATTTATTCTTACTATTAAGCCCATTTTGCATACCACAGCTCTGCTGAGCAGATTATTTTTGTATGGAGCATCCAGCATATAAACCCCAAACCCAAACTTGTATTCCATTTAACTGAGAATTTCCCAATGCACCTGAGCTTGGCTGTTGGGTTGTGACTTTTACTATTAACATCATGCAACTGTGGAGACTTTAGGAAACATATATATCAAAATAATGTTAGCACCTGTTTTTTATCTATTTTAAAACGCACATATGTTCTATATATTGATTTTTTAACCCAACAGTCAGATTCTACATCAGCCATTGCAGTAAATGAACTCAACAAAAACCCTTTGTATACATTATTTTTAGTTTCATTGACATTTTCAGTAGCAATCCCTTTGACTTACTTTGTTTCTGCAAAAAGCAACAAAATTGCTCAATCTGTTACATCTGCTGTACCTTCCACCATGTGCAGCTCACAGTTCTGCCTCATTGTGGTAATGACTATACCTCGTGCCACATGCAGCAGATGGTTCTGCTTCACTATAGTTATGCGCTGACCTGGTGCCAAATGCAGCCCACTGCACTGCCTCATGGTCTCAGCCTCTTAGCCCATAGCATACAAATACATTTCTACCTGAATATTGTCCCATCCCTTATCTAATTTAATTGTAGGAAATAGTGTGAATCTCTAATTCTAGACAGATAAATGAAATTTCTTAAACAATTGAATTTCTCTGTTGGTTTAAAGCTAGTCATGGCAGAAGAAATTCATTATTTTAACAGCAAACATTTTATACAGTGCAAACAATCCCCTGGATTCAGCAAGCTCTGCATGGAGTGCCTAGATAGTGCAAGAGCTGCTGCATGCAATATGGCTGCTGAGTAATCCAGGAATGAGCCCCTGAGACGTGCACGAGCGCGCCTACACTATTTCCACATGGACACCACTGCTATATGCTAATTACCTCATTTGCTGGTGAAAACCATGCAAATTTGGTGAATTAGTGATCCAGGAAGCACTGCGGTGGTGGTGCTGCAGTAGCATTGTAGCCTCACAGTAAGACGTTGTCTTGTTCGATTCTCAGCTAGAGCGTCCTCTGTGTGGAGACATGCGTGAATGGGCGTACCTTCGTTGAAGGTTGTGCATCAGGGCTGGCAACTCGGCATGTAAAAGTCTACTGTCAATCATTAGCGGACAGGAGTTCCGCTGTGGTGACCCCTAACCAGGAAAAGCCAAAAGACACAACAACAAGTGATCCAAGAAGCAGGCAGGCATCTGTGCAAGAATAGTGTAAGCTGCAGAAATGTATTTGGTTACTAACCGAATACATTTCTGCAAATTACAAAATGGAGGCATGACAGCTCGAAAGAAACCATGCATTCAATGTAGTAGGCATGACAATGGCCAACTATATGGCCATTGGCATGAAAAACAATTGCAAATTTATAAAAAACAAGGTTTTTGTTTTGGCCAATTTTGGTCGTTTAAGTGTAGGGCAGTGAAGCGCAAACAGGATCATCACGCAAATAAGAAAAAAGGGTGAAATAAGCTTTTAAACCCAAATCAGCATTTTTCATTAATAGTCAATGGCATGCATAGGACAACAATACCAGGGAATAGTGCTTGCTAAGGGGGAAGGCTCAGTGTGAGTGTGGTAACTATGAATTAGCACTCTGTTTTATGCAAATGAGGGGATTGATACTGAATCACAGATTTCCTCTCAGTGTTAATTTGTACCCAACCGTGTAGGTGCAGCAACACCAATGTATAAGTCTAAGTGGTGGACGACCTCATAAGGGGATGTGTCATGCATGCTGTAGGCTTATTGGAGCTCTGTGTCCAGTGTTTGCCCTTAGCTAAGTACAGCTAAGGAAGGGGGTATGTCTGAGGCTGCCTAGCAGTGTTTACATTGCCTAAGCTGGTGTGCATGCCACGTACCAGATTTTAAACAGAAAAAAGAACAAAGAAAAACAGGAAATAGCAGCTCTGTTCACATCTGAGCACTGGGTATGTGCGGTGTGCCTTGGGGCCTAAATAGGAAGGCAATGGGAAGGAAAAACAGCAGGAGGAAGGCAATCAAGGAGAACTAGCATAGCTGGCAGGTGAAATGTATCGGAATCAGCCAATTACACATGCAACAGCCTAGTACACTATTATAAACTATGCAAACACCTTTCAGTCTGGTTTTTCAAACGAACTCTACACCACCAGTGTACACAAATAGGGAAATTTTGCCTGACAAAACTAACAACATTTTAGGGGCTGCTGTCGCTCTCATACATCAAGGATGAGGGTGGTGAGGATGTAAATGCTGATGACCATCCCACAGTGAGGAGAATGAAAAGAATGTACAGACCCAGGGTAACCTACCAGGAGCTACATGAGCTGGAGATAGTGGAGTGCTATAGGGTGGACAGGGACATTCTACAGCAAACTGTTGAGCTGTGCTGGCCACACCTCACACATAGAAACAACAGAGGGGAACCCATCCCAATGGATACCAAGGTATGTGTAGGCTTAAGAATACTAGCCACAGGTACCTTCCAAAGGGCAACTGGGGATATCATGGGGATCTCACAGGCATCAGCATCCAAGGTACTCCACCAGTTCCTGGTTGCCATGTCAACACATGCTGGTGAGCACATATATTTCTTCAACACCCATGAGGCATTGACCAGCAATATGCATCTCTTCCACCAAATAGCAGAATACCCTGAGGTAGTGGGTGCTATAGACTGCATGCACATACACATCAAGGTACCACCCATTGAGCAGGGTAGAGTCTACATAAACCACAAGGGCTTCCCCTCCATTAACTGCCAGGTTGTGTGCGGTGCCCAGGGCATTATCTTGAATGTGTGTACTGGCAGCCCTGGAAGCTATCATGACTCCCACATCTGGCATATGACACAGCTGTACCAGTCATTTGCCAGTGGGGACATCCCATATGGCCACCTAGTGGGGGATGCTGGCTACACACTGGAGCCATGGCTGATGACACCCCTCAGAAATGCACACACACCTGAACAAGAACTCCATAATGAGGCACACTTACAAACTAGAATCATAATAGAGCATGTGTTTGGGATGCTTACATCATGGTTCCACTGCCTGGACATATTCAATGGAGCCTTGCAGTACTTTCCAGCTGCATGTACACAAATGTTCATAGTATGTGCCATGCTACACAATACGATCCTGCTAAAACATCTGCAGCAGGAACAGCACGGGGAAAGGCCACACAGCCCCCCACCATTGCAAAGGCCATCACAGGCACAGAGTGACTCAGAGGATGAACTACCTGAGCCTGCCCATGTAGGCAAAAGGAGGCGTGCCTAGTATGCCCAGGCCTTGGCAAAGAGGCAACGCATAGCTCATACACTGACACGGTAGGGACTCAGGGAATGACACCTCTCTCTGACTCACCCATACAGTAAAAAGGATACCAAACATGACACTACCTGTGCTTTACCATGTATAGGGAGTGCACTATGGGTATCCGACATAGTCAGCCCTCCAGCACCATCCTCAGTACTGGCCCAGCCACAAGGTAAATCATTCTTCTTATCAGTTACTGAATGGAGTAGTATGTTCTGATAGTTGTATCTATGGTATGGACGTGAGCATGCAAGGGAATTGAGTGGCTGAATGGGATGGCAGCAGATAGTGGACACCTGTATGGGCAGAATGAAATCCATAACAGATACTGGTGTCAACATACTAGGCAGTACTAGACAAGGTGACAGATCCCCACTGTAGTACATGTGGTGGCCCAAATGTGTGTCCATAGGACACACTCATGCATGTCAGTGAGGCTCACATACCCACCGCCAGCCTCAGCCAGCAGAACAGGTGTAGATGATCATAAAGAAAGGCTGGGCTAAGGCCTCCAATTGATGGCAATGGTGAAAAGCCCCCTTCCAGACCTACACCGACAGACTACAACATGTCTGGCAGTTGTATGTTATCTCTGATGAGTAAGAAGTCTGAAACTGAAATATAGGTCAATAAAACCTAAGAGCTGTACTCTACTGATATGCCTCCAGTCTGCATGATATGTCAGAATACAATATGAAATGGAAGCCAAAAGAGTACCTGAAACACCAGTACAGTCAGAGCAAATGTTTAAAGTTGCCAGGGGTGCCCCCCCAACAGTCCTATGTACAAATGCAGTAACATGTAAGTGTGAGGAGTAATAAAAGTGGAGCACAGATTACCTGAGATGGGCCAGTCTACAGGATAGATTGTTGCATGTGTACAATACGCAGGGGTCTGTCTGTTAGGTTGTTGTGTGTTCAATATTGTCTGTAAGTGGTCAGCATGTAGGGTTGTGTCTTGGTGGCCTATGGTCAGTACTGTGGTTGACAGGGCCATGTTCCAACAACTGCAATGCCAACCACAATGCTTCTCAGCAATACACGTCAGCAGCCATCCATACTCACTGTCCAGTTGTCAATATCTGTCACCATCTGAAAGATGGACATGTCATGAATGTGGGCCCATACATACACACAGTACACAGGTGGAAGTACCCTAGACACAGTGCATAAAATGTAACTGTCAACTGCACACAACTTTGGAATTGTACATACAGGTTAGCAGCACATTAGTTCTCTGTGTAGTATGGAATACTGATGTAGTCTGGCCAGTCACTGGCAGACCACAAATGGCACAGTTATGAAGTAATGAGAGACTGCCTATGTCCCCGCACAAAAGCAGCATAAGAGGTATATCTGTGAGTCAGCTGCAAGTAGCTTCCATATCACACATGCACTCAGCTCACCTCACCATCAGCCACAGGTTTATAACAGGTCATATCATTGCTGATGGGAATGAGTACAGTATAACCCCACTTCTGTATGGGAATACCCATAGAATGCAGCATGCTGAATAGGTGTCCTATGCAGGTGTGTCCCTAGCTGTAAGCACCACCCTGCCTGCACCCAGACCAATGGATCAGTATGGACAGAAACTATTGCCATTAACACCGTGCACACTTACCCTGTCACCCCCAAGGGAATCCACTGGCTCGCAGCCTGGGAATATAGGAGTGACAGAGTGCACTGGTCTGCTACAGATGGCCTGTATCACTACCAAATGGCCTACAGTCCTCTGTCAAAGGCATGTGCCTCATCTGTAGTGCCAATGTATGGTATCTCATGGAGTCCAAACTAACAACCTAACACAATCAACAGAACACAAATACAAGGCCATGTTGACAAATCCCAGTAGCATGCCCACCATGTCCTACTGCATGAACTGTGGACCGATCCATAAATACCGCTGGGATGAAGGGCCAGCTATAAGGATACTTCTCAGATATCACTCGCATAATGTTAGAAAAAGGATAGAATAACAGAGTGGGGGGTGTAGAAGCATGGACGTCATGGAGTGTGTGAAGTCTGAAACTCTGTTGTGTGCCCATACGACCCCTGCCTGCAAACCCAGTAATGGGTGGCTACAAACCTGCTCATAAACCACAATGTGAAGGGGAACTGACCAGATATATGAGAGCTGCCTCTGGGTAACCTGGGTGAACCTGTACAGCTGAGAGGTATGGCCACAGCTGTATATGAACATTCTGTTAAGTCAATAGATGTACAAGAAGGGGATCCTCAGCCACGATAGTACCAAGGTGCTGCACCATTTACACAGACCCATCAGTAAGTGTCTGCAGCTACCCTTCTAGAATGGCATGAGTGTGCAAGAATGTGTAAGCTGCAGACCACAATACTGGACTCAGCTTCATTCATCTTGTATTTCCCAGGAAATAACTGTGAGCAAATAATTATATCTGTCAGTAGTTGATGACATAATTCATCACAGTGTAAAACAGTACATATGTCTGAATATATCTGCTAACACAAACCATATAACACAAGCACCACGGACAGCAATAGTTACAGTATCCCACTATCTGTCACCCATTGTGACTCCATATTGTCAACCTATCTACAGATATCCTACAGAAACAGGTTGCTAGCTGTAAGTGTAGATAACCAAACCCTGGACTGGAGTACAGCCCTACCTGGAATGTAGTCACACACTTAATACAGAAGGTCATACTGGGCATGCTCCTACACTTAGAGAAATGAAGCCCATGTCTGACAACACAGTGGACTATACATATCTGTCATTCACAGATGTCTGTGCACACACACCAAATTGTACACCATCTATGCTTCACACACACATTGGATAGGAATACTCATACATATCCAAGGCAAACACACTATAATATGTCAAACATATACACAAAGAGATATGGGGAAGAGAGAGACAGACAGCGACAGAGAGAATTCCATTATGAGGCCTGTCCCACCCACTACACATCCAATGGGCTGATGATGTGCTGATGTCGATCACTGTAGACATTCCTTTTGGTAGCTCTCAGCCCTATAGTGTCTGTGGTGCTCGTGATAACCGTGTAACACAATAGTACAAATCAGTATTCATCTAGCATTTGTATACTCAGTCCTGTCAAATGTAAAGTTGTGTGACTGTGTGTGTGTGTGTGTGTGTGTGTGTGTGTGTGTGTGTGTGTGTGTGTGTGTGTGTGTGTGTCTGTGTGTGTGTGTGTGTGTGTGTGTGTGTGTGTGTGTGTGTGTGTGTGTGTGTGTGTGTGTGTGTGTGTGTGTGTTTCCAGAGGAATGATTTATTTATTTTTATTTTTATTTTATTTATTTTACATTTGTTGACCGGGATAGTCCGACTGGATGCATGTCCATTTTCAGCGGAGGCCCGGGGAGAAAAGCTCCAAGGGTAAGCAGATACAGCATTACATAATACCAGTATTACATATTAAAAACAGACTATTTACAGAGATTACATAAGTAAGCAAGTTAAACAAGTTCCACAGGTTACAGTTAATCCTGAGCACAGGTCAGGATTAAATTAAATTACACAGTAAACTGGTTAACAGATTTTTACACATTCTAGATAGAGTTAGCCAGGCTTGATACATTGACATAGCCAGTTAAGTGACAAATGTTGTTTGAGTCTAGTTTTAAATTGACCTAAGGTGGAAACTAAGGTAATATCAGCTGGAAGAGAGTTCCAGGATCTGTTTACACAGTTTGCAAAGAGAGAATCACTGGCTGTGTTATTAATTTTGCTAGTCTGAATTAGTAGTTTGTTAGAGGATCGAAGCGGTCTAGGATTATTATAGGGGGTGATAATATTTTTAAGTGCAGGAGTATTGTCCAGATTATAGAGGATTTTATAGGCCATAATCAGTTGGTTATACTGGATTAGGCTGGGTAGTTCAAGTCACCCAAGCTGATTTAGATTGATGCAATGATGTGTCCTAAAAGGCAGCCCAGTGGCAAACCTGGCAATGTGGTTGTAGCAAATTGAGAGTTTGTTAAGGACAGTCTTGTTTAAATTCGGGAGTAGAGGGGATGCATACAGAAGGATTGAAAGAAGGTGAGAGCGAGCTATGGCAATTTTAGCTGGAGGGGTTAGGAAGGCTTTTATTCTGTAAAGTGACCCTAGTTTTTAATGATGGTTTTGATAGTTTAGTTAACATGTAGGTCAAATTTTAGATTATTGTCTATGATGACACCTAATAGTTTTGTAGATGGGTCAGGGGAGATTATTGTGCCATCATTTGATTTTATGGTAAAGGTGAAAGCGGTAGACCTACGTGTTGGTGAAAATAACAGCATTTTAGTTTTTTTGGGGATTTAGGATCAGACGATGTTCAGAAAGCCAGTTTTCTATTGTATTAAAGGTGGTCCGGGTAGCTGACCATAACTCTACTGGAGATGTTGCTGAGCAAATCAGAGGAGAGTCATCAGCATATTGGATGCAGCTGACTTTTGGGATGACAGTATAAAGGTCGTTAATGAAGATGGAGAACAGCAAGGGCCCTAGTATAGAGCCTTGTGATACTCCAAGGGTGTTAGGTAAAAGGTTAGAGAGTTTGTTCTGCCAGAGGACAGCCTGCTGTCGACCATTCAGGTAGGATTGAAACCACTGGAGGGCTCCAGTATCTAGACAGAATGTTTTCAGGGTGTGGATTAAAAGTTGGTGATCAACCATATTGAATGCCTTGGAAAGATCCAAAAAGAGGGCTGAGGATATCTAATTATTGTTGCAATTATGGTTTATGGTGTTGGTAAAGGCTAGGAGGGCTGAAGTAGTGCTGTGATGAGGACGGAAGCCATGCTGAGTGTCTGCCATAAGGCGATTCTGGATTAGGTGGTGCATGAGTTGTCTATGAATACATTTTTCCATAATCTTTGCAAATGGAGAGAGTATAGCTGTTGGCTTATAATTGGAGAATTCAGTAGAGCTGCCTCCTTTGTGAAGTGGGATTACATAGGATATTTTCCAGATGGTGGGAATTTTAGCTTCTACTATGGTTCGATCAATTAGTATTGAGACGGTGTAAGCAATAGCATCAGCTGATTTTTGTAGGTACTCGGCAGGGAGTTGATCAGCAGAAAGTGTAGTGGGTTTTAATTTTTTGATCAAGGTACGGATAAGTGAAGTGGTGACTGGTTTGAAGCTGAACACGAGTAGGTTTCTAGGGGTGCTACTTTCAAGACCAGGGGAGCTAGGAGGTAGTTGGCTAGCTAGGGCTTGAATTGCCTCAGTAAAGAATTGGTTAAAACTATCAGAAACATCTTCAGGGGTTTTATCAATAGTAGCAGCAGGGATTGGGGTTGAAGTTTGTCCAGGATGTAGTAGATTATTTAAACCTGCCCAAAACTTCTGAGGGTTATTTTGATTTACTGTCTGTAAATTACAGTAGTATTGTTTCTTGTCTTGTAAAATTGATTTTTTGGTTTCATTCCTGGATTGCCTGTATTTAATGTGATCTTGAGGGTCTTTAGAAGAATGCCATAAAGCCCATGCTTTGTTTCTAAGGGTAATTTTGAGTTTAGACTCTATAGAAAGCCACGGCGCAGTTTTTGCCTTGGTTCTCTTTGAACGAACAGGTGCATGCAAATCAAGGATCTCAAGGAATTTGTTGTTAAAGTATGCTACTGCTTCCTCTAAGGAGAGGTGTTTTAGAATAGACCAATTACATGAATTTAGTTCTTGTTGGAATTTGGCAGGGTCAACGTTTTTATTGTTTATAACCTTTCTGAGTAAGGGTTATCGCCCATTCACACACACTGCACTTCCCATTGCCCATGTTGGCACTCCAGCTGATGTCAGTCACCTTGAAATAACCCTTTGGCCAAGTCTCAACTCTATAAGCTATGTGGAGCTCATGATAAGTGTGTAATAGTGTAGTATAGCAAACTAGTTGGGTAGGAGGTCTATTCCCCGACATGGCAGCTGTTAAACTGTGGGTGTGTGTGGTGAAGGATGATTTTGAGGCCATTCATACTCACTACACCTTCCCTTGCCCTACTTTAGCACACCTGCTGATGTCAGTCACCTTGAAATAAACCTGCCATGTTCTAGCCCTATAAGCTATGTGGCACTTGTGATAAATGCGTAACACTATAGTATAGCAAATTAGTTACTAGAGTTCTCATCCTGGTCCTGGCAACTGTGATCATGTGTTTGTGTGGGAGAGTGTGTGTGTCTTTGTTGACACGTGATTTTGTGGAGATTCACATTTACTACTCTCCCCTTACCCCTCCTTTAGCACTGCTGCTGATGTCACTTCCCTTCAAAGATACCTTTGGAGAGTTCGCCAACATGTAAGCTCTGTGGCATTTGTGATAATTGTGTGAAACTATAGTGTAGCATACTAGTAAGGTAGGAGTTCTAATCACAGACATGGCAACTGTGTGTGCTTGTGTGAGAGAGTGTGTGTGTGTCTTTGATGATACCTGGTTCTGTGGACATTCACACTTACTACTCTCCCGTTACCTGTCCTTTAGCACTGCTGCTGATGTTACTCACCTTCAAAGATACCTTTGGACAACTATCCAGCATATAAGCTCCATGGTGCTTGTGATAACTGCATAATACTACAATGTAGCATACTAGTTAGGTAAGAGTTCTAATTCTGGTCCTGGCAACTGCGATTATGTGTGTGTTTGTGTAAGGGACTGTGTGTGTCTTTGTTAACGCCTGATTTTGTGGACATTCACACTTACTATTCTCCCCTTAGCCCTCCTTTAGCACTGCTGCTGATGTCACTCACCTTCAAAGATACCTTTGGACAGCTCTCCAACATATAAACTTTGTGGTGTGTGCGATAACTGAATAATATTATAATGTAGCAAACTAGTTAGCTAGGGGTTCCAATCCTGATCCTGGCAACTGTGTAAATGTGAGTGTTTGTGTGAGAGAGAGTGTGTGTATCCTTGGAAAGACCTGATTTTCTGGTTATTCACTTACATTTCCCTTACTCCTCCTTTACCACTGCTGCTGATGTCACTTAGCTTCAAAGATACCTTGGCACATCGTGCCATAAATGTGGAACAATGTAGAAGCAATAACTACATAGGTATGGGTTTGAATCTCATCCCTGGCAAGTGTTTGTGTGTGCACATATGTCTACATCTGTATGGCTGTACCTCAAAGATTTTGGCCCCATTTGCACCCAGCTCACATCTCAGTGCCTGAATTTAGCAGTCCTGCAGATATCATCCACCTTACCTGTTGCCAGACCTAAACCATGTAAGATCAGTGGTGCTTGTGGTAAATGCGTAACCATAATGGTCTGAAAAGACTGTTAGATAAAGGTTTGAACCTCACCCCTGACAAATGTAAATGTGTGTGCATCGTAAAATATTTTTTTTGGATCTCTCACCCACTACATCACCCAATGCCAGTATTTACAAGGGCTCGTGATGTTCCTCACCTTAGAAGTACCTTGGGACAACCTCCATCCTATAATCTCTGTGGCTTGTGCGATAAATGGGGTACACTGTAGTAGCAATACATAGCTAGGTAGGGGTTTGAATCTCCATACTGGCAAGTGTGTGTGTGTGTGTGTGTGTGTGTGTGTGTGTGTGTGTGTGTGTGTGTGTGTGTGTGTGTGTGTGTGTGTGTGTGTGTGTGTGTGTGTGTGTGTGTGTGTGTATCATCAGTATCCTGTGTGGGGGTTACTGTGATTGTGTCTGGGGTGGGTTTTGTAAAATTATTATGCTGAGGACCTAGTATATGTCACAATGTCGACATTACAAGGCCAACAGATGTCAAACACTGCAGAGGTTTATGTAGACAATCCACAGCCCTAAATGTGACAGTATGGATTACTGAACAATATAGGCAACCCTTCTATTACTCAGAGAACACTCTCCACCCTTGTATCATACACAAACACACTTGGCTAGGCAACAGCCACTATATTAGTAGTTCCCCTGCATATTGTCTCACAGATAATACCCATGGTGTGATAGCAGTGGACTACATACCTGTTGACCACAACAGTGCCACTGACATCAGAATGTATTTTGAT
Organism: Protopterus annectens; assembly: GCF_019279795.1. NCBI lineage: Eukaryota > Metazoa > Chordata > Ceratodontiformes > Protopteridae > Protopterus > Protopterus annectens. The sequence goes on from NC_056746.1 coordinate 53,670,617, forward strand.
GTGTTACAGCTCCTGACTGTGTGTTATCCAGCAAGTAAAAGGACATGGCACCCTGTTCCGTCCCCTCAGTAACCAAATAAATGTGTAGAGTGGCCATTTTGCCATGTTCCCCACTGGATGCCTGCAACAACTGTAGAGTATGCAAATGTACCCCACAAAGGGAACACCATGCCTTATACACATGCCCTGTATGGACATACACCACTAACTCCACTGAATACACATATCATACTGTCAATGTAGGTGCAATCATGACCTCAGTTACGTAGCCAGGTCTCAACAAATGAGGTCAGGAACACTACATCAGAAGATACCAATCTGTCCACACAACATGCCCCAGAGACTTCAAGTACACTTCCACACATCAAAGAACATGCATGTAGGGCATGTGCACAACCCAGTCACTATCCATGTTATGGAATATAAATCAAATACATGGAAAGCAGTGCACATCACTGGCCACCCACAATAGAAACCCAGATGAGTGGATGGTGAATACAATACTCACCCCTGTGGACCACTCCAGGGACTACACCCCTGATCCACAATGGGAACTACTGTCATGTGGTCTGATGCCAAGGTATTCCCTTGGCCTAGCCTTGTAGAGCCATTCACCTACTACACAACTATGAAAAAATGAACCTATAGATCTCAGTACTGGCAGGTGTGTGTGTGTGTGTGTGTGTGTGTGTGTGTGTGTGTGTGTGTGTGTGTGTGTGTGTGTGTGTGTGTGTGTGTGTGCGTGTGTGTGCGTGTGTGTGTGTGTGGAGATGAATGATTTTGAGGCCATTCTCACTCATTGCACCACCCATTGCCCTACTTTAGCATACCTGCTAATGTCAGTAACCTTGAAATAACCTTTTGGCCAAGTCTCTACCCTTTAAGCTCTGTGGCTCTCGCAATAATTGGGAAATACTGTAGTGTAACAAACTAGTTAAATAAGAGTTCTAATCCTGGTCCTAGCAACTGTATTAATGTGTGTGTTTGTGGGAGAGAGTGTGTGTCTTTGTTGATACCTGATTTTGTGGACATTCACACTTACTACACTTCCCTCACCCCTCTTTTAGCACTGCTGCTGATGTCACTCACCTTCAAAGATACCTTTGGAGAGCTCTCCAACATGTAAGCTCCATGGCATGTGCGAAAAATGCGTAACACTGTAATAGCAATGCATAGCCAGGTAGGGGGTTGAAACACAGTACTAGCAAGTGTGCTTTTGGGTGTGTCATCAGTATCCTGTGTGGGTGTTGGGTAATAACAGGATCCATTGCAGTGTGGGTTTTGCTACATTATTATATTGAGGAACTATATGTCCCAATGCCCATATTGCAAGGCTAACAGTTGTCAAAAACTGTAGAGGTTGTTGTAGACAATCCACAGCCATAAATGTCTACTGCCATGTGCAATGACTATGTGACGTTATGCATTAGTGAACAATGTAGGCAACCATTATAATACCCAGAGACCACTCTCCACCCACGGATCATACACAAACATGCTTGGCTCTTTCTCTCTTCCTTTCTTCCTTTCTATCTGTCTCTGTGTCTCTCTCCCTCTCTGGTAGATGTGGAAAAATACATCTGTTTTTCAAAGACAGCAGCTTGACTTTTGTAGGTAATGCTCATGATCAGCTGATGGCCTATGCATGAATTGGAATCCCCCATTTACTAATTGCATGTGGAACAGCTGTGGTATCATTCCTATAGCCAATTGCATAGAAACACATTCCTATAACTAAGCACTTCATGTGGGTGTTGGCCCTTTTCCTTCACTGTGAGCAAGACTTCATGTGGGTGTCTGACAAACAGCATCACAGAGGTAGCTGCAAATACCTCTTACAACCAACACTGTGGAGACAGGCCAACAAACTGGAGGGGGATGTTCCAGACATGGGGACAGAATGTAAGTATTGCTGTTCTACATTTGAAGTAATGTTGGTTTAACAGGGTTTGTGTGGATATACAGTAGTGAGGTCTGTGTACTTATGGTGATTGTTGACAGAGTGTCGTTATTGTGTAGCAGTGTATTGTGAATATGTTATTTTGCCTGTGTACAGACTAGGGTAGATGTCAGTGTTCTTGTCCTGTTTTATCTGACATTGCCTGCTGCTCCAGTTTCTGGTACCCTATCAGCTTATATGTTTGTAGGGCCAGACGGAGGCATGTCCCATACCACAGTCAGGCATCAGACTACACTGTGAATTGGGCCAGTATATGTAGGGTTAGTGTGTGAGTGGCAAATATGATGATGGGTTTAGTTCACACAGTCCATATACTGTACTATTAATTAGGCTTACCATAATGTCACTGTGACTGTGTTGAGATTGGTTGTGGGTATGCACTTTCACACTGGTGTCTCTTAATCCATGCTGTTACATGCCTGTAGTGCCTGCTATATTTGCAATTACATGTGTATTCCCCCATAGGAAAATTGGGTTAGTGGTGTGGCCGAATGCCTGTAGTTTAGACTGTGCTTAGTGACATGCCTAGCAGCTCAGTGTATTTACCTAGTGTGATGTTATGTCCAGATATTTGTCAGATGTACTGTTGCCTGGCCATCATATGTGTTGTCTATTTCTGACAAAGCAGTGGGATGCTGTGAAGATGTATGTCACTAACTAGTGGGAAGTATGTGGGCTTGGGACCTCTGCTCCTTCACTTAATATGTGTTAGGACAGATAGGATGGTGTGAATGCATCAACTGTGTGATCTTATCTACTCCAGTATTTGTGCCTTTAAGCATCCCCTTTGTCAGGCTTGGTCCACATGTCTTGCACTAACAAGTTCTATGTAAACCCCTCGACTGACCAGATTGTTTCAGACTATCCACATTTATTGCTCATATTTCTACTGTATTCCACAGGATCATTACTGTGATTTGTGTGGTACTTCACTATGATAATTTTATGATGTCTGGCAGTAACTGATGGCGTACATGTCAGTTTCAGAAGAGCCTTCCTTCACAGCATGTCTGTTGACACAACCCTTGTTACTGTAGTACTTACATGAAGTTCCCTTGCACTAAGAGGTTGAGAGTTATGGTGTTGAGGTATGACTCCACTTCATGTTATGGGCATATGTTTTATATATATATGTATGTGTATATATATATATATATATATATATATATATATATAAAATTGTGTGTGTGTGTGTGTGTGTGTGTGTGTGTCTGTATGTATGCACATGTATATATCTATATATATATATATATATATATATATATATATATATATATATATATATGTATATGTATACTACTGAAAACTTCTGAACTGTTAAAAACAAAAACAGAAATCCAATGAATAGATGCTGAGCCAGAACTGTTATTTGCTGAGCACTTTCATTCACTTTATTGATAACAATCAAACTTCATCAGAGCAAAATGTAATGCATTTGCAGTGCTGTGCGAGCTTTAAATAGTCTAACTGGTATAAAAAATACTTCACTGTGATTGGGAGATAGACTACGCCAATGCAGTAGTATTTGGACTAATGAGATACACTGCTATAAATCAAAGTTTAAATAAAGGTTTCTATATATATATATATATATATATATATATATATATATATATATATATATATATCCATATCCTTATGTGTAAACATGAGTGTTGTATATACCTTTTCAGATGTATCTCACCATATTTATCTGATATGAATATATTTATATATAAAAACATGACTGATTCAACACTATTTTTACTAACAATTAGTAAACAATTGTAGTAGTCAAAGCAGTTGTTCACTACTATTCAGTATGTGTACTGAATGATATATTTGAAAAAGCAACAGACATTTTTACAGGTCAGATGGCTTAGTGGTTAAGTGCTGTGACTATAGCCTAGAAGGCCCTGAGTTCAAGACCTGCAAGGGCTGTTTAATTTGTTGCTAGGCAGAACAAGGACTGTTGGATACAGAATGGTTAGGGCAGTTTTGAGGTGCTTTAAGTGGGTTTATGCAGTTTTGCGTGACGGTAAGCAGTGCTAAAGTACAGTTAAACAAAAAGGTGCTTACCGTGTAGGCTTCGCTTACCAGTGCTCAAATCTGCTTAGCATTACATTTAAGCAATGCATACACATGCTAAGCACTGCTCAGCCCTGGCAACCAGTGATCACATTCCAGTCTGATAAAATAGCAGGGTAATGACATCTTTGATAAGTGTATTTAATTCCATGTACATAACATGCTTCTATGTGTTGTCATTACAGTAGCAAGGGGTGTGAGTATACTGTATGGGGCACCTGAGTATACATGGGTAGTACCACAATATTTTCTCTTTGCATGTGTTTCATACTTGGGTAGTATCCCAGGTTATATGCAGTCACACTTGCATGTATTGTATCATTATGATACTACTTTTAACAGTGCTTTTCCAAGAAAGAGTAGATTGCAGATTGTAGTACTGGAACCATACACCCCTGCATGCAAAGCTGGACTCCGAGTACTGACAATTGTGTTCTTGGTGTTTGAGCTGTATGTTTTTAAGTATTTCCTATTGGATATTGATCTGACATGTTAATATTGACTGTAGACTACTATGTTTCTAGGAGATGTCATTGAGGACTGCTGTCATGTAGTAATGGCATACCTATATGTTTCAAATGTCTATCTGTCAAAACATTCATCCTAATGCATAACCTATTGGCTAGCTAATTTCTGTCTCTTCTCTGTACAGATGTGCAGATGTCAGGTATTCATCTTGGCTGCTTACATGCAATCTCTGATTGACTGACACTGACATGCCTGCCCAGCTGTGTTATGAATGCCACAGCTAGGAACCCCAACTCTGTATGCACCACATGGATACCTCAACCAGACTACCACAGTCAACAGAATATGTTTGGGTACAGGTCCCTAACCCAGACACTGGCCATGTTATGTAATATATGTTGCATACATGTCAATTGGAGCAACTCATTGTCCTTCTTCAAGAGAAAACCAGATGATTGGATGCTGAATTTAACTGTCACCCTGGGGATCACTCAAGTGGCATCAGTTGATAGATGGCCTGCTGACAAATGTCAGGTGGCATGATCCCAGTGTACTCACATGCCCTACTCTTCTCATCTCTTCATGGACATTAGCCTAGTACACACCTAGGAATACCTGCACTTATGGACCTCAGTACTGACAAATGTGATTACTGAGCATAACAGTATCTGTGTGTTTGCAAACTTGTAGTTGAAAATACTCTGAGAGCCTTCTCACCCATTACACCCCCCACTGCTATACTTAGGGCTGCTGCTGTAATTCACATTATATGTACCTTGTTACACTCTTCACCTTATGAGCTACCTGGAACTTGCAGTACCAGCATAACACTGTTCTACAAATGGGTAGATAGGCATGGGTTACCCTCTGAGTCCTGGAAAATGTAAATATGTGTGTGTGCATGTGTATACAATTGTGTGTCTTATTCTTCTCTTTTGGCTGTTCCCATTAGGGGTCACCACAGCAGATCATCTGTTTCCATTTCTTCCTGTTCTCCGCATATTGCTCTGTAACACCAGTCACCTGCATGCCCTCTCTCACCACATCCATAAACCTTATCTTAGGCCTTCCTCTTTTCCTCTTACCGGGCAGCTCCATCCTTAGCATCCTTTTCCCAATATACCCAGCATCCCTCTGAGCACATGTCCAGACCAGCACAATCTTGCCTCTCTGACTTTGTCAGTGTGCATATTTGTAGGAGACAGCATTCTGAGGCCACACTTTCCAAATACACTAAACCTGGCCATACATTATAAGAATATCCATTATAAGAGATGGTGATATTGCTGACATTAGAAGAGCCATGACAAAACCCTCAACCCTACTATCCATGTGGCATGTGCAGTAAATGCATATCACTGTAGTATCACTAATTAGATAGACAAGCGTTTGCATTGCAGTCCTGTTCCATGTGTGATTGTGGGTATGTCAGAGCATTATCATGGGTTTCAGTGAGTACAATATCCAAAGTGGGGTAGGGGTGCTGGATATACTGTCTTTACACCATGGTACCCCAGTACATGTACCAGGGTCCACTGTTTGAGGACCGCTGTCAACATCAACCATACAGGTAACTGATGACACTATCCAGCCCAATGATGCATGTGCTGTGTCCAAAACCTCCATAACAGTATGGACTCACTGACAAGGTTGTTAGCACTGCTAAACCCAGGTTTGTTAAATGTGTCTATGACTGTATGTGTTTGTCAATATGTATATGACAGTATGTCATACTATGTATTGTTCATTAATACCCAGTACATTCCACATTACCATACTGTACAAGGTCTTTACAGGAAGCTCGGGAGACACCTCACCCTACAAGCTCTGTGGTGTGTACAATTAAGGCCAAACACATTAGTAACAATGAGTACCTAGGTAGGGGTTCTACTCTCACTGTTGCCAAGTAAGTGTTTATGTGAAGGGATCTACTTCAGTTTGCAGAAAATATATCTCCCAGGAGATCATTTGTCTGAGAACTAACTGGCAAAAGATAACATTTCAGAGAAATCTTCTTGTGGAAATTCATTCCATCAAAACTAGTAGTGGATGTGTAAATACCCTCTTCCCCACTGTACAGCTGTACAGCGATACTGGAGTTGGTATATATAGTTGGGTGTGGTTGTTGTGGGCACAGCCACCCACACTGGGGTTATTGTTGTGCATATCCCCCCACTTAGTGTGCTGTTATACTATACAGTTTATGTTAAGAAGTTAAGTAGTTGTTAATCACACTATGTGTGGTTCTACGCCACACCGCACCCTACAAAATAGGGGGCTGTGACCCCCACACCAGCACATCTATGTTTACCAATTCCAGGACTGCACTACATTGGGGAAGAGGACATATACCCTGCCAGTACCATTTTCAAGGATGTTAAACTGGCGGACTGATTATTTACTGATGTGATGTTTTGGCAATTTAGTCTTGGTGGAATTACATAGGCCAAAATGAGTTCTTTGCAAAATGAAGTACATCAATGTCAATAGTATTCTCTGTGGATTGCATCAACACAAAAGCCTCTGTGTGTGTGTTATTCACAAACATTTGGTGTGCGCCACCCAGTACAGTTATCATTGCCCACTGTAGAAGAGTTGCCTACATCAGCCACCAAGCACTCACCTGTATACACTCCTCAGACCTATTAGCCATGTGACACATGCAGTTACTGTTATACAGACCTGTTACTTGTGTTCAGCTGTACCCAGGATATTACACAGTCAACGTGTCACCACAGTGCCACACCCCTTGTAGGAAATGACATCAGACCAACATCCTGCTGACACATAGACACCTAGAACACAAACAGAATACATTATGGAGACCACAATCAGTCAATGTTAATAACAGCTATAATGCATCATGGCTGGACAGCTACATACACTGACGTGTAAGCATTAAACATTCCAGATGACATCATGTTAAACCAACATTACATTGCTAAACCTTAGTACAGTGACCCTGTGCATCAGAACCATATTAGCATGTTCTTGCATCAAAGACAGGGATTTGGCACAGGTATCATCATATGCACAGGGTGTGGTGTGGGTTTGCCAAAGGCCTAGGTTGAGCCATTTGGTTGACATCATGTGTGTGGGTTAGGGGGTCTTTATTAAATGGCCTGTGCAGATGTGGTGTGTGTAGGATTGGAGGTGCCCTAGCTGTGTTTGTGATGTGTGTGTATGTATGCACACAGTTCTGCCATGTGGCTGCCCTATACAGGTGTATGTTGTACAGCTGCAGACCATACATGGCAGGGTGTACAGTTCACTGTGTCTGGCCATAGACATGGGAACTGTGCCTGCCAGGGGTTGCATGGGCCCTACCAGGCAGAAGCCCAGATATGGTACTCTCCTCTGATGATGACAATTGTTCGATGGATCCGCGTCCCTGTTGGGACCGGTCACGACCATGTGCATGTGGCCTGCTGCATTGGGGTGTGGACAGCACCCCCCTGCAGAGCTGGTGCTGGTACTGCCACTATGGGAGTGGCCATGATATACTGCACGTCCACATAGACATCCATCTGTTGGTGTTGCTGACCTACGTCCACATGGCAGATGCCCTACTTCTGCCACATGCTCTTCCACAGACACCACATGTTCAAGGATTCCCACCATCTACCCAACCGTCTATCCATGACATCTGCAAAATAACGGTGGGTACCTGCAAGATCATGGATGTAACCATGTACAGCAAGAGGAGTAGCCATCTGCAGCCTCAGATATCTCTGGTGTAATGTTCCATACATGCCTGTGCCTCCATGATGGCCTGAAACATGCATCTGGTGGCACCTTCTATGGCACTTCTGCCAGGGGCATGATGGCCAGCAGTCCTCCTATGAGCACCCAGCTATCATTTCAGAATTACATCACAGCTTTTAATTCTATTTGATTTATACATGTTTGTAATTTTGTTAGGATTGACAATGACAAAGCCCTGTGTAAGAATTTCCAAGGGAAAATTTTCCTATATAATAAAGATATGGTTTTATCTGTAGATTTTAATATCCTTTTCTTGCATTCTTCAGAGTAGTCTTCATTATTAATTGTTGAGGAATAGTTCCAATAGGAGTTGTCTACATATTTGAAATCTAACTTTATAAACTATTTCCCCAACGGTCCCATTTGTGCACCACTGCCCTATGCTTCAATGGACGTGATCAGCGGATATATCATAAAAGTTGTATTTTGTACATTTGGCATTATTTTATATTAATTTTATAAATTTGTGACAAATATGCCCCTCAGATTCTCAAAAGCTTGCACTGCGTGCATGATTAGTGTTAGATGAAATTTTGCCAGTATGGCAGCTGAGTGATCCACGTATGTGCATGTCTGACGTGCTCAAGCACTGTAGCACTAGTGCTGCACTTCCCCAGACCCCGTATGCAAATCACCCCATTTGTAGGTGAAAATCATGCAAAGGAGGTAAATTTGCCATCCAGGAAGCAGGAATCAGGGCGTGCAGGACTAGCGTAATATGCAGAAATGTACTCAGTTAGTAACCGAGTATGGCACTGCAAACTGCAAAACAGAGCTATGACAGCTCTAAATAAAGGCTGAATAGCATTGAGGAAGCATGCCAAAGGCCAAGTAGAAGGCCACTGGCATTGCAAATAATGCCAAATGTACAAAATACAACTTTTATGATATATCCGCCGATCACGTCCATTGAAGCATAGGGCAGTGGTGCACAAATGGGACCGTTGGGGAAATAAGAAAATAAACCTAAAAACAACAGTCTAATTAAAATCAGTATTCTGCCATGCATGTCAATGGGAGGCAAAAGACAACCTGGCCAGTGAGTAGTGGTTGCTAAGGGGGAGGCACAGTGTGACACATGTAACTATGCATTAGTAGACAATTCTATGCAAATGAGGGGAAGGATAGTGAATCCCGGTTTTCCCCAGCATGTGAGGCAGGTCCTAACAGTTTATGAGTATGGATAGCTGAGTGCAAGACTAGAAGGTAGGTGATATCATGTCTGGGAGTGTCAGGCATACTGTCAGCAGATTGGAGCCCTGTGGCTCTGGGTTGCATCCAGCTTAGCACAGTAAAGCCAGGAGGTGTGTCTAAACCTGCCCAGCACGTATGACACAGTCTAAGCGGGTGTGTGTGCCGCGCAATGGGATCTATAGGAAGATAAAGGAAGTGAACCCAGGAAATAGTAGCAGTGTGCACATTGCAGTACACAGATTGTGCGGCTCGCCCCCGCTATGAACCAGAAGGGCAATGGGAAGGGAAAGCAGCAGTAGGAAGTTAATCTAGGGGTACTAGGTTCACTGCCAGGTAAAATGGATTGGAACCAGCCAATTACACAGGCAGCAGACCAGCCCAGTCCAGAACGCCACTATAAACTATGCAAACACCTACCCCTCTTGTTTTTCCCACACCCTACACCACCAGTGTAAACAAGCTGGGAACTTTTAACACTCACAACAGCAAAATGTTAGGGGCTGCAATAGCTATCATACAACTTGTGGAAGAGGCTGAGGTGGCGAGGCTGAAAATGCTGCCGACCAACCCACAGTGAGGAGAGGGAGAAGAGTGTACAGACCCAGGGTGACCTACCAAGGGCTACATGAGCTGGAGATAGTGGAGCACTATAGGGTGGACAGAGACCTCCTACAGTAGATTGTTGAGCTTTGCCGGCCACGTCTGACACAGAACTAACAGAGGGGAACCCATCCCAGTGGAAACGAAGGTATGCGTAGGCCTAAGAATACTAGCTGCAGGTACCTTCCAAAGGCCAACTGGGGATATGATGGGGATCTCACAGGCATCAGCATCTAGGGTACTCCACTAGTTCCTGGATGCCATAGCAGCACATGTCAGTGAGCACGTATATTTCTCCCTCACCCGTGAGGCGTTGGCCAGCAGTATGCATCTCTTCCACCAAATAGCGGAATACCCTGAGGTAGTGGGTGCAATAGACTGCACGCCCATACACATCAAAGCACCACCCTGTGAGCAGGGTAGGGTTTACATCAACTGCAAGGGCTTCCCCTCCATCAACTGCCAGGTCATGTGCGATGCCCAGGGCATAATACTAAACGTGTGTGCTGGCTGCCCTGGAAGTTATCACGATTCCCACATCTGGCATCTGATGCAGCTGTAGCAGAAATTTGTCAATGGGGACATCCCACATGGTCACCTAGTGGGGGATGCTGGATACGCACTGGAGCCATGGCTGATGACACTCATCAGAAATGCACACACACCCGAACAAGAACTCCATAATGAGGCACACGCACAAACAAGAATCATAATAGAGTGTGTGTTTGGGATGCTTAATTCACGGTTCTGGTGTCTGGACACATCCGGTGGAGCCTTGTAGTACTCACAACTACATGTACCCAAATTGTCCTTGTATGTGCCATGCTACACAATATGATCCTGCGGAAAAAGCTGCAGCAAGAGCAGCAATAGACAGGGCCATATAGCCCCCCACCAATGCCAAGGCCTGCACAGGCACAGAGTGACTCGGAGGAGGAAAAACTGGAGCCTGCCCCTGTAGGCAGAAGGAGGCCTGCCCAGTATGCCCTGGCCCTGGCAAAGAGGCAACACATAGCACATACACTGACATGGGAGGGACCCAGGGAATAGCACCTCTCTCTCTGACTCTCACATACAGTAAAAGGGATGCCAAACATTACACTACCTGTGCCTAACCATGCATAGGCAGTGTACTATGTGCATCTGACATAGGCAGTCCTGCAGCACCACCTGCAATACTGGGACACCCACAGGATAAGTGACTCACACATGCCAGTCAGGAGGGGGTGTCACATACCCAACAACAGTCACAGCCAGCAGGACAGGTGTAGATAAACACAAACAAATGCAGTACTATGGCCTCTGAATGGGGGGTATGGCTGACCCCCACCCAGGCCTACAAGGACAGCCCACAGCAGGCCAGGTAGTGGGATGTCAGTTGTGATAGCTAGAAGGTCAGAAACCAATGTGTATGTAATCAAATGATAAGAACTGAAGTACACCGGTATGTCGTAGCCAGCATGATGGGTAAGACCACTGACAGAATCGGACTACAGGACATACCAGTACAGTCCTAGCAAATGTCTACAGCTGTCAGGTGTGCCCCCCACCTCACATAGAAAAACAGTCAGGTGCGCCACCTCCACTCATGTGTAGAAACATAGAAATAGTCAGGTGTACTCCCCACTATGCAGACATGTTGCAACAGTCAATGCCAAATGATTGGTGGATACTGTGCAGACACAGCATGCTATCTGTCGGTGTACAACATAAAGGTCAGCTGTGCAGTACAAACAACCGGACATGCTCCACACATGTATAACAGATGGCCTTACTAGGCATGCTCACACACTTAGAGTAATGAAGGCAACGTCAGTCATCAACATACTGAAAGGTCATACTGGCCATGCTCACACACTTAAACACATGAAGGCCATGTATGCAAACAGCAGTGGACCAGATATATCCAGCAGTCGCAATAGTTACTGCAGACACATGTCAGTATGCACCACTCATGCCTTGCACACACAGTGGATAGGAATACAGACATACATGTAAGGACAACACACCATAATACGCCAAAGGTAGACAGATATAGATGTGTGGAAGAGGGTGACCATGAAAAGGAGCCATCCACGCCTGTCCCACCAAGCACACAGCCAAAGGGCCCCAAACACATCAGTTGCAGATGTCACACACTGCAGTTACTAGCGACCAGTACCTGTCAGCACCACAGACTATGTGGTCCACATGCCAGCTGTGCAACATGACTGCACATGGACATAGTCAGCTAGTTGCCCTAGACATGCACCTGTGACATATGACCCCATGCGTGGCTGCCTGTGGCGTGTCACCCCTACATGAATGGTGTATGGGCCATGCACACACTGACCACCCTATAGTGGTACCCTGGCAAGCCTGCTGAGGTTATTCAATGTGTAATACACCATTGGGAGATTTGTAGGCCAGTAATCTCTGTGGTGCATCCCATAACTGCATACTGCTGTAGTGTGATAGACTAGTTAGGTAGGAGTTCTCACCCCAGACATGGTAACTGTGAGTGTGTGTTATTGTTTGTGTATGTGTCTGTCTCACACTAACTGTGTAGAGAGCAATGCTTTTAGGTTACTCACACCCCTTACATTTCACATATCCAACTTTGGCAAGGCTGCTGATGTCACCCACCTAGAAATACTCCCCTGGGAGAGCTGCAGCCCAGTAATCTCCGTAGTGCATGCTATAACTGCATACTGCTGTCGTGTGATAGTGTAATTAGATAGAAGGTCAAACCCCAGACATGGCAACTGTGCGTGTGTGTGTGTGTGTCTGTCACTAACTGTGGAGAAAGCAATGCTTTTAGGCTACTCACACCCCTTACACGTTGAATACCCTCATCTGGCAAGGCTGCTGATGTCATGCAACTTAAATACACCTCTGGGATGATTGTAGTTGAGTAATCTCCGTAGCACGTCCCATAACATCATATGGCCATAGTATGATTAAGAAGTTAGTTGGGAATTGTAGCCCCCAACTTGCCAACTGTGTGTGTATTCGTGCATGTCTGACTGTGTAGAGAGCAATGCTTTTAGGTTACTCACACCCTGTACAATTCGCATACCCAACTTTGGTAAGGCTGCTGATGTCACCCACTTAGAAATACTCCCTTGGGAGTGCTGTAGCCCAGTAATCTCTGTAGCTCATTCTGTAATTGCATACTGCTGTAGTGTGATAATGTAGCTAGGTAGGAGATCAAACCCCAGACGTAGTGTGTGTGTGGATGTGTCTGTCTGTCACTGACTGTGTAGTGAGCAATGCTTTTTAGGCTACTCACACCCCTTACAAGTTGAATACCCTCCTTTGGCAAGGCTGCTGATGTCACGCAACTTGAAATATACCTCTGGGACAATTGCAGGTGAGTAAAATCCGTAGCACGTCCCATAACATCATATGGTCATAGTGTGATTAAGGAGTTAGTTGGGAGTTCTAGCCCCCACCCTGCCAACTGTGCATGCATGTCTGACTGTGTAGAGAGCAATGATTTTAGGTTACTCAAACCCCGTACAATTCACATACCCAACTTTGGCAAGGCTGCTGATGTCACCCACCTAGAAATACTCCCCTGGGAGAGCTGTAGCCCAGTAATCTCTGTAGCGTATGCTGTAACTGTGTACTGCCTTAGTGTGAATTAGACATATGGTTGGGTTACATCCCCCCCACATGGCAATTCTGGATGTATTGTGTGTGTCACTGTCTGTGTAGGGAGCAATGCATTTTAGGCTAGCCTCTTGCAGTCATTTCAAAGCCCTACTTTGCCAATCCTGCTGATGTCACTGTGAAATATGCTTATGGGCAAGGACTACCCCAGTAATATCCATGGTGCTTACTATAACTGCATAGTGCTGTAGTGTCATACACTAGGTAGGTAGGGGTTCTACTCCCAAACATGACAGGTGTGTGTGTGTGTGTGTGTGTGTGTGTGTGTGTGTGTGTGTGTGTGTGTGTGTTTGTAACCTGTATCCTGTGTACAGGTGGTTCTGACTGTGTGGCCAGTGTGGAGCGGGTTTTGAGTTTTCCCATATGGTGGCCATACTATATATCACAATGTCCACTGTACAGGGATAACACATGTGATATGGCTGGGAGGCCGGGTGCAGAGCCTTACCCAGACATGTGACATCAAGGCCAGGCAATCACAGTTAGCAACCCCAGTATTATCAAGAGCACACTCTCACCCCATGTGTCATACACACACCTGCCTAGGCAACAGCCAATATGTGAGTAGTACACTGCACATTGGCCACCGATAGTAACTATGGAGTGACAGCAGTGGGCCACAGAGGGCATGACATCCAGTCCATCTGTCCAATATGCACATACATGCAGACAGTGCACCTCCCCATGTTCTCCAATGGACTACAACAATCCAAAACAAAACGAAAAACTGGTAAGGTAAACCAAGTCCAGGTCCCAGATAAACGCCAGCCGAAAAAACAGCAAAATGTGAAAACAACTCAATTTAATAATCCTAATCTATAAAGGTATGTATTATGTCAACTGGTCCTCTCCAAAAAATTAACAAGTCGTCAAGGTACCTCAGATAAAGTGACACGTACTTCATATAAGTTGATGTAAACACTTTGTCCAATTCCCACTGTGCTAAAACAAGATTAGTGTAAATTGGCGCACATTTTGCGCCCATGGCTACACCTGTTACTTGTTTATACAGTTCTCCCTCAAAAGATAAAAAATTGTTGGATAGAATGAGTTCCATTAGGTCAACTAAAAGTGACCGTTTCACAGTATGCATGTCACAAAATTTTTCAATACAAGTTCGAAACATTTCTAATCCTTCCACCTGAAGTATAACTGAAAACAAGTTGATAACATCTATTGTCACCATAATGAAAGGGCCATCAAAGTGTTTTTGTCTAATGACATTCAAACAATGCCAGGGGTCACGCAAAATATGTGTGAAATGATTGACAATGTTAGACAAATATAGATTATCTTAACAATGCTACTAGTTTTCTCAAATTTTCTTAACAATAATACTAGTATTCTCAAATTTACTTATAAGATACACGGTAATAGGTGCAATTATCTTGACATCACACTTTATATTAGTGCGAGTGAAGGGGTGATTAGATTAGAATCTAATATTTTTCGTAAAGAAACTTATTCAAATAGTTTTTTGCACTTCCAAAGCTGCCATCCCCTCTATCAAAAAAAGAATGTTGTGAAGGGACAGATGGTCAGGCTTTCTAGGTTAATTAGTGAAGATGCCAAATATGATTTGGAAATTGAGAATTTAGTAGATATGTTTTTAGATAGAGGTTATCCTCTTGATTTTTTGATCAACATCAAAAATGAGGTTGGTGGTAAAAGGCATTTAGTCTTTAGACCGATCCTGTTAGATGGATTAATAAAAGAGACCAATAGGCCTGTCAACAGAACCTTTTTTACTGAGTTTGAAAATTTTAAACGAGCTATGATACTACCCTTTAATGGGTATGCTGATAGAGTGGCAAAAATTTTAAGAGAAACATGGCAATACATTATAGACAATGACACTAAGCAAGTTATTGGTAACTTGCCGCTTTTTACATTTAGCAGAGGGATGAATTTGAAAGAGTTGATGGAAAGCGAAAGTACTAAGAACGGACATTATGGAAACTCTAAAATGAATAAATGTGGGTCGTGTAGTGTATGTAGGTACATTAATAATGGTCCTTACGTGGTAGTTCAGAACTTTCACAGATCTATTAAGTGTCCAGGGTATTGCAACTGTAATACCAGGAGAGTGGTCTACATCGCTACATGTCTTAGTTGCCCTTCATTTTACGTAGGTAAGACCATTAGGAAACTTAGGGTAAGAATTCTTAAACACCTGAGGGACGTTAGGAACAAGAGGTCAAGTAATGCCCTCTACACACACAGTGTTAAGTGTGAGAATTTCAACAAATTTTTATTTTTTGTTGTCGATAGAATACCCGACAACGATAGAGAGGGCAATTTTAAGATTTTGCTTGAAGTTCGAGAAACCCTGTGGCAACTTAGATTAGATGCATCTAGGCCCCCTGGTATCAATGAGTTTATATCATTGTCTAGTATTTTAAAATATAGATCTAGTTTTGTTTAAACTGACCTTTTTATATATATATATAACATTTAGTATACATACAACATTTATATTTATATTTATATTTATTTATGTGGTTTACAAATTTCATAGATTTAAATATTTTTATATTTTTATATATTTTTATATTCTGTAACATGCTTTTCACTATGAATTGACATTATCTTGAATATTTTAAGAATGCACACTTTGTTCCAATTGGTTGAGCTAAAGGGCAGGACGTTTTGAATTTATTTAAGGAAGTTGATTTCTTTGTGATTTCACTACTCTGAAGATGCCCGAATGTTCAACGGGTGAAAGCGCTTAGTAGTGGAAGTGTTTTATGGCTATTTTTATGAATTCTTTGTTTTTTGTACTTCTCCAATGGACTACACCACCTGTGGTGCCATCACATGTGACCCACAATGGACATACCAGGCCTGACAACATGCCCGTATGGACAGATGCCACTGACACCAAGGAATGCTGATAGCATGTACACCATGTAGGTGCATGGTAAAGCTGCTGGCCATTAACAAGCCCCGCCACAGGTGGGCAGGACTGGCACATCTGATGATAATCTGTGTTCACAACATGGGCCGGACACCCCAGGTACAGTTCCACACATCACTGTACATGCATGTGGGAGGTGTGCACATCTCAGATGCAATCCATGTCATGGACAAAGGAACACAGACATGGCAAGCGATGCACAGCAATGCCCATACACAGTAGTCACCCAGGTGACCAGATGGGGATACAATACCCGCCTGTGTGGGCAAATGCAGACACTACATCCCTGAGCCACAATGCAGCTCATTGTCATGTGGCCTGATGCCAAGGTACACCCATCATTTAGCCTTGGACAGCCATCTGGCGCAGTCGAACACCACACACCTGTGCAGCCATGCACACACACATGTCAGTAGTGGCACCCTGTGTGTTTGTGTATGCGTTGCATGCTGCATATGTTCACATCCACACTCCCTACAACCCCCATGGGCATACTGCAGCATGCTGTCTGATGTCAGACACCTTCCCATACCCTTCACCCGTACAGCCCCCGTATGACCTGTGTGATGCATGGGATACCTGCACAGTGATGTGATGTGGCAATCCCACAACCAAGGAGTTGTACACCTGGCCATGCCACGTGTGTCAATGTGTGTGTGTCCTTGTGAGAGTGCGGCTGTGTTGACGCTGGCACCTGTTCATGCTGACAGGCACATGTATGTCACCTACCGTACAGCTACTTCATCCCTATTGCAGATGTCACTCCCCATCACATATATGTTCTGAGTGCTCCACAACAGGTAACCCATGTGGCACATCCAATAATTGCAGCAGACTGTGCTAGCACTACATATATGTCAGGGGTTTGATACCCTGTGTTGCTAGGTGTGTGACACAACCATGCCTCAGTTTTACCCTCCCACCCCTCCCTGACACGTATTAGCCTCTGTCTGCATCCCCCACCCCCTCTCAGGTGGACGTGAAGACCTACATCTGCCTTGCGTATGCAGCAGCATGTGTAATGTAGGTAGTGCTCATGATCAGCTGATGGCCTCTGCACAAATCGCAGCCCTCCCCTAGCTAATTGCATGTGAAACAACTGTGGTAACATCCCCATGGCCAATTATATGGAAACACACTCCAATACTCAGGAACTTCATAGTGGTGTTTGCCCTTGTCATCCACTGTGAGCAGGAACTAGATGTGGTGTGTGACAACCAGCATCCCAGATGGAATATGGTGTACCTCTAACAACATACACTGTGGAAACAGTGCATCAAATGGGAAGTGGATGTGCCTGACCTGACTACAGCCTGTAGGTGCTGCTATACTGCATTTGGAGTAATGTTGCTTTCACAGTGTTTGTGTGGATATGGCTGATGTACATGCCTCAATACCTGCCATATCAGTTCCATGTTGATGGGGAATCACCATCTGCAGGGTCATCTGCAGCCTGGGCAGTGTTGTATCTGTTGATGCATGTGCCACCCATGGAGCATCTAGCTGTCGACTGCTGAAGTTAGTGTGAGGATTGCAGTCAGTAGATGGAGAAAGCTGTGGTAGTCACAGACATCATATCCCTCAAAGGACATATGTTCCAACAACCCTGTAACAACAGTAAATGTATGTGGTGATTAGAGCAGCATGTCAGTATTGGTCCTGTGTATGTGCTCCCAGCCACACCTCTGTCAACCTTTGTGCATATTTCGTGCATGAAGTGGTGCATATGTGCTGTACACCATACTTTGTGGCATCATATCTGAGAACACGCCACTGATATATCTGACTGCTACATATGTTATGTACAGTAGGGGTTACATTACATTACATTACCTGCACATTCTGAGGATGTTTGTACAGTACTGAGGTCTGTGTACCTATGGTGAATGTCAGCAGTGTATGTAATGTTGATATGTACCTTAGCCTGTGTGCAGACTGTGGTAGATGACATTGTTCTAGTTATCCTACTTGCAGATGTTACATGCTGCCCCACTGTACGGTACTGTAGTGGCATACATGTTTGTAGGGCCATAAATACATGTGCCCCATACCACAGACACCCACCAGACCAAACTGTGTAGCAGGCTAGTATATCTAGGGAAGTCTGTGAGTGGCGCATATGAGGATGGTATTGAACACATAGTCCATATACTGTCATACCATGCTAGCTAACCATATGTGGCTATGGCTGTGTTCACAGTGGTTGTGGATATGCACTGTCACACAGATGTATCCTACTCTGTGCTGTGACATGCCTGTGTAGCCTGCTGTATATGCAGGTACATGTGCATTCCCCCTTTGGAGGTGTAGGCCAGTGTTGAGCCAGTCTGCCTACAGCCTGCACAGTGCATTGTGATATGCCTAGCAGCTGAGTGTAGCTACCCAGTGGGATGTCATGCGCAGATACTAGCCAGATGTCCTGCTGCCAGACCTCCCCTAACAGTCATGTATGTCAGACAGGGCAGTGAGATGCAGTGCGGATGAATGTCAACACCTATTGTGTAGTATGTAGCCATGGCATCCCTGTACCAGTGGTCATACCATTACAGGCCAGGCAGGGGTGTGTGAATGCATTACATATGGTGACATTATATACCTGCCATCATGTGTTATACCCATCTACGTGGCCACCCACATCCATATTGTGAGGCATGGTACACATGTGTAGCACTAAGGGCGTATGTATATACTTCTGGAATGTACAGACTGTGTCAGACCCCCACATATACTTGCCAATATCTTTGCTTCAGTCCACAGCGGCATTACATGCTAGCAGCAGTACTGTACACTGATGTCCTTTGGATGTTGTTCAGTAACCAACGGCACACATTTTATGAGCAGATGTGACCTGCCACACACACCATGTCTGTGAAGACAATCCCAATGACAGTAGCAATAGCCTACTAGTATACCTGCAAGAGATACCTGACATCCCCTGCAACTACGACATTGGGAACATACGGGCTGGGGTGGCCTACACTTCATGTCCAGGAACTATGGTGGGAATATATGTACATTTACATATCCAGATAGCCAGATATATGAATACACATGTGTACTACACCCATTTAGCACTGTCATGGCAACCACACACTATTGATCCCCACATCATGTGTGCGTGGTCCCATTACATCTCCTGTGTGATGGGCATCCGCCCTGTGTGTGGGCAGCAGTGCTACCAAAAGAATGTAACAATACCCCATACAGGAGAAGTGGCACACTCAGGGCAACCACATATTCGTTGGAAGATCAGGACATACAAACAGACCGTGAGTGGAGTTGTGTTATGCATTGTACAGTACTGGTGTTACAGGGTGTGGGTGTACATACTAGTTTGCCATAGAATGCAGTCCATCTGCATAGCACACAACTGTGGGCCTACCCTCACGCTGGCTGGAGCTGTGCCCATTATGTCTTGTCTGTCCACCACACAGGTCTTGTGTCAGAAAATACACTGACAGTATGTGTGATGCGTGTTACTGTTACATGGCTACATCCATGGCCATCCATACCAGCAATTCCCTGACTAAGGGTATGTTACAGACTATCCTGTAACACCTGCATCTTGCGTAGGGTATGGCAATAGTTGTCCACATATGTGCCTGTATTCCAGCCTCTGTCCATCACCTACATACCAAGCTGTGCACATATGTCATGTTGTCGGTGGTTGATCTATAGTGGGCTGGTAGTATAACACACTTCCATGTCTGCCATCAGTCCACTGCCATTGTAACCCCCAGACATATGGTGGGGTTGGGGCCATATATGTGTGGGCGCCACCTACACAGTACATGTGTTCCCTCATGCACTGCAGAGCCCAGTGTATGTAACAGTGGTATATTGCCCTGTATAATTGAATCCAGGGGGAGCACCAGAAAAGACCTAGGTTGCTATAAAATGTGGGGTTATCAGGGCTGAGCTGCCTTAAGGTATCTGGATGTACAGTACCAAATACTTCACCTATATACACATTACTGTCATGGATCTGGGTACTATAGGACTACTGCCCCCTGCCATACAAACTGTTCTGTGTGTTGGTGTGCACGTGATGGTGTCAGTTATGCCAAGTTATGTAGCAGTTACAATCCATGTGGTCATAAGACGTCCATACCACCTACTGTGTTTGTAAAGTGTGTAGACAGAGGCTGCTGAACTACACACCTGGAGTACATACTGTTGATTGTTAGGTAGCCTGTGACCAAGTGTGTCTTTCCTATTGTACAATGGGAATGGCTTGGCCTGGACAGCAACAGCTGTGAACCTTTCCAACCTACTGTATGAGTGTAACTGGTCCAATGTATCATCACTCCATTGATATAGTTGTCAGTGTCAGAACAGCCATATGGCATGGCATGTAGAATTGTAATAGTACATGATAACAGTTGTTTCACCTATGACCTCTCTGTGGGTGTATGTTACAGTCGATTGTCATTTGTATGGGCGGCACATACAGTGTCCAGTCATTCAGGGGTCAACTGTAGGCATAGTGGCCGTTCCATATTGTGTGCACCTACCGCTTATGTTTTGTACTGTGCATATAACTGTGTGTGTATGTGCAGTCACATGTATATGTACATATATATATATATATATATATATATATATGATCATGTATATGTATACCTGTATCTGCATATCTGTGTCTGTGTATCTGAAGCCTGGTAATGTTGATGGCATCCACATAATACATTCCCCATGGGAGCCAGAACGTACTGCATGATATGTTACCAATAACAGCATGACATCATACAGGTGGGATGTAGTACAGGTAAAATTGTGTGCCCATGTTGCCACTGGTCCTGGTTGTAGGATCAACTTGGTAGTGTATTGCGGGGTGGACGTGTTTGGCTGGGGGGATGCCTATTCGTACGACCCATATAGTGTGTAGTGCCTCTCAACCCCATTAACGTAACATGTAGCCTGTTACACTCCACTTCCTAACAGCTACATGTGCCTTGCAGTACCAGCACAACAGTGTTGCACCAATGGGTCGGTACGCATGGGGATCCCATTGAGGTCTGCCATGTGTGTGTATATGTGCATGTGTGCATATCTGTAGGGTACACTGGTCCAAGTCCACATACTCCTATTACAATACACATTGCCACACAGTAGTACGGATATTGTTGTTGTCACCCATAGGTGTGGAAATGCAATGCAACACCCTTCTTTGCTTGTGGCATGTGCATCACATGCATATCCCTGTGTTACCACTGTTGTGATATGCAATGGGTTGTTTTTGCATCGTGGCCACTGTGTGATAGTCGGTATGTCAGAGTATCTAGATGGGTTCTAGTGTGTACAATACCCAGTGGGGTATGTGTGTGCTGTGTACACTGTCTTTACACCATGGTACACCTGGTATATGGCGCACGTGTCAGTCTCAGGTGGCCAATGTCACCATCACCCATACAGGTAACAAAAAACAGGATATGGGCCAGTTGCACACGTGCTGTGTGTACCCTACCTGTAACATATTGGACACATGGACTTGTTAGTTATCAACTATACAACCAGGTCTCTAAGATGTGTGTCTACCCGTTATGTGTCGGTCAATGTGTATATGATGGTATGACACACTATGTATTCACCATATACAAATACTACATCCCCCATTACCATATTGTATGTGTCTGTGGATGGTCTGCATGTAGCACATTACCTGGTATACACCTCACCCTATAGATGGTGTCGAGTGTGCAATGACAGCCACACAGTTCAGTAGCACTACATACCCGGGTTGGGGTCTAGACACAGTGTCACCAAGTCAGGATGTATGTATATGTGGATGGGTTGACATAAGGCTGCAGATCATACCTGTACCAGCAGGCCACCTTTCACGTTTGCACGGCCAATAGCTATTATACATACCTGTGGCATGTGTGCAACTATACACCACATATGTTATGTCCATGGTGTCACCACTCTGACATACCCCTGTGGAATATGGCTGCAGACTATCCTCCTGCTGACACATGTATGCCTACAGCACAAATGGATGACAGTATGGGGATATCAATTGGTGTTACCAACAGCTGGGATGCATCCTAGCTGCCAGGCTACACTACCTGACATGTATGCAGTGCACATTACCCCTGACTACATTCTACACTGCAGTACATTGTGGCACTCTATCATAGTCACTGTGTGCATCAGAACCATATTAGCCTGTCCCTGCATCGATGTTAGGGATGGCAGGGATGTGGCACAGGTATCATCATATGCACATGGTCTGTGAATGTCATCCTAACTGCATGGCTACACTACCTGACATGTATGTAGTACACATTACCCCTGACCACATTGTGCACTGTGGTACATTGCGGCACCCCATTACAGTCACCGTGTGCATCAGAACCATGTTAGCCTGTCCCTGCATCAATGTTATGGATGACAGGGATGTGGCACAGGTATCATCATATGCACAGGGTGTGTTGCAGGTATGCCAGAGGCCAAAGGTGGTCCAAACATGTCACATGTGCATGGGTGAGGGGTGTGGTTCCTTGATCGGGGCATGGTGATGTGGTGTGTGCCGGTATGGGGATGCCCTACGTGTGGTTGCATAGTGTGTGGGTATGCATGCACATAGTTCCGCCATGTGGCTGCCCCACATGGATAATGTTCGACAGCTGCAGACCATACCTGGCAGGGTGCACAGTTCAGTGCCTCCGGCCACAGACACACCGACTGTGCCTGCTAGGGTTCCATGGGCGCATACAGGTACAGACCTTGAGGTGCTGCTCTCCCCTGATGATGACATATGTCCTCTGGAACCATGCCCCACCTGGGCCTGGCCAGGGCCATGTACACATGGCCTGCTGTGGTGTGGTGTGGACAGCAGCCCCTGTGGTGTGCTGGGGCTGGTACTGCCACTATGGGAGTGGCTGTGCATCCTGGCATGTACATGTTGACTGCCAGCTGCTGGTGTCTCTGGCCTATGTCTACATGGATGTTGTATACTCCCACCACATGTTCTAGCACAGACATACCATAGTTGAGGAGGCCAACCATCTCACCCCACCATCTATCCATGACCTCAGTATATTCACAGAAGGCAACAGCAAGTTCATACATAGAGGTTGCGACTTACAGCTACGAAAGCAGATCTCTGCAGCCTCAGGACCTGTCTGGAGTGCATTTCCATATGTGCCTGTGCCTCCATTACAGCCTGAATCATGCTCCTTGTGGTACTAGTTGTGGCGCCTCTGCCAGGGGCAGGATGACCTACGGTCCTCCCATGAGCACCACTGTACATCTGCCGATGTGGTGGCCTTCCGGACATTATGCTATGCCGACTGTGACCCGACACAGTTGGCATGGACACCACACTTTCCTGGCCATTGCCACCAAGCATCAACTGTCCCTCTGCTATGGCCATATGTGATGGGGTTTGTAGGGGCACTGTAACTGTGTGCAGGCTTGGGGCTGGCTAGGAGGGTGATGACACATGTTGGAGCAGTGTCAGCCTCTGACAACCCCACCTGTGCCTCACCTGTACCTTCATCATCATCGGTGTCTGTAGGGACACCTACCTCAGTATGTGAGCAGGAGGGACACTGACCCACCTCGCCACCTGTGGGGCCAACAAATACACATGTTAAGACCTGTACAGCAGTGCATAACAGTACACACACTCACACACACTCACACTGACAGCCACCTTACAACCTCACCTTCCCTGTGTTTGCAGACAGTCCCACAGTCAGTTACATATGTTCCCCTTCCTGCATGGCACTTGCTAATACACACACATCACTACAGCCCATTAACCTATCATCCCTCCCCATGCCTACACGTGTGGTTACCACATCTGACCTGTTACTCTATCACCTCCCTGACCTGGGTGGAGTAGGTTGTACATGGCCTCACAGCTGTCACCCTGTATTACCCTGTGTATTGGGCAGTAATGGTGTACGAGGCCCCTATATGGTTGGGGCTGCTACATTCACTACATATGTCACACACCAGAGCCTCATATTACAGTCTTGCTCAATCCGTGCCACATCTGCTGCACAAGCGACCCATCATGCGGACAGCAATACTACCTGGATACACTCACTGATGTGCTATGGTAACTCCCCATTGCATTTATAGTGCTGCATATGTGGGTAGCCAGTTACCTATCTGCTGCTGGCAATATGATGTGTATACCTGGTATGCCCTGCACCTCCCAATTCATGCTCCATTGTACAGCCCTTGTTATGCTATCTGCTGTCCTGTGTTCACATATCTGACAGGTTGTCCTGGTGTCCCATGTCTCACTCCATGTGCGGCACAATCGCAAGGGGAAGTACCGCCATGTGGTCAATCCCACTATCACCTGTGCATACATGGATGCACACACACACACACACACACACACACACACACACACACACACACACATACACACACATCTGACATGCATCATCCACACTCCACTAGATTGCACCTACTAACACAACCTAGTCACACACACACACCCCACACTCCTACATGTGGAGTTGCACATTTGTACACACAGTCCTCCCATTAGCCTTCTGTCAACATGCATTACACATGGAGCTCAACAGCATGCAGTGCAACTATAGTGACATCATTCTAGCAGCAGTATACATGTGTGTGAGGCATGGGCTTTGTTGGTAGGTGATGACCCCTCCCCGTGTTCACACTGCACCCATGTACAAAGTGTTACTGTGGCCTGTTCCACACCCTGCCTTGTACTGTGCACCATACCTGGCAGGTGTAGAAACCACTGATGCATCTATAGTACTGTGTCAGTTATGTCAGCTCCACTGCTCACAGCCCCTGTGTGTTGTAGCAACACATACCTGGGATGGTATGTAAACAGCTATTAGTTGTGGATGCCTGATGTCTGCGTTACAGATCACAGCATCAGCAGTGCATGTATGACCAGTACATGACTATTACACTGACAACCAGTGGACCATACCATGGCTGTGAGTGGTGCCCTACACATGTCCCAGACCTCTGCATGGTTGCAAGGTCTACTCATGTGCGCATGCCTTGGAGTGCACACACTGCTGTGATGAGTGCTGTGGGGTCAGGGGTATGTCTGCAATGTTTACTTAACCTGCTTGTGTGCAGCTGCAGCCATGGTGGTGTTGAGTCACACATGTCCCTACTGTAGATCATGTGTCCTGCCACGTCACATCCCTGTGGACACATTGCATATTGACAGGATGTTAGTTATCTTGCATGTGTCTGTTGTACCCTTCCGATACCCCAGCATGGTCTCTACTGTGAAGCAGTGCATTTCTCAGCAACAAAATATGAATGTGTACAGCATGCAGTATGGGTAGGTGCATTAGACGTGTGCATGGGGGATAGCCAATAGCTATTACATGCCCAGTTAATCATCATGCATGAACATGAACCATACTCACCGGCTACGGGCTACTGCTGTGGTTGTATCCTGGAGGGACCTACATATGAGTGCGAGAAAGCTGATGTCAGTGGCCACAGCTGTGGCATTCCTAACAGGTGAGTGCAGAAATATGTTACATCAACAGTAGATTTACACAATATTACAGCTTCAACACAACAGTTTATTACTACTACACAGCAGTAGACAAAGTATATGACATCTCATTTCAGCATGATGAACCTGTACAGCTACAGATGCATACACATGAGTGGTGCACCAATGTGACCTGGGTCCTTACCTGCATGCTCCTCAGCTGGTGTGTCATTGGCACCCACCTCCAAGATGTGCCCTGCCAAGTGTTGATGTTGTGGGCAGACAGGTGCCACTAGGCTGCTGAGAAGCTCCTCCACATGGGTGAGGGGTGTATGGGTGGGTTGCCCCCACTGTTGCAAGGTGGTCCCCCCTTACGGCAGCTGCACACCGACTTACATAGCAAAGCAGGTTGGTGCAATGATGCCGGACCTGCTCATAGCTGCGGTTATGCAGTCCGACATCATTGACCCTGTGGACTAGCTCATTCCACAGGGTGGTCCTCTCCTGCTGGTTGTGGGCTGTTCGGCCAAAAAGAAGTACGTAGTGCTATACCAGGTGGTTGATGATGATAGCCGCTTCTGCGGCGCTGTACGTGGGAAGGTGACAATGCGACATGATTCCTGGAAGACATAAAGATGGAAACAGGTATGAGCCACCCATACAACAATGTTACCATAGTTCTTAATACACATATATGTCTCCCCCCACCATATCAGCTACAACAACACGTTCACAGACTGCAATTGTTATGTCATCTGCTTACCTACCATTGGGACATATGTTGTATTGTACCAAGCTTTGTGCTATGTGTATGTGCCACACTTTGTGCTATGTGTTTGTAGCCATGCTCCCTGTGGGGACACTTATCTTTGCTGGCTTGTTACAGACTATTGTACCTGCATGCCATTGTCAGTGCCACTACATATACGTGTATAAATATACATCTATGTACATATATGTGTAGATATATGTTGCACGTTGTTGATATACCTATGTCTATATGAGTGTCTGTATCTGTACACATACACATCACAGTCTGTATCACACAGATATGTGGAGTGCATACAGACATCCAGTCCGCATTCTGTAACTGTCTTTCATTCACAGCTGCACTGTTCTGCCTTGCTGCAACACAGACAGGTGCCACATGTGAACACAGGCTAACATTAGGGTGGTAACTATGGTGTGAGATTGCTGGTACACCTATTCCACACCTATGACATTTGTGCATGCTACATTTCACATTCACATGACTGTCCTACAAGTGCTGTGCACTGACACAATTGTGTCTCTCATGATGGCAGTACATCCTCCAACAGCTATTCTCCACACTAACATAACATACACAGATATTATGGCTGACATCTTTGTCATTCATTGCTGATCTGCACAGTTGGCAGGTATGTCCCACTGCTTACAGGGACAGACAGTATTTTCCAGAGCAGTTGTTCAGTGGGACATCATTACAGGGTCTACTACATATGGCACATATCAAACATTCTATATCATACATCCTGTTAATCTATACCACATCCTACATTAAATTACATACAGTTGTGTTTTACATACCTTTTAGTATTTGGACGGATGTGACACTTTCCCATTTGTGGCCTGTAGTACTGTGCTCCCCACTGTGTAAGTTCCGTGGTATACGTTTGTTTTTAATTTCCTTTTTTTTGGTTGATTTCCTCTGCTTTTTATTTTTTTTTATTTTTCTCTCTTTCTCTCTCTCTCCCTCTCCAGTAGATCAAATGAGTTGGTTTGAATGGATTACAGCATGGCATTTGTAGGTAATGCACATGATCAGGTAATGGGCTCTGCACCAATCAATGTGCAACAGTTGCTGACTGCGTGCAGCCTGCAGTGTATTGAATCTGTTAACCATCATCATGGCAACCCAGTACTATAAAATGCTTACTCATGTGGGCGTTGTCCCTTCACCTTTCCAGTATGGAGGACATCCTTGCTGTATGTTGGCAGCTGTGTTACAGGTGCCAGGTTACAGTACATACTACAGTGGGGCTTGCAGACACAGGACAACTACACAATCTTAGGTTGTTCCAGATCTATAGAGTGAGTGGTGTTGTTATGTGCTTTGTATATTGCTGGTCTTCCAGTGTTTGCGTGTACATAGTAGTTTAGGATGGAATGCAGTCTGTCTGCATAGCTCTCATCAGTGGGCCTACCCACATGATGGCCAGTGGATTGTCTGTTTGCTTTTGTCTGTGCACCACACAGGGCTTGTCCTAGATATATCCGCAGCAATCTGTCTGTTGTGTGCTATCAGTACATGGCTACTTTCTGTTCTGTTCCTGATGTGTTATTCCTGCATAAGAGTGTTGCATCAAATCCTGTAACACCAGCAATGTGCAGGGTGTGTAACAGCAATATTACTGGTATGGCCCTGTGTTCCTGCCATTGTCCTCCACATATATGGATGGCCTTGTCCTGCTGTGATACGGTTAGGGATTGTTCGGTATTGGCCTATCATAATACACTGCTGGCATTTCTGATATCATCCCAGTCATATCGTGGATGCCCATGACATTTGTTGGTCAGGGTCCATACATGTGGCAGATACATAGACATTATCACAGATAATAAATGTCCCCCTAGGCCTTGACTATGGGGTGCAACTGGCGGCTGCTGAACTACATCTGTTATTGTGTATTGTTACCTATCTTGATGGCAAATCCTTTGGCCACAGTTGTACGAACTGATGGGCCTGTCCTGGACAGCATAGTATGTTATATATCAGCACTGTCTGCATCTACTTTTCTGCGTGGGCCTTACATTCCTCACTGATTACATAAGTGCATATCTATGTGCTGCCGGTAATGGCATACATTATTGTAAAAGACACCATTACAAGTTGTCTGTGTATACATATCTGTGTGTTGTCTCATGTCCCATGAATAGTGAGTGGGCTATGTGTAATTCCATACTCCTGTTCAAGTGTAAATGTCATTTAGTAAGTTATACAGCAAAACGATTATGTTATATTGATTTCACATGGGAAATAGAATGTGCTGCAGTGGGACCCGAGAGAATGTGTGCGTGATAGGTGGATACTCTGCCCACTACACTATTGCAGCTCTGCGTTAAGTTACATATTCCTACCTTAATGTTTATTTATTTATTTTATTTTATTTTATTTTATTTTATTTTACATTTGTTGACCAGGCTAGTCCAGCTGGATATATGTCCATTTTTACTGGAGGCTCAGGGAGAAAAGCTCCACAAACAACAACAAAATAGGCCAAGACAATGATATTTACAATAGAAATTGGTGCATTACAAAGCTTTATAACATATTACATATCTAGGATTTTATATTCTGTATTCCAATAGGGAAAAACCTGATGTAAATAAACCTAGATGCAACAGTAGTTTGAATTAATAATGCAAATTATATCTAAGAGATACTATAGATTCTAAAGTCACACAAAAATATAAAAAAAAAAACACTAGTGTTAAGTGGATAGAGTATTCAAAAGCAAAGTACAAGGATAGAACTATAGTGTTCAGTCTCACAAGAGTTCTGGTCTTATATGAAAATGGTTAGTCATTTAATTGTATATACATATTTACATGAGCAATAATCCTCAGAATGGTCAAGCACACTATTGTCGGCGAGTAAACACAAGATAATGTTCATAAGAGGCTACGAATCAAGGGAGTCCAGAAAAGGGTATGGTGGTTAGTCTGGGGTGTCACAGGGGCAAAGCCAGTGTGATTTGAGGTAGGGATTGAGCTTGATTTTAAATAGGTTAACTGAGGATGGTGAGGTTAGTTGACTTGGACGGCTGTTCCAGGTTTTACCTACTGTATTAGAGAACAGGGTGTCACCAGCTGAATTGTTGGATTTAGATATTTGTACAAGTAGTTTATTAGATGAGCGTAAGGTTTTGAGATTGTTATAGGGGGTAACTAGGGATGCAAGTATGGGTGTATTCTGAGGTAGATACAGGATCTTATGGGCTACCATTAGTTGATTGAAAAGTATAAGATTTGGCAATTCTAACCATCCAAGTTGATTCAGGTTGATACAGTGATGAGTTCTATAGGAGGACCCAGCTCCAAATCTGGCAATATTGTTGTAGGAGGATGACAGTTTACTCAGATTACTTCTGCATATTTTGGTATAGATAGGGGAGGCATAGAGCATGGTAGAGATAAGGTGGATGCGAGCAATGGTGACCTTGGCCAGAGGAGTTAGAAAGGGTTTGATTCTGTAGAGATAACCTAGTTTCTTATTCACTGTTTTTATGGTGTTATTAATGTGAGGCTCAAAAGACAAGTTATTATCTATTAGTACTCCGAGTAGTTTGGTGGTTGGCTCAGGAGATATTATAGTTCCATTATTTGAAGTGACAGTGAAGTTAAGTGGGGAGGTTCTGTGAGTGGGGGTGAATAGTAGCATTTTAGTTTTTTTTTGGGTTTTAGATAAGACATCTTTGTAGGAGTCAATTTTCGACTGTGCTAAAGGTCTTTTGGGTTAGTGACTGAAGTACTGATTGGGAAGTAGCAGAGCATATGAGTGTGGAGTCATCTGTGTATTGGATACAGTCATCTTGTGGAATTACAGAATGGAGGACATTTGTAAAGATGGAGAAGAGTAAAGGACCCAATATGGATCCTTGAGGGACACCTAGGGCAACTGGGAGGTGGGAAGATAAAGTATTATCCAATAGTACAGCCTGTTGCCTATTATCTAAGTATGACTGGAACCACTGTATAGTAAGGGCATCCAATGACAGGTTTTTGAGTGTGTCTATGAGGAGGTGGTGGTTAACAATGTCAAATGCTTTAGACAGGTCAAGAAAAAGGGCTGAGGATAGAGTGTCATTATTATGATTACTATTAATATGGCTGGTGAAGGATAAGAGAGCAGAGGTGGTGCTATGAAATGGTCTAAAGCCATGTTGACAGGTGGCTAGTAAATTGTGTTCAAGTAGGTAGGTTAACAGTTGTAAATAAATGCATTTCTCCATTATTTTTGCCAAAGGAGATAGTATGGCTATGGGCCTGTAGTTGGAGAACTCCTTGGAGTTACCACCTTTGTGCAGGGGGATGATGTGAGAGACTTTCCAGATTAAGGGGATAGTTCCTTCAGAAATAGTTCTGTTAATGAGGATGGATATGGGGTAGGCTATGACTTTAGCAACTTTTTGCAGGTATTCTGCGTGTAGTAGATCTGCAGAGAGTGTGGTGGGTTTAAGTTTCTGGATGAGGTTACAGATGAGCAATGTGGGCACTGGCTGAAAATGAAATAGAGGAGGATTATTGGCAGAGGTTGTGGTAGAGCATGAGGTGCTAGGGGACAGCTGGTTGGCTAGGGATTGGATTGTTTCAGTGAAAGATGTGTTAAATGAGTCAGTTATTTGGATGGGATTGTTGTGAACAGAGCCAGAGGGAGTAGGAGTGCATGAATGTCCGGGGTGTAGGAGGTAAGTGATGCCTAACCAGAATTTTTCAAAAAAATACCCATGCTCCCTTTCCCCGTCCCCCAAACTCCATGTACTCAGCATCCATCCATTCTGCAGTTGCAAGCCCTGCCATACCACAACTCCACACATTTCCCTCTCTGCACATCTCTGTATTCCTCCATATTACTGTCTCGATGCAACCTTCTGCAAGCTCTTCATCAGTTTAGTCCACGTACACTCAAGCCTTCCTTTCATCCACCTCCAATACCGGTGGGAACATTATTGTGACCCATAACGTCTGGTGTGTCCCGGCAGGAACGGAACTGTTGTGTCATGAGTACACTTTGCTGGTCTGCACTGTTTCTCCCACTGGAAGCATCCTGCCAGGGTTTACAGATGCAGAGGTTTGCTCACACACCAGACCAGCCTCATCTCCCGCTTCTGCGGATGAAACACTCCCCCACGCCATGGTCCATTTTCCATTTCTCTTCAGTATTATACGAGACTACTGTTCTCACAGTATGCATGGACAGGCACAGTTCATTGGTACTCATAGACTGCTCAGAATACTGTGCACATGTTTGCTGGTATCAATGTGCATACTTACATACATTTCCTATACTGTTGACTGAATGTGCTGGATGATTTGTTTATTATAACAGCAGCTGACTGTATATCTGCCATGCCTTCATGTTAACTCACTTGGACTATAGTGTGCAGGGGGGTGGAGGGCCTGGAAGTGCTGATTATGTTGTTACTGGCCACAACTAGGGCTGTGGGCTGTGGCTTGCCTAAGGCACTGTGAGGGAAGTGTAGGTGGGTATGCGCTGGTGTGCACTAGGCTTGGACTTGCTGACCTCCGGTTATGGCGTCTTACACTGGGTTGGTCTCGACATTACTTAACCAGTGTGGGCATTGCTTACCACTGCCCGCACAGGCATAGTCCCACTTGCTGCCATATACCCCTGCACTGCTTCATGTACATGTCAGTATTATACATGCTTAAGTCAGGTGTACATGTCAGGTATGACTGTTCATGAAGGTCAGTGTAAGTTTAAGTTGAATTCCAGTGTAGCATTTCTGGTTAGGCTACACTCAGGTATTCTGGTTAGGTTTAGTTATGCCATACCTGTGTGGTAGAGTAGATGTGAATAGTGGAGGTGTAGGCGGGTACGTGGAGGGGGGACATTTTAACTGTTCAGTAGGCCATTCAACTCATTGGTGGGGGAGTGGTAGTGCAGGTTTGCAGGGTGTTGGGAT
The DNA here is from genome assembly GCF_019279795.1 of Protopterus annectens. Lineage (NCBI taxonomy): Eukaryota > Metazoa > Chordata > Ceratodontiformes > Protopteridae > Protopterus > Protopterus annectens. The sequence continues at coordinate 53,703,391 of NC_056746.1, forward strand.
ATGTATGCGAGGCAGGACAGGAGGTGTCAGTGTCAGTAGTTGGTGTAGGGGTCGGGAGTGTTGGGGGGTGGTGGACTTGACAAGGTGGTGATCCAAGTGTGCTTGGGTTTTCCCTTTATGTGTTATTTACATGTGTAGTCTGTGACAGCTGTGGTAATACACCTGGGTTGGGGGTTCCAGATTCTGCCAATATAGTTGTGTGGAGGGTGTCACCTACCTGTGAATATTACTACGAATGCAACGGGGTCGATAGGTAAGTGGTATTATTGCGCCACACAGAGGGGCTGATAGTGGGGACATGTCCAGGGATGTGCAGGACAGCTGACGGGAAGGTCCACAGCTGGCCATTTCTTCTACAGTGACAGCTGTGTATGTACCCTGCATTTGGGGGTAGGTCTGGACAATCACACCCCTGGGTGGGGGTGAGGACAGCAACATAGCTCTCAACCGATCAGAGACAATTCTCAACAGACTCAGGGACAAATCCTCAAATAATCAGGGACAATTAGGGACATTTTTTGAATATTTGTACTATTAGCTTGAAACATTTGCAGATTAAGAGAATGTGGAGTAATATAGATATTCTGACTTAAAATGTCTATAACTCTGAATTACTATCATTATTTATTAAGGGCAACTCACCACCTTTTCTTCAGCAGTCAACAGTTTTAAGAGGAATTAAGAGGGACAGACCTACAATCGAAGTCTATATCAGGGACGTCCCTGAAGATCAGGGACAGTTGAGAGGTCTGGACAGCAATCATACCTTTTGATGCCAATTAGTTCGGCTTACATGCCTACAGTGGGGAGTTGTGACCATGTGTTCTTTGATGTCATTTATTGTGTTTGCAACAACACATCTTGTTATACCATCCTTTCCAATGTAAACTAGACTTTGCTGCAATGGGACTTGTACCGGGCATGGCTGCCCATAAGGTGTGGGCTCTGCCCAACACACACTATTGTTTACATCCCTGGGGCAGTCCACATAGACCCACTCCAGCCAACACCTGCACAGCTAGGCCCATAATTTCATACCCATAGTTTCCAAACCACACATCCTCTTCGGCACTCTTCCTTACTCCGGGTGCAGGTCGGGTCTGGCCACACCAGTAGACACTACCCACTCTCCACTTCTTGGGACCCATCACGTATGTTGCCTTGCCCCATGGATCATCAGGCTTCCCCAACCTTGTTGACTGAGAACATGCGTGGACTGCCGTTGGACATCGGTATAATGGCTGGAAATCCGAATATCATAGAATTTTTGGGGTGTCCCACAAGGGACATTCTTGTCTTTGTTTCAGGATTAGACTTGGAGTGTCTCTCCCACTGGTAGTATCCTGCCTGTAGTCTGGGAAGCAGTGGTGTGTTTACTTTTATTGTGTGTTTGTATGTTTCACCTGTCTAGCTGGGGAGGGGGGTTGATGCTACATGTTACATGTTTGTTGATTGGACCCCTCACCCCCATTGGCACAGCCTGTGAACATATGTAATTCTTAACTGCTGTATCATATCCTAGCTATATATATATGTGTATATTTACACACACACACACACACACACACACACACACACATATATATATATATATATATATCTATATATCTATATATTGCTGTATGTATATATATATATATATATATATATATATATATATATATATATATATATATATATATATAAAAACCGACATATGGATGTATGGGTGTCTGCATATGTATATATCTATATGTGGGTATTTATATATATTCTAAGTATGTATACATTTGTACAGCGGAGAGGGAGAGGTATATCTTCATGTAGTTATGGGTATATATACACACACAAACCTCTACATATTTACATCTACATCTGGTTATTCCATTCTTTGCCATGTAAAATAGACTGTGCTGCAGTGGGATGCGTAGCGGGAGTAGCTGCTTGCTGGCTGGCGGCTCTGCCCAATGAACACTATTGCTTGCATCTCTGGGGCTGTCTGAAAAGACTCATTCCAGCAAACACCTGCATGCCTAGACCCATAATTACATACCCATAGTTCCCCCACCCACACCTCCTCTACAGCACTCATCCTTACTCTGGGAGCAGGTTGGGTCTAAACACACCGCTACACACTGCCCACTCTCCACTTCACGGAACCCATATCGTACATTGTCTTGACCCATGGGTCATCAAGCTTTCCCACTCTTGTATTCCGGGTATGTACATGCCCTGCCTTGGTAGGTCATTGCACGTGCTTCCTCCTATAACAAGGCAATATTTGGGGTGTCCCACAAGGGATGCTCCTGTCTCTGTTCCAAGATTAGACTTCTCGGGTCCACTGTGCCCCCCCCTGTTGTATCCTGCCTGTGATCTGGGGAGCAGTGGATTGTTTACATTGTTTGTGGGTTTGTTTGTATGTTTCACCTGTCCGGCTGGGGGGGGGGGTTCATGCTACATGTTACACATTTCTTGCTTGGACCCCTCACCTCCACTGGTATGGCCTGTGAACATATGTCATTCTTAGGTGCTGTTTCTTATCATAGTTGTATATCTGTGTATATCTATGTACACATATGTATACATATATATATATATATATATATATATATATATGTATATATATATATATATATATATATATATATATATATATATATCTAATGACATGTGGATGTATGGGTTTCTGCATATATATATATATATATATATATATATATATATATATATATATATATGTATATGTGGGTATTTATTTATATGTCTATCTATGTATGTATACATTTGTACTACAGAGAGGGGGAGGTATATATCAATATAGCTATGGGTATTCATATAAACACATATACCTCTAAATCTTTAGCTACATATCCGGTAATGTTGACTGGTATTGCTGGATACTGTGTTTCATGTACATACCGGCCAACCTTGTGTGCCATGTATGCTTTGCGATACCTACGACTGACTCAGTTAGTGTACACAGAGTCACACGTGACTCTGGCCATTGGATACAGTGTGCTTAAGGCACTTTCAAGCGGTTGTGAGTTTGCGCAGAGGTTAGCACTGCTGACTTCCAGTCACAGTGTCTTTACATGCAGTCTGCGTCTCTTTTGCTTGATCTGTGTTGGCAGTGCTTCACCCAGCTCAAACGCACTTGCACACACTTACTAGTGCTTACATATGCTTACTACTGCTTATATGTGCTTACGCCTGCTTACCGCTGACTTATTCATTATGGTACTGACTCTTCTCATGTGAATTTCATGCAGTACTCCAGTTCACATTTAAATGTTATTTAGTAGGTTATAAAGCAATAAAATGTAAATAAATGTTCTTATACAGATTTCACATGGAAAATGGTATGTGCTGCAGTGGGACTTGAGCCGGGAATGCCTCCTCATTAGGCGGATGCTCTGACCACTGCGCTATTGCTGTGCTGCTTCATTTGCTATATCTTCCTTGTTATCCTCTTCAGCCTTTTATGCTACTTTAACCGTAGCTAAGCAATGGGCACACCCACACACCTACGGTTAGCGTTACTCGAAGGTTTAGAAGTAAATACAGGGGTTACTTCTTTTTATTGTTATGTCCTGTTGCTGTTGTACACATGGGGGACTGTTGGTGTGGATATGCGGACACCTATGAGTAGTCTTGCTCATTTATTTACATTTTCTGTTGTTCTACTTTGCAGGGGCATGTTTATTCTGAGGGCTCTGCTCTCAGATACGCCCCCTGCACTCAACCACGCTCCATGTAGGATTAGGAGCTCAGGCAGCGCGACTTCATTAATATGCTTGGCACGCTGCCGTCCTCCTCCTAAATGGCCACTTCCTGCAGACTAGACTAGTCCTGCATGGAAGATTAGTGAATCCGGGGGATGATTTATTTTTCATTGCATTATTATTGATATTTATTAAGAATTCCAATAATTTGAGGAACAATTTCTTATCTAGATTAAATATCTTATAAACTCTGTGTTCACAAAGTCTAAATATTTTTCATATTAACCAGTTCCCAAAATCTTGATTGTATTTGGACCTTAAATTTTCAATAGTATATATATATATATATATATATATATATATATATATATATGTATATATATATATATATATATATATATATGGGTCTACTGTATAAGTTCGAAAATACACTTCTTCGAACTCACACAGTAGACCCTGAGTTACCCGAAAGTGCACTTAATTGAAAGTGCACTTTTGCGAAACCCGCTTCAGTGAATGGGCTACTACTTATATGTAGTGCAGTATTTACAGACATTAGGGTTAGGGCACAGTTCATGGTAAGTGGATAGCTAGTATGGCTATCCTCTTATCATGACCCACGCCCTAACCCTAAGGTCTGTGACTACCACACCACAGTGGAGGATAGCCTGTTCAACACTGTGGTGCGGCAGTACCATGACCCATGCCCTAACCTTAAGGTCCATAACTACCGCACCACAGTGGAGGACATAGCACGTTTTCCTGCTGTCCTCCACTGTGGTGCGATCCGTTCATAGAAGCTGCGTTCGCAAATGTGCACTTTTGAATAAGTTCACTTTCGCATAACTGAGCGGTCTACTGCTCTTTTTCGAATACGTGGTATTCGATGAAAAGCAGTAGACCCATATATATATATATATATATATATATATATATATATATATATATATGTGTGTGTGTGTGTGTGTGTCTGTCTGTGTGTGTGTGTGTGTGTGTGTGTGTGTGTGTGTGTGTGTGTGTGTGTGTGTGTGTGTGTGTGTGTGTGTGTGTGTGTGTGTGTGTGTATATATATATATATATATATATATATATATATATATATATATATATATATCAGTACCATTTAAGAATTGCTGCCAATAAATTAAGTTATTTTGTTGTTTTAAAACCAGAATTTTGTTAAAGTTATGAGTTTCTAAGCAGTTATTTGTAGATGCAATTGGAAACATAGAAAATGTTAAGTCTTTAATACAATGGTTAGTATATGTGAACTTTTTGAAAGAGGAAATTAAGTTGTTTAAATAAGGAATTTGAGAAGAGGGTGTAATTCCATTTATGCAAAAACCTTTTAATAACCAGATAAAACAATTAGGGACTACTTGTTTATGGCTGTAATACAATATATTCACTAATAATATTTCTTGATATATTTGTTTCCATTTTCAATCATAAGATTAACTTATCCACAACAACTATAACTTTTACAATTGTTGAAGTAGCATACAATTGAATATCAGGGAATTCTATTCCAACATGATCCCAACCTTTTTTGTGCTAATCAAAGGAAACACTTGATTTATTACGATGTCAAAAAAATTTAAGTAGAATATTATTTATATTCTTCATCAATTTCTTTTGGGGGCAATAGTACTACAGATTGTAAGACACAAAACATTAGTGAGAATTACCATCTCAATAAGCATTAATCATTCTTCCATGGTAAAGAAAATATTGTTCCAATTTGTGGCTAAACTTAAAATTTTATCAAGAACCTATTGAAAGTTTGTTTGCATTATTTCTTTACTACTAGACATAATAGTTATACCAAGGTATTTTGTTTGATTGTTATTCCAATTAATGCTAGAATATTTTTTCTATGAATGTTTTTACATTTTTATTAATTAATAATGCACTTGCTTTATTATGATTAAATCTTAAGTTTGGTAGTTCTTCAAACTGACTCATAAAACTAATTATATGTTCTAACGAATTTTCTATATTTTCAATTGTTAGTAAAAATATTCTAAGCAAAGCGTTGAATCATTAGTTTGAAATCTTTCTTATTTTGATACCACTAATGTTCTTTTGGAGCTAATACTTTAAGCAAAGAGTTCTATAGCTAATGCAAAAAGTGAAGGTGATAATGGACAGCCTTCTTTTGTGCCTTTTTTGTAATTTAAAGGAATTAAAAAGAAAATAACCTATTTTAACAAAAGCACAAGAGTTACTGTATAACTTACACATTAATGCAATTAGCTCAGGTGAGAAATTATACATTTTAAGTGTTTTAAATGCTTACGACCAATTAACTGAGCCTATCTAAATTGAGACTAATGATAGAAAGTTTTGTTTTATTTTCATAGTCTATTGATGTATGTATTCTTATTATATTATCTGGTACTTATTTATTTAAAATAAACCAAATTTGATCATTGTTAATTAGTTTGGGCATAAGTAGATCAATTCTGTTATTCAAAATGAACATGAACATCTTATAGTCCACATTTAAAACTGAAATGGGTCTGTATGATGTAGGATCCTTATCTTCTTTTAAAATAGCTGATATAAGGGAATATTTTCATAATGGAGGACTTTAGCAGTTGTTTTTATTTTTCTACAGACATTATCTAATATTGTAACTGCATTGTGTGGTAGTATTTTATATAGTTCTGATATAAGACCATCTAAGCCAAGTGCCTTGGTATGTTTTAACTTTTTATTTGATCTTTTATTTCTGTTAAAGTGAATGGTCTATCAATTTTTAACTAATATTGCTATTTTTGGTAATGACAACTATCTCTGAGCTCTGTAGGTGATGTTGGCTTTCTTTTATTGAGAAAATCCTCATTCTGGCACCTTGTCCTGTGTTGCTATGAAATATCAGTAATGCCAGGATTCAACATGCATTTCAGCAAACAGGTAACTTGATTAAAAACAATGTGACAGCACAATTAAAACTTTTACTGCTTACATCCAAATGCCCAACAGCTTGGTACCTGCAATGCATTATTGTTCAACCATATTTCTGAAAGGGCAATACCATGCTTTTGTTGTAAAATGCAATATTATTAAGTACATATGTGCAATACATAATTACATACGTGTGTGTGTGTGTGTGTGTGTGTGTGTGTGTGTGTGGATGTGAACCATTGATGTGCATGTAAATAAGGGGTTTTCCATTGTTGCTACACTGCAGTTCACAGGTCATAGAAAGCTACCAGCACTCTGCAACAGTGAAGAATGTAGAAATAGAATATGCTGATGGGTATAACAACTAGTTGTTTAACATATCAAAACCTGCTGCTGTGTCTGTCTGTTCATTCACTCAGGCTAGTGATTAGCAGTCAGGTGACCTATCACATGTTTGATAACAACAGGAATATGAATATGAATATGAATTGTAAAAGTAACAGTTTAAATGCACTGCCAAGCAAATTGCTTTATAAAGTTTATAAGCCCTATATTGTTGAATTAAACTTTGGCACTCCATGTTTGTTGTGCTAAAAAAATGCACAAATCAAAAAGAGATCTACAGACTCTTGTTAATTATCTGTTTATTGTTTTATTATAAGAAGTACACACATGCACAAATAGAAAGAAGTAGATAAACTTGTTTAGTGTTAGCAGTTTTATCTGTTAGTAAATCAGACTTCTTCAGAACAAAGGCACAAAAGGAGGACACATATAAATACCACAATTAGTCTTGGACATAAATAAGCATATGAGACATTGAAAATTCTGCACCAAATAAAATAAAAAACAAAGTTTAAGGTAACTGACATAAATCTGCAAACAAATCAAAGCAACGTAAAAGTAAAAATAAATAAAAAATGTGTTTGTAGGAGATCTTAAATCAACTGAATGTTTTGTGCTTCTCTGAGAAATGTTTTTAATAATATCAGTACAGCTTATGATATTCAGAATCTAACAGTAAAGCATTTGCCATTTGAAAGTTATGTCATTTAAGAGCCTAAAGATGTTTTGACACTATTTGAAAACACAATGAATTTGTGTGTGTGAGTTCATGTGTTGGTGTGCGTGTGCGTGTGTGCGTGTGTGTGTATGTGTGTGTGTGTGTGTGTGTGTGTGTGTTTATGTTTCTGTCAGTGTACGTGAGTATATGTGAAATTGCATGCTAGAAAGCAGAAGAGTGTGTGTAAGGGAGAGAGAGAGAGAGAGATGGCAATCAATTGATCAGTGGCTGCAGCAGTTATTTAAAATTAAGAGGTATGTATACCTCTCAACCTCTTAGCTCAAGACATCTGGATAAAACCTAAAATAATGGGTGGACAAAGCTCAAAAATAAGGACAAATTTAAAATATTGTTCTTATAAAATTAGAAGGGTGCTAGAATAACAGGATTTGTCATGCATTTTATGAAGGAAATGAAGCCTGAAACTTAAATGTATGTTGTTATTTATTGACTTAATTCCCAAGTGGTTTGCCAACACACCCCATATTTTAGGAGGAAAAGACCAAAAAAAAAAAAAAGAGGTAAAAATCTGGACAGCTTAGAGGTATGGAGGTAAAAAACTTTTAAAGGTTGACATTCTTAACTAATTTTTATCCTGATTTTTTATTGGTTCACTGCTTCTGGATGTTTGTGTATGTGTGTGAGAAAGAGTGCACAGATATTAAATACTTACCAGACTTATATTTTGGATATTAAATACTTCCTCCAACACCATTTACAATAACTACAGCAAGTTTGAAACATTAGGACAAGTAACTATTTTACATAAATAAATACTTTAACAGTTCAGTCTCTAAGCACAAGAATGCCCTCCACTTTCAGCATTTTTTTGTAAATAATGCCCTTCCATGAGGTCTGTCAGGCCTCAGAACACCACCGGGCATGTGTTATTTACACAGTGACACACAGCTTGTTGGCTATTATTGCTTTCATATTATACATACTGTATGTATAATTTTCAAAATAAAAACCCTCTCTCTGTCTCTCTCCCTCAACATATGTGTGTGCTGTATGTGTGCATATGTTTTATACAGTCTGTACATATAAAAATCAAAATGTATAACCTGCCTTAGTCTGTCTCCCTCTCTCTCTCTCTCTGTATACTATATATATATATATATATATATATATATATATATATATATATATATATATATATATATATTTAAATATAAAATCTATAATATGTAAAATATAACTGCATTTATACATAGGTATATAATGTTATCAATCTGCAGAAGATCAATAATTCAGGCCATCAAATTTCAGATGGTCACAGCAACTGGCAACCATACACACACAAACACACACACATACACACACACACACACACACACACACACACACACACACACACACACACACACACACACACACGCACTCATACCCCTCAACCTCTTAACATAAGAAATCTGGACAAAGCCTAAAGTAATGGGGGGAGGTGAAGGGCCCAAAATAGGGCGAAATCTTAAATATTGCTAGGATGACAACATTTTGCTAGCATGCATTTGCTGAAGGATATGAAGTCTGAAATTCAAATGTATGATATTATTTAGTGACATTAATCATAAGTGATTTGCCAGCAAGACACAGACTTTACTATTTTTTAACCGGGAAAATCTGACTTGGAACGAAGCCAATTTTCAGCAGAGGCCCGGGGAGAAATGCTCCAGATGCATGTCTTTGTAACATGGGAGGAAACTGGAGCAAACCCACATGAATGCAGGGAGAACAAGCAGACTCCACACAGAAGGCACCTCAGCTGAGAATTGAACCGAAGAACCTCTTGCTGTGAGGTGACAACGCTACCGCTGCACCACTGCGCTATCCATGCTTTATGAGGAATGGACTAAAACTATGAGACAAAAATCTGTCCATTCTGTGAAAATCTGGACAGTTGAAAGGTATGGTACAAACACACACACGCACGCACACACACACACACACACACACACACACACACACACACACACACACACACACACACACACACTCACACACACACACAAACACACACACACACACACATACACACACACATCAAAGTAGCCAAAAAGTTATCCCTAATATCCCCACAGATTTAAATATACCAACTTAGAGATAGCAGTTTAGTTGGGAAGGGGACAAATTCCTTTCCCCACTGTCTCTCAAATCTGATGAAACACATATTGCACCATTTCTTAGCAATGTAAATGAACAAAACATAATGATTCACATATACTATTGCACAGACGTGGTGAAAGCCAGATCAATGGTATAGATACAGACCACCCATCTGTGCAGCAGGCAACCTAAGTTTAGGAATGGACGCAGGCCGCTAATAGGGTTGGCCTGGGGGATATGATGAAGCAGTTAATGGCTACTTCTCCCATATCACTGATGACCATGATGGAAAAACCCAATGCCTGAATGAACTCGACAATTGGTCAGTCATCACAAGTATGACGGCTTCCAGGAATCATGCTCACTGTTTCGCATTGCATCCTTTGCTCCCCAGACTTAATAAAGGCTACCATTAAGGCCAATTTTCAAGGTGCCCTGGGCCCACTTTACCCCCCAGAACTGATGAAGAGAATCATTGAAGTCAATTTTATAGGGAATGTCAGAGCGACCTGGCAAAGAGTCATAACTTGGGTAATTGAAAAGGATAAATTGGTGGATTCAGGGATGGCTGAGAATGAAAACTGAGAGACATAGCTATAACTCTTACTTCTAGATTTAAGGACATAGCAACATATCATCATCTTCTTTCAGCTGTTCCCATTAGGGGTCGCCACAGCAGATCATCTGTTTCCATTTCTTCCTGTCCTTTGCATCATGCTCTTTCACACCAACTGCCTGCATGTCCTCTCTCACCACATCCATAAACCTCATCTTAGGCCTTCCTCTTTTCCTCTTACCTGGCAGCTCCATCCTTAGTATCCTTTTCCCAATATACCCAGCATCCCTCCTCAGCACATGTCCAAACCAACGCAATCTCGCCTCTCTTGCTTTGTCTCCAAACTGTCCAACCTGAGCTGACCCTCTAATATACTGATTCCTAATCCTGTCCATCCTAGTCACACCCAGTGCAAATCTTAACATCTTTAACTCTGCCACATCCAGCTCAGACTCCTGCCTTTTTGACAATGCTACCATCTCCAACCCATATAACATAGCTGGTCTTACTACCCTCTTGTAGACCTTCCCTTTCACTCTTATTGGTACCCGTCTGTCACAAATCACTCCTGACACTCTTCTCCACCCATTCCACCCTGCCTGTACTCTATTCTTCACCTCTCTTCCACACTCACCATTACTCTGAACTGTTGATCCCAAGTACTTAAACTCATCCACCTTTACCAACTCTACTCCCTGCATCCTCACCATTCCTCTACCCTCCCTCTCATTTACACACATATATTCTGTTTTAGCCCTGCTGACAATCATTCCTCTCCTCTCTAAAGCATATCTCCACCTCTCCAGGGTCTCCTCAACCTGGTCCCTACTCTCACTACATATCACAATGTCATCTGCAAACATCATAGTCCACAGGGCCTCCTGTCTAACCTCATCTGTCAACCTGTCATCACCACTGCAAATAAGAAAGGGCTCAGAGCTGATCCTTGATGTAATCCCACCTCCACCTTAAACGTATCTGTCACTCCCACCGCAGTCCTCACCAATGTCACACTACCCTTGTACATATCCTGTACCACTTACATACTTCTCTGCCACTCCCAACTTCCTCATACAATACCACAACTCCTCTCTAGGCACCCTGTCATATGCTTTCTCTAAGTCCACAAAAACACAATGCAACTCCTTCTGACCTTCTCTGTATTTCTCCAACAACACTCTCAGAGCAAATATTGCATCTGCAGTGCTCTTTCCTGGCATGAAACCATACTGCTGATTACTAATCATCACCTCCCTTCTTAACCTAGCTTCCACTACTCTTTCCCATAACTTCAAGCTGTGACTGATCAATTGTATCCCTCTGTAGTTACTGCAGCTCTCCACATCACCCTTATTCTTAAAGATAGGTACCAAAACACTTTTTCTCCACTCCTCAGGCATCCTCTGACTTTCCAAAATTTCATTAAACAATCTGGTTAAAAATTCCACTGCCATTTCTCCTAAGCACCTCCATGTTTCCACTGGTCTGTCATCTGGGCCAACAGCCTTTCCATTCTTCATCCTCTTCATAGCTGTCCTTACTTCCTCTTTGCTAATCTGCTTCACTTCCTGATTCACTATCCCCACATCATCCAACTTTCTCTCTCTCTCATTCTCTTCATTCATCAGCCCTTCAAAGTACTTTTTCCATCTACTCAACACACTCTCCTCACTTGTGAGTATGTTTCCCTCACTGTGCTTTATCACCCTTACCTGCTGCACATCTTTCCCAGCTCTGTCCCTCTGTCTAGCCAATTGGTACAGGTCCTTTTCTCCCTCTTTAGTGCCCAATCTCTCATACAACTCTCTATAAGCCTTATCCTTAGCCTTCACCACCTCTATCTTTACCATGCGCCTCATCTCCTTATACTCATGTCTACTTTCTTCATCTCTTTGACAATCCCACTTCTTCTTCACCAGCCTCTTCCTCTGTATACTCTCCTGTACTTCCTCATTCCACCACCATGTCTCCTTGTCCTCCTTCCTCTGTCCAGATGTCACTCTAAGCACCTTCCTAGCAGTCTCCCTTACTAGCTCTGCTGTAGTTACCCAGCTATTTGGTAACTCTTCATTGCCTCCCAGTGCCTGTCTTAACTCTTTCCTGAACTCCACCTCACAATCACCCTTTTTCAACTTCCACCATTTAATCCTTGGCACTGCTTTCACACTCCTCCTCCGCTTCTTGATCACCAACATCAACCTGCAGACCACCATTCTATGCTGCTTAACTACACTTTCCCCAGTCACCACTTTGCAGTCTCCAATCTCCTTCAGACTGGCCCTCCTACATAGGATATAATCCACTTGTGTGCATCTTCCTCCACTCTTGTACACCACCCTATGCTCCTCCCTCTTCTTAAAATACGTATTCACCACAGCCATGTCCATCCTTTTCACAAAATCCACAATCATCTGACCTTCTGAATTCCTCTCCTTAACCCCATACCTACCCATCACTTCCTCATCCTCTCTGTTCACTTCACCAACATGCCCATTGAAGTCCGCTCCAATCACTAGTCTCTCAACCTTGGGTACACTCACCACCACTTCATCCAACTCACTCCAAATTTTTTCTTTCTCATCCACCGCACACCCAATTTGTGGAGCATATGCACTAACAACATTCATCATTACACCATCAATTTCAAGCTTCATAAACATCACTCTATCAGACACTCTCTTCACCTCCAAAACACTCTTGGCATACTGTTCTGTTAGGATAACCCCTACCCCATTTCTTCTGCCATCCACACCATGATAAAACAATTTGAACCCACCTCCTATACACTTGGCCTTACTTCCCTTCCATCTGGTCTCTTGCACGCACAATATATCAACCTTCCTTCTCTCCATCATATCAGCTAGCTCTCTCCCTATACCAGTCATACTGCCAACATTCAATGTTCCTACCCTCAGTACTACACTCCTAACCTTCCTCCTCTGTTCCTGCCTTCGGGCATGCCTTCCCCCTCCTTTTCTTCTTCGGCCAACAGTAGCCCAATTTCCACCAGCACCCTGTTGGCTAACAGTACTGGTGGTAGTCGTTGTTAACCCGGGCCTCGACCGATCCGGTATGTAATTATGAAAAGTTCTCCGCATAAGTAATTTTTGGCAGAGGTTTTACGCCGGATGCCCTTCCTGACGCAACCCTCCCCATTTATCTGGGGTTGGGTCCGGCACAAAGAAATGCACTGGCTTGTGCATCCCCAGTGGCTGGGTTAAGGACATAGCAAAATATAATTACAGGAAAGACCCCAAACTAGGAGCACTTTATGCATGCTGCTATTATTGATCTACAGCATCTCAATGTAACTTCTAATTTTAGATGGAATGGAGGAAACTGTTGAATAAAATGAGAGGAAACCTTCCAAAATCTGAGTAGCTGAGACATATGTGGGGGGGTGGAAGAGGGATGGGAGAGGAAGTACCTCGAAAAATCTACATGTTGATGAAGTGTGGGTCAATTAACTCAATATCTTCCTAAATATATCTACATATCTCCACACACACTACATATATATATATATATATATATATATATATATATACACACACACACACACACACACACACACACACACACACACACACACACACACACACACACACACACACACACAGTATATATATATTCATTTGTATATGTTTTTCCTGGGTAGAGCACTGATCTCCGTGGACATTTTTCAGACAATGGAAGCTGAGGGACTCTAACCTTTCCCCACTAGACAACAGGAAACAGTTCATCTACTGCAAAAATCTGATTTTTTGTTATTTTGATTTTTGATCCTTTGGACTGATGTTTTTCTATTCACTATTTTTGTACTTAAATATGTCAAATTATGTATGTTTAACTATATATCTATCTATCTATATATATATATATATATATATATATATATATATATATATATATATATATATATATATATATATATATATATATATATATATATATATATATATATATTTAGATATAGATAGATAGGTATATACAGAGACAGACAGATAAATAGTAAAATATCACTTTTCCAATGCAGAATATTAACTTCTCAAAATTATGACTTTCTGATTATGCCAGATACTACTCTTCTATTTAGGGTGCCCTACATTCTGCCATTGATATATGTTTTCATCACATCTGCCATTTCATTTGCCTCTTCCCAACATGGGGAAGAAACAGAGAGATGGTGGAATCGAGCCATGATCCTGGACACAGGTGGGCTCTCCCTATCCGGAGGGAGACTAACATTGACATCCAGTCCCCCCAAGAATTCAGCTCCTTTTTTAAGAAGAGTTGTCACAAGGAGGCAAACATTGCATAATGGGTTAGTGGCGGGTATTTTAGGAAGCACAGGAAAATGGAATCCCCAACTGCCACAGAGGAAGTATGATGCCATATGCATACATGTGAAGCAGGTAAATCATGCCCTCCACCTGCAGAACAAACTGTAGTCTCCCTGCAGACACAGACCACACCTCAGCACCCATTAGAGCATTCCCCAATTACAAGTCAAGTAGAATCCTAGTCCCTTTCTATGCAATGAGTAAGATGACATAAGCTGATCATTCCCAAACTCTACCCACTCCGAACTCCTCTAGGGCTTGAAGTATTAACCAGACTCAGGTCATCTGGGTCACAATCATGGCTCCATTTCTGCATGTCACAGAGGTTCAGAAATTATTGTTACCATGTTAAATGCAGGACTGTAGCTTGTGAATGTAGAAATATCTGCAACATATAAGTAATTGTTAAGAAAAGAAATTACTGAATGTCTTGTCATACAGAGATATTTGTGCTTATTTGTTTAACCTCAAAAAACTAAAAGTTAAAGGTTAGTGATGTCTGCTGTGGGGTATCTTGGACTTATACATGCTGTAACAGAGGATGCATTCATTTTGGTAAAGGGAAGTGAACGCATACTATATAATGATATTATTATGGCTAATTTTCCTTTTTCGTACAAACTCACAATATATTATGAATGTAAAGGATGGTCATCACAAAATTTTAACAATATGTATGTATCTTTGTGTGTGTGTGTGTGTGCAAATGTGTGCGTGCATGCATGTGTGGCTCTGCATGTACATGTATCCACATATCGTATATATAGAAGCATATATATGCATATTGATCAAACACTACAAAAATCATAGACAAAATTGATCGACACAGTACACTGACCAATTTCACCTGCAAGCACTGTCATCAGGAAATTAAATACATCATAAACATGCATCATAAATGCAGTAACATAACTAGGGTATGGGGAACAGGACAATCACCCCAGGTGCTGTCATGTCTAGGGCATAACTTGCCAGTATAAAATAAAATAAAAATTGTTGTCAAATAACTTTTTTTTTCCTTTAAGGGAAACAGTAACCTGTACATCTGAGAATCTCATCTTGCTTTGGCATCACCCCAAAAAGACGTGTGATTTGTTGCACAAGAAGAGGAGGTGGAGCCACAGTGCAAGAATGATTGGATGGGAGATAGGAAATTCACCCTGGGGATCACTTCTATGGCTCTATTTGACACAGGAAAATAATTTTCTTGGGTGGCAAAAGCCAGGGTACCATTTGGCTAGGCTTATATAGGCCCTAGGACCAATAGCCTTGTACCTACCTATGAAAGACAGCATCTTGGGCTATATCACTGGTGCCCACAGCAAACTGAGAGATATACTGTTTTTTCAATTGAAATTGCTCGCTCTGGGAACATTTAGTGGATGGGCAGATTACGGTGATTTACTAGATCATTTCTGTGCTTGTGCAAGCATGCATGAACAGACTACTGAAGGGATTGTTGGGGGAAATGTTTCATTTTAGTGCTTGTGCATACTTGGGACAGACTTCCAAAGTCTAACCTTTCCCCACTAGACAACAGGAAACAGTTCATCTACTGCAAAAATCTGATTTTTTGTTATTTTGATTTTTGATCCTTTGGACTGATGTTTTTCTATTCACTATTTTTGTACTTAAATATGTCAAATTATGTATGTTTAACTATATATCTATCTATATATATATATATATATATATATATATATATATATATATATATATATATATATGTATATATATATATATATATATATATATATATATATATATATATATATATATTTAGATATAGATAGATAGGTATATACAGAGACAGACAGATAAATAGTAAAATATCACTTTTACAATGCAGAATATTAACTTCTCAAAATTATGACTTTCTGATTATGCCAGATACTACTCTTCTATTTAGGGTGCCCTACATTCTGCCATTGATATATGTTTTCATCACATCTGCCATTTCATTTGCCTCTTCCCAACATGGGGAAGAAACAGAGATGGTGGAATCGAGCCATGATCCTGGACACAGGTGGGCTCTCCCTATCCGGAGGGAGACTAACATTGACATCCAGTCCCCCCAAGAATTCAGCTCCTTTTTTAAGAAGAGTTGTCACAAGGAGGCAAACATTGCATAATGGGTTAGTGGCGGGTATTTTAGGAAGCACAGGAAAATGGAATCCCCAACTGCCACAGAGGAAGTATGATGCCATATGCATACATGTGAAGCAGGTAAATCATGCCCTCCACCTGCAGAACAAACTGTAGTCTCCCTGCAGACACAGACCACACCTCAGCACCCATTAGAGCATTCCCCAATTACAAGTCAAGTAGAATCCTAGTCCCTTTCTATGCAATGAGTAAGATGACATAAGCTGATCATTCCCAAACTCTACCCACTCCGAACTCCTCTAGGGCTTGAAGTATTAACCAGACTCAGGTCATCTGGGTCACAATCATAGCTCCATTTCTGCATGTCACAGAGGTTCAGAAATTATTGTTACCATGTTAAATGCAGGACTGTAGCTTGTGAATGTAGAAATATCTGCAACATATAAGTAATTGTTAAGAAAAGAAATTATTGAATGTCTTGTCATACAGAGATATTTGTGCTTATTTGTTTAACCTCAAAAAACTAAAAGTTAAAGGTTAGTGATGTCTGCTGTGGGGTATCTTGGACTTATACATGCTGTAACAGAGGATGCATTCATTTTGGTAAAGGGAAGTGAACGCATACTATATAATGATATTATTATGGCTAATTTTCCTTTTTTACAAACTCACAATATATTATGAATGTAAAGGATGGTCATCACAAAATTTTAACAATATGTATGTATCTTTGTGTGTGTGTGTGTGTGCAAATGTGTGCGTGCATGCATGTGTGGCTCTGCATGTACATGTATCCACATATCGTATATATAGAAGCATATATATGCATATTGATCAAACACTACAAAAATCATAGACAAAATTGATCGACACAGTACACTGACCAATTTCACCTGCAAGCACTGTCATCAGGAAATTAAATACATCATAAACATGCATCATAAATGCAGTAACATAACTAGGGTATGGGGAACAGGACAATCACCCCAGGTGCTGTCATGTCTAGGGCATAACTTGCCAGTATAAAATAAAATAAAAATTGTTGTCAAATAACTTTTTTTTCCTTTAAGAAACAGTAACCTGTACATCTGAGAATCTCATCTTGCTTTGGCATCACCCCAAAAGACGTGTGATTTGTTGCACAAGAAGAGGAGGTGGAGCCACAGTGCAAGAATGATTGGATGGGAGATAGGAAATTCACCCTGGGGATCACTTCTATGGCTCTATTTGACACAGGAAAATAATTTTCTTGGGTGGCAACAGCCAGGGTACCATTTAGCTAGGCTTATATAGGCCCTAGGACCAATAGCCTTGTACCTACCTATGAAAGACAGCATCTTGGGCTATATCACTGGTGCCCACAGCAAACTGAGAGATATACTGTTTTTTCAATTGAAATTGCTCGCTCTGGGAACATTTAGTGGATGGGCAGATTACGGTGATTTACTAGATCATTTCTGTGCTTGTGCAAGCATGCATGAACAGACTACTGAAGGGATTGTTGGGGGAAATGTTTCATTTTAGTGCTTGTGCATACTTGGGACAGACTTCCAAAGGGGTTGTAGAGGGAAATGTTTAATTTTGGTGCTTGGGCATACTTGAGCAGACTGCTAATGAAAATGTTAGGATAAATAATTCATTTTGGTGCTTGTGCATACTAGGACAGGCTACTGAAAGGGTCTTTGGGGGAATGTTTCATTCTACATACTTGGATAGACTGCTGATGGTGGTTGTTAGGGGAAAATGTTCAAGTTTGATGCTTCTGCATACTTGAACAGATGACTTTATATAACTAGTCTCTTCTTGGTCATTAAAAAAAGTAACATATATCTTCTGTCTCTCATAAAAGCAGTATCAGATGGGCATATCCCTGAACCCCTCAGCACAAGAAATCTGGACAAAGTCTAAAATAATGGGGTCAAAGGCAGATAAATAGTGACAGGTTTTAAATATTGCTCTTATAAAGTTTAAACTTAGAAAGTTGCTAGAGTAACAGGAGTTGTATACGTATGCATTTTCTGAAGGAAATGAAGTCTGAAACACAAACTTATGTCATTATTTAATGAGTTCAATCCACACTGATTTGCCAGAAAGACAAATATTTTACGAGATGAAAATATGGATATTCTACAAAAATCTGGATAGTTGAAAGGCATGCTGAGGGGCCAGTGCTAAGTATTCTGCACATGTTACTTAATACTCTGAAAAGTTTGTTTGTTGTCTAGGTCTACAAAGGAAAAATGTTTAGCTTTTGGTCAGCAATGTCACAGATGTAAAAAGTGTAATCCTTTCAAAAGGTTTAATAAAGCAAAAGAGACACATTATTTTATTAAAAGAGAACATTCAAAGAAACCAGTTGATTAATTAGAAAGCTGTCACCCTACTTTTTATGTTGATGGTGTGTCAGTGCTTCATGAAAAAGTCAGTGCAGTAGATTTATGGGCAAAGAATGAAGTATTTTGTACTGTTCAAATAAATGGAAAACCCAAAGAGTTTAACACTGACACAGGTTCAAAGTGTAATGTTGTGTCTGCAGAAACATTTGCCACAGTATGTGCTATTGAGAAGCTTGATTTGGCAAAGTGTGCAAAGCTTGTTGCTTATAGTGGTGAAGAGATTCATACTGAGGGCTCAGTAATACGTTTATGTTGCTCTGCTGGGAGAAGCTATGACTTGTTATTTTATATGGTCAAAATGGATGTCCAGTCATTATTAGGGCTCAGAGGCAGTTTGAAAATGAGACTGCTTTCATTTAATAAGGAAGTCCATCATGTTAGCTTAAAAGACCACTGTTAATAATTTCACCCAGTATATTCTCTCTACCTATGCTGACACTGAAAAGTTTATATAAACTACATTGACCTGAAGATTATTTTTCATTTCCTCTACAATGTTATAATAGAAAGTTAGGTTAATGGTTATCACATATCTTATTTATAAAACAACATGTTGATAGACTAATGTGTAGCCACTGTTCTGTAGTTTGACATTTGACTAACTAAAATGACTGTTTCATCAATTTCCTTGAACATTAAAGACTATTAAAAGGTCTGCAATACTTAACATTATGACAATCACCTTTATTCTTAAACCATTGTCTAAAGGTCTCTATTGTTCAGTCAGTGAGTAATTTTTGAGTATCATAGCTGGTTTTAAAAAATAATTTTAATTTCCCCAGCACAGATCTAAGGATCTCAGTATTGAGATTGCTAATGTTATCAAATCCCTTAGCTTTATGAATGTTTAACCTGTTTATAAGGGCATGTTATTCTTCATAGTCTAACTCTCACCTGTTTTCATTTCTGAGATTTAGCATGAAACTATTTTGCAGGTCACCATTCCCAAAAATATGCCTAAATACACCACAAGTAGTTTTATTTTCTCATTATTTGTATAACACTTCATATCACATCTTGTAAATATAAAATATGATGCTTACCTGTATAACTGTCAGCTATATACTTATAGATATTTTTAAAGAACAATAGTTAACAATGAAAAATTCACGCAAGTAGGTAAACAGTAAATATCACAACCTGAGATCTTACAAACCAACTGGCTAGTTGTTAACATTAACCTAATTTCATTAGCCATTATAGTAACAGTGGGAAACAATGAACAACAGGTAAACATATTTTATTGACTTTCCATTAAAACGTAGTAAAATCTGTACACCATGCAGTGGACCAATAAAATATTTTTTTTATCTTTATTTTTATTCAGTAGGATAAGCTTAAAATTCTTTATGTCATTTGTTATAATTATGTAATTTGTTTGTAACAGATCCCAATAGCATTTCTTATACTGTTTAGCAATACTCAACTTTCTATTCACCTTATTTTTCTTATTTGTTAATTTTGTTTTCCTTTGAGAAAGCTTGTTATTCAGTTCACTGAAATTACCTTTAAAGGTAGATGTTACTTTAATCTACTTAGTACCTTGATGGAACACCTTGTGGAACCTACTCTGTCCTTCACTTACTGTATATCTTCCTAGTCAAAAGTAAACTTCCAAGCATTGGATTTAAGAATCTATGTGAATACAACCTTTAAAGGATCTATATTTTAAATTCTCTTTGTTCCTCCTTAGTTCATTTTAACATTCCAAAGTGGGGTTAAATCAATCTTTATCATATGATGGTTACTATCCTTAACTGATGGCAATAGGTCAAGGCTTGTAGGAGTAAACTACATAGGAAAAATGGGAATTGTGAGAACAATACATACAGGGGAGAAATGAGGTTTAAAAGAAGCAGGACTTGATCTATGTAATGTTTGACAGAATATGATTGGGTAGATTGTAAGTGATGTATAATGTTTGCAACTGGGAGTGTGCCATTGTGGTCTGTGATGTAAAATGTTTGTAACTAGAATTGTGTCAGCGTGGTTTGTTGTTATTTATATAAATGTATGACTGCTTATGTCATAAATTATGGTTTAATAAAGATATTTCTTGTTTAAAAAAAGGCAGGAACTGAATAATGTGTGTAATGTAGCTTAGTTTATATGATATATAGCATATATGTGAAGTATAATGTTTGTAAATGTGAACTTGTCAATGCAGTCTGATTGCTTTTATATAAATGTAAATCTGCCTATGCCACAAGTGATAATTCAATAAATGTGTTTAAAATTGCTGATGTTATAAATTAAAAGAAATCAAAATGTATTCCAAAATATTTAAAATGATTGTAATGCATTAGTATTTGTTAGGATATCAGTATAATGTAAAATATATTTCTAAACAAAAAAAAAAACAGCAGCACAAACCCAAAGGTCTCCCAAGAACAAGACACAAATATCAGAAAAAGAGAACTCAGGAGATCACCATGGCAGTAAAAACAGTTTATTTTAGACAAGTGCTTTCACGTGGTAACCTACGCTTTTTCAAGTCCTTAATGCAACTAAGCATACTAATACACCATTTATACAAGTTAAAATAATTAAGAAAATCAATTAAATTATAAATTATAAAATATATTTCTGGAATGTGAAAGAGAAAGTTTTGCCTTCTGCATTGTGCAACATATGTGGCCATAACAATGTTTAAAGTATAATACTTCTATGGAAAGAAAAAGAAGACAAGACGACAAATGCCCCTCAGATACTAGGTCTGGAAAACATGACTCACCACAAAATCCAAGAAAGCCTTACATAGCTTAGACAAATGAGAAAAAAAACATAGCATAAGGCAAGACAAACTACACTACCACAACCTGTAACATTCAAACTAATTTACAGGAGCTGCTGTAGGACTGATGTGGTCTCTGATCTCTGGAGTGAATCCAAACAAAAGCCAAGGCATCCTTTGAAATCAACAGGAAAATAAGTATTTGTATTCACTGTACTGTGCTTTTAAACTGTGTATTACTGAATCACTGCCTACTTCTAACAGTTTTCAGCTGTTTTAACTGTTTTGCTGTTTCACTGTTTCAACTGTTTGCTATTTGAGACTGTTTTCCTGCACTTTGTATTTTCTAGTACTTGTGTATTTTATAGCATAGGCTAGATTTAGATTAGCTGAAACTAGACTGTTTGTAATTATCTGAGCACTAAAACCAGCCATATTACATTAAGAGGGCCCCTGCACCCTTGTAGCAGAAGAGTGTATCAAACGACCCATCTGAGTTGGAGATTGTTGGAATAAGGCTCAGTATTGAGCATTTCCATTGGCCAGCTGGTTTGAAAATTGCTTTACTTGTTTTAAAAAAGGGTTCTGTCAGTTGCTACATAAGGCCTGTTTTTGTTTGGGTTTGCACCTATTGCTTTAACAGAGCTCCGCAGAGGTTGGTGAGCAGCCACTGTTCAACTATCTTCACCTGAGCAGTCCGAGGCATCTGTTTGCACATAGTGCACTTGCATGCAGCCCTGTGCAGTGGAGGTAACCACTGGCAGATATAGATGCAAAAGCTAATGTAAATTTATTTTCCCTTTGATGCTGCCCATATGCTCCCACTGAGGAGTCTCTTAAATTGCACTTAGTTACTCAGAATGCACCTCAGCTGGGCTTTCTACAGCATTTACCACTTTAACCAAAATATCCTAATACCTAATAGTCTCTTACCCCTTGACAGCCCCAGTAATATAGACCCAGCATTAAGCCCATATTAAACCACATCCTTTCTCATTAAAGTAAGCAGATTTACACCTAGTATTATGGATGGTCAGTTCTTTCTCATTTCTCCTGCCAGCCTGATTGACATGGGTATCCTGAGGCAGTGTAGCAATTGCCTCATATACACTGACAACCCACTACTCCTAAACCACTCAAGCTCAATTTGTGAGAGATGCATATACACTAAGAATTTGGAATCCTTGCTCTCTCATTCATAGAACAGTGACACTGAGCAGGTTGTTAGCCCACATACCACACCTCCTGCACAAACCATGCTCTCAACTCATAAACCATCATACACAGAGGTACTCACCAGACGTTTACCCTAATACCAGAAGCTTCCAAAACACAAACATTCTACACCTAATATAGTACCTACAACACTCAATATACATAAAACCACAAGCACAATTGTTTCTTTTTTTTTTCAATAATCATTTTTATTGTTTTGCCAAACCATTATACATTTCACACACTATTTACATTATGTACAATATTGCTTCCAATGTTTTAGTTCCATTTTGAATTTCCCTATAATACATTAAGAATAAATATCATTTTAACCAAGTACAGGAAATTAAAATCACAAAAAATTAAACATAAAAGCATCTACAATAGACAATTATATACCAACTCAAGCCAATAATTTGTATTATTTCCACATTTTCTATCTAATCCAAGAATGTGTTGGTACACATACAGAATGTCCTGACGGAAAGTGGATAGGAACCGCTACGCCAAAATAATATTAAAGATTTGTTCCCAAATTTTTATGCTGTTTATACTTTTCTTATTATTTCTAATTAACAATTTGTGTGCTAATATATGCTTAATCGCCAACAGCCTGAAATTTTGCCACGACACCTGTGCTGGGTTCAACCAATTTGTGGCTATATATAATTTCATTAGTAAACTAATATTCATGATTACAATCTTTTTTGTTTTGTCCAAATTCTCCGGTGGAATATGTAAAATCAGAAATTCCCAGGAGAGTGTTGAGTTTTGGTAACCCATTTTTTGTAGTTGTAACTTTAAAGAATTCCATAATTTATAAATGCACTTGCAACTCCAGAACATGTGTAACAGGTCTGCTGTCTGATTTACACACTGTGGACATTTAGGTGACTTTTTTGAATCAAATTTATGAAGTGTAAGATGAGTATAATATGCATTGTTAAATATCATCAATTGAGTAAAGACCAGTTTTTGAAGTGATACGGATTTTAATGTTAAGTTAAACGCCTCTACTATTTTACTGTCGTCTAGGGATGGCAATTTCTCTCTCCAGTATTTGGATAACAGAATATGATTATTATATTTTCTCTCTTTTGCCATTTTATACGCTGAGGATATATATTTTCTATCTTGTTGCAATGCTTCCCACAGATGACCTGAAATAACTAGTTCCTCTTTTTTTATTTCAGAACTGGTAAAATAATTTATGGCCAAATCTTTTAACTGCCTCATTATAATTAAATAAGAGATGGGAAGATTCATCTCTTTTAAGATATCATGTACCGCTACTCCTAGGAAGGGGTATAAATCCCTTACAGTTAATTCCTTAATAAATGGATATTTCTTTAAGTCTATCAGTTGATTACCAATAGTTATATTAGGATTTCCATCAAACGGTTGAAACATCATCATATATTTTAAAAGGTTCAAGGAGGCAAACAGAGTTTGAGTCGCCACTGCCCATACCTTGATGTGTTCCATTAACTCATATTTACTCAATGTTTTTATATTCAAAAATGGTACAGCTTTAACATTAATTCTCTTCCCTTTTATATGTTTATAATTTAGCAGTACCCATTTGGGTATCCATTTTCTATTTTCACTATCCAAGTAAGACACCCTTAAAATCCTATTGGCCTGAATCACTGTATAATACATCTCAAAATCTGGTAAATCCAACCCCCCCTCATTTTAGGAGCCATCAGTTTTCATAGGATATTCTCGTTTTCTGGGTTCCCACAGAAATTTCCCCAGTCCTATCTGAAATTGCTTGAAAAAGGATTTCGTGATTTTAAGTTGTGCTGCTCTAAAATATATAGCATTCTGGGAGAATGTTCATTTTATTATCGCTGCTCTTGCCATCATCGGTAGCTTCAACTTACTCCATCTTTTCAAATCCATTGTTATTCGGTCTCCAGTTGCCTTAATATTGTTGATAAAAATTCTCTATTTTCAGTTGAAAAGTCAATCCCCAAATATTTTATTCTTTCTTCTGTCCTTATTCGTCCTATCAATGGTAACATTGAAAAGGTGTAGGTGTCTTTAGAGGAATATTTTGTTTTTTAAAATTTAGTTTGTAATTAGCAATTTTCTCAAAGGTTTGTATTGCTGTTAGTATTTTTCCGTTATCTGACACCGGTGTGGTACTGTATATATTTAAATCATCTGCAAAAGCAGCCATCCTAACCTTTATCCCAAGAAGTACAGGAGAATTATAAAAACTTTTGTTTCATATGAAGAAATAAAGGTTCCAAATACAGATTAAACAGTATGGGAGACAATGGGCACCCCTGTCGAGTTCCATTTTAATTTGAATCCTTTTGGAACATTCATGATTTATATATAAACTAGTGTATGCATTCTTGTATAAATTTCTTAACATAGAAATAAAAGCTGAGGTATATTGAAATATGATAATGTTTCAAATAAATAAGCCAAATTAACTCTATCGAATGCTTTTTGAGCATCAATTATTAAAGCATATATGTTCATGTTTTTATACTTTGCATAAGATATTAAAGTATGAAGAGTTAATGTATTGTCTGTAGTCTGTCTCCCATCTATAAACCCCGCCTGTTCTTCTGATATTATCAAGTTTATTATTTTTTTAATCTACTAGCTAGAATAGATGTCATGATTTTCATATCAATATTCAACAATGATATGGGCCTATAATTGTCTGGATTTTTGGGATCACTATTCTCTTTCAATAACAGAATTGTTCTTGAGGCATTAAAATGAAGATCATTGCTGCCATTCGAAATTATATAATTAAAGGTCTGTGAAAGTACGGTGCTCAGAATCCCACTAAAAGATTTATAAAAATCAGAGGTCATACCATCTGGTCCCGGGGCTTTATGTGGCTTTAGTTTCTTAATTGCCTCTAGAACTTCATCAACTGTAATCAATGCAGTCAATTCTCCCTGAGAATCCTCGTCAATCTTGGGAAAATTAATTTTCTGTAAGAACTCTTTTCTCTCTTCATCATGCCCATGAGTTTGTTGCTCACCATATATCTGATTAAAAATTGATTCAAAAATCTTCATGACATCTGACTTATCAGTATATAACGTATTATTATGATTTATTTCGGTAATTAATCATGTCGATTTCGTCTGATTAATAATACGGGCTAATGCTTTCGAGGGAGTTTGAATGTGATTTGCATATTTAACTAAACTTCTTTGTTCGTACAGTGTCAATTTTCTGTTATGCATAAGAAACAGCTCTTTCTGACATCTTAACAACTCAGTTTCTGTTTGCTCAGTGTAGTTACTCATCAGCTCCTGGTCCAATAATTGTACTTTAGTTTCCAGATCCAGTTGTTCTTTATTTTGGAGTTTTTATAATAAGTGGCTTTCTGAATAAATAATCCTCTTAACAAAGTTTTAGTTGTAGCCCATTCTATATCTAATGGATGTTCATTACGGGGTATATTGTATACTAATTGTTTAAGTATCTCCTTAACTTCCTGTACTATATCTTCTTTGGTTAATAGGTATGGGTTTAAGGACCAATTATATCCACCATGATTTTTAGTATTCAAAATATCGGTCTTTAAAGTTAAAGTTATTTTAGAATGGTCTGAGAGCTGTCTAGCTTGATTAGAAACCCTAGGGTCAAGTGAAATGAACACTTCTGGAATAAAAAAAAAATCAATTCTTGACCACATTTTATGGCAGCTAGAATAGAAAGTAAAGTTTTCTGCCTTTGCTTGTATGTGTTTGTGTTTAAAAGGGTCATATAGTTTGAAATCCGTTCTCAGTTCTTTCAACGCTACCATTGGCTGCTTATTAAAAGCAGTCGAAACTCCCAACTTATCAGTTTTAGAATCTTGGTAAGCATTCCAATCCCCCCCATCACTATGTAACAGTTGTTATATGACTGTAGAATAGAGTAAATTGAAGCTATATAATGATGTTGGTTCACATTTGGGGCATAAACACATAAAAGTACTATCGGCTTATCGAAACTTTCAGTTTTGAGAACCACCGAACACCATCTGCCTTCTTTATCTATTTTGTCCTCCAAAATTTCTCATTGAAACTGATTCTTGATTATAATTGCCACCCCAGCACTATTCGTAGTCCCTTCCGCCTTTACAACCTTCCTAATCCATTTCTTGTCCTTCATTGTTTCCCACTGGTCATTAGTCAAATGTGTTTCTTGTAATAGAATAAAACCTGCTTTTGATTTAAAAAACAAATGCAGAAACAGCTTTCTTTTTTCATGTTCTGGAGTCCTTTAACATTCCAGGAATCTATTATCCACATTCTAAACTATGAATTGATGAATAATGATATCTATTTTTTGTTTTCCACCTTAAATTGACAAGTGTTGGTATTACGTGAATTTTTTGGAAGCAAAACAGCCATCCCATCCCTACCCAGTGCCTATCCACTATTCCTCCGGACCAGGATGAACATAGGTTTTTCACATTGGATAACATTCCCCAAGTAGCTAAACTACTAATTCTATTAACTAACAATAAAATAGCATGCAAAAAACCTACACCAACTATATCTACGTCTACAAAGTCTAACCCAGACATTCCCTACTAAACACCGCACTCAAGTAACTACAGCTCTGAACATTTCCCTAATATTCATGTAAACTAATTGTACCTGACATGTCAAATAATTCACTTTTAACAAACTTTAAATACAGCAATAATATGTTGTCATTATAATTACTTGTTCCAAAACCTTTTAACTAACAGTTCACCTAATAAGCACACAGTTATTATACATTTGTTTAAAACAAGCCATTATTTAGGTCAGCTATTTATCTTTAAAACATTCCTACAATATTGCATTTAATTTTTATAGATCATTACAGTTAGACATCACCTATATTACACAACTACTACTACTGTTTGCTAATTATACTATATGTATATATATATATTTTTTTCTTTTTTCTGTTCTCCCCTTTCCCCAAACTGAACACAGTTAAAAGATACTTATTTATTCACTTATTTACTCACTAAATAAAACACAGTAAGTTACAAAACAAGCCTGCAAAGGAGAGAAAAAAAAAAAAAAGAGAGAGAGAGAGAAAAAATAACACAAAAAATAGACTGCATTACCTGGATTTACCACTAAGCCATAGACTCTTATACAGCAACAGCCAAACCATATATTTTTGTCCATACAAGACACATTTTACCTTATTGATCGTTTCTCAGTCATTTTAGCCTCAAAAAAGTCCCAAAAAGCTTTGTTTCGATTTACAGCAGCTCTTCTTGCTTCCCAGCAGTTGCAGCAGTCCAGGCAGTTCAATTTTCGAATTTTCGCGCTCGCGACGGGGGAACCAATTCGCGAACAGACCTCTCAGCTGTACCACACTCAAAACGGTCCCCCTGCTTCCTTTACCTTGTTTCCTGCTTCCTCGTGGGTCAGGAGCGCTCGTAGAAGCCATAAAACTTCGTGGAATCTTCGTGTTTCAGCTAGGAAGACGAGATTAAAAGATAAAACGGAGAATTACCAGGCCTGCTGAAGAAAGAAGAACACACAAAGGATTTTGAAGCCTCGGATTCTCGTAAATGAAGTCTCCCATTCACTCTAATGCAGGAAAAAGCCAGGATGTACTGTTCAATTTTCAGACGGTGGCAGAGCCTTAAACAGCTTCAAAAAGGTAGGTCTGGCTTTTTTTTTTGTATTTACAGTGTATTTAATGCCATCAAGAGTAAAGATTAAACTGTTAGGATATTTCATTTGAAATCTAATGTTTTTGTCAATTAGAAACTTACAGTATGGAGCCAGCATTTGTCTAGACTGTCTTATTTGTGCTGGTAAATCCTGTGTTATAGAAACTTTATAACTTTGCCACATTATAGATCCTCCAGATTTTTTTATGGTTAGAAGTATTTTATTCACATCCTGGAAGTTTAATATTTTGACATACACAGGTCTTGGTGTATTTGAAGCTTGGGAATTCCTGTAAGCTCTATGTGCTCTTTCTATGACAATTTGCTGAACATCCACAGAGTCCTTAAGTAATGTTTCAAATATTTGTATGATAGAAGTGTTCAGCTCATTATATTGGATTGATTCTGGGATCCCTCTGATGATTATGTTGTTATGTCTTGATCTTGCTTCCAGGTCCAGAATTTTGTTTTGCATCATTTGTATATCAGCCTCTTGTGATTCAGATCTTTTAGTGAGCAATGCTATATTGTCTTCATTTGCTGCTATTCTGGTTTCTGCTTTCTCCATTCTTGTTAGAATCTGATTACATGTCTCACTAAATGTTTGTGTTTGGGATGTTAGGTCTTGTAATTCATCTTGTATAAGCAACAATGCAGACTTAATTTCTTCCATCGTAACCTGTTGATCAGATTTCGCTGATGCCCCTGTTTTTGCAGTTTCTTGCTGTCTGAATGTTTTCTGTCTCTTAAATATGGATTCCTTCTCTGGAGACTGTAATGCTGACAGTTTAGTTTTAGTAGTTGTAGTGTCCATATTTTTATCTTCTTTTGACATTTTGAAATGCTGCAGATAGAGATGATTACCAAGTAAAAGTTTCAGTAATGTGGTAATTCAGTCCTTTGTTTGTTGCTCTGTTCAGAATCAACCAAGCAATCAGTTCCAATCCTGTTGTCACCAAGTATTTTTTTCCAATTTTTTTTCCTCGATAAGATCGCTGACTTCTAGTAGATTATTAATTGCTGTCAATTAGTTGATTAACTCCAAATGTACATCCGCAGAGGTGATTTTTGTTTCTGGTCTTTGGAGAGCTGAAGTACTGCAGTGCTTATAGAATGGCGGCCATCTTTGTCTCCAAGCACAATTGTTTCACCAAACAAGCCCCCAAGGTGAAGCACATCTAAACTAAATATTTTGGTCATAGGCCCACTCATCAGGCTGGACAAGAAGAAAGTTACGGTCAGCTGTCTGTTGGGTGCCAGAATCTGCCAAATCACATACACAATCAAGTCTCTCCACAGCAAGTACTTTTATGACTCAGTCATAGTTCATGTTGGTTTGAATGACTTGAGATGTACCTCACTGGACTATATGAAAAGAGACAAGACTGAGCTCTCTGAATATGTGTCTCAGGCAGGTATGTCTCTTGCCTTGAGTGGTATACTACCTACATCTAAGATGATAACACAATATAAACAAAAAATGATTTACTTCAACAATTGGTGTAGTTTCTGCTGTCACTCTATGGGGATCCAGTACATGTCAGCCTGCAATGATATAGTAAATAGACCACTCTACTCAGCAGAAACCTTAAAGGAAAAACCCAGATCTGCACAGAAAAGGTTGTTAATAGCACCACATATACTGAACCTGCAGAAACAATCAACTTGCTAGCTGACAGGCTCAGTGAAAACTTCTCACCCTGTTCCCGCCACATATCCCCCAAAGCATCTCTATCACCTGTTCTCCACCTAGTATCTCCAAGGAGCAGGTCATAAACGTTCTCTCCAAAGCCAAAACCACAGTCTGTATGAGACCTGATGATATCTCAGGCTGGATTCTAAATGGATTTAAGCAAGAACTAGCTGCACTGCTGGGTACTCTTTTTAATCACAGCCTAAGCACTTGTTTTATACCTGCTGAATAGAAAACAGCAAGCATCATCCTGTTACATAAAGGAGGGGCCTCCAGAGACCCTGATAACTATAGACTCCTATGCCTGACCAGCCTAATCTGCAAGGCTATGGAAAGAGTAATCATGGACCTTATCAACAAAGATATAGGAGACCTCCAAATGCTTTTTCTGACCCAGTTTGGCTTCATTAAATGGAGATTCTGCCTCTTGAACTTATTGGACTTCTTTGAGATAGTAACCAAAGCCTTGGATGAAGAGAAATCCATGCATGGACCTGGCCAAGGCCTTTGACACTGTTCCCCACTCAGGCATCATTGATAAACTCACCTAGCTGGAGATCAACCTGTACATTGTCAGGTTGGTATAGAACACACAGGTTCCATTTATGTTGTCAAAAGGGCTGTTCATCGAACGCCCTGTCATCGACATGTAAACACTGAGTTACCAAAACTTTGAATGGCCACATAAGCAAATTTTTTCCCAGGGGAAAAAAAGTGCTAGGCTGTTATCGGAAATTTGCCCTTTCCTCCTCTAGGGGTGGGAGGTTGGCATAATGGTTAAGGTATTTTACCTTAGAAACACAAGGTGCAGGGTTTGATTCTCACATGGGGTAATTGGCTAGGCTTAAAATGGCCCAAAGGGGCAGTTAGCTTAGTACTAATCTATGAACCTATGAACCTATGTAGTGCAATCTCAGAGTTGGTACATTTAATTAGGGGAGGTGTGGGAAGAAGCCCCCCACTTTGTAGGGTGCAACAGTTTGTTTTCTTTGCTGTTGGCCAAGTGATATTTTCCCCTGGGAAAAAATTTGCTTATGTGGCCATTCAAAGTTTTGGTAGTTCGGTGTTTATGCATTGATGAAAGGGCATTCGACGAATAGCCCTTTCGACAATGTAATATAGACCCGAATGCACACAGTCAAAATAAGTGGCTCTACCTCCACCAGCAGGCTCATAACCAGTGGTGTTCCATGGGGATATGTGCTGAGGTCTCTATTTGTTTGGAATCTACTTCTTGGTTGTACAGGCTAAAACAAAAGGCCTATCACTGACAAAGTTTGCTGATGACTGCAAACTGGGTATAGTCATCGAGTCACTAAATAATGTCAACATCCTACAAGAGGACTTACACAGACAAATGACTGGTGCCAAAGTCACAAGGCTGAAACTCAATGCAAAAAATGCATTATCTCCCCCTTTGGCAAATGTAACATCCCTGCAGATTACCACATTAATAACAACACACAAAGCATACAATTAGTGGTGAGAAATTTGGGTACACAGGTTAACAGCAACCTTTCCTTTGACCACCACATCTCCACAGTCATAAGAAAGGCTTTCTACATCACCCACCTCATAAGTAATGACATTGCATCCAGAACAAAAAAGGTTATAACCCCCCTGTACTCCACACTCATTAGGCAAATAATATAGTACAATGCTACATTTGGTATGTACCTTACCAGGCACCTGCAGCAACTGGAAATACCTTAATTTTTCTTATAAAGAAAATTCAGGGTCTTCAACATATTTCATACATTGACAGACTGAAATCACTGTCACTATATACGTCTCACAGACTACTCAGAGGTGACCTCTGCCTTGCATAGAAAGCAATCTCAGATCCTGTTCTAATGGAAATGTTGTATATTTGTAAATCAAATAGTATAAGATGCACTCGCTCTAGGGAACTCAACCTGGTATTTGACATCAATAGGACTTGCTGGAGAGACAGATATGTCTCACAGAGGTTACCTCTCCTCTGGAACAAACTTCCAATTCAGGTGAAGCAGAACCCCTCGCTGACCCAAGCGTAATTTGGATGACTGGATGGAAGACTGCAAATTCACCTCAGGAGTTTCACCTGTTGTTGACTTAGTTCTGATTAATACTTTCTTATTCCTGGGAACAGGGATTGCACTTGGCTAGGCTTGTAAAGGCCCAAGAGCCATTAGCCTAGTAACCTCCTATGATCCTATGATCCTAAAACACACCCCAAAATTCTGGCATTTAGTAGAGAACTACTGGACCTTGGCCAAAGACAACAACCCTTCCCTGATGACAGTCCCATAATAATTGCTTATATATTTAACAAACTCATCCACCAACCCTAAATACTCCAACCTTAAAACACCACAGAAAGTTACTTCTCAATCAAGCCTGTCCCTAACGCCACTATAAAAAGATATCTCCTACAACTAAAAAATACAAAGCACATTGACAGGCAACCTCCCTCCTGAATTTCTGAAAACTGTTGAAGAAGCTCTTTCATATCCAGTATCTATACTGATAAACAGATCTGTCAATGAATCCCATGTTCCAGCCATCAAGAAGAAGGCTTACATAATCCCTCTGCATATAACTGGCCCCGGAGCCGAATATTCCAGTTTCAGACCAACTGCACTACTCTCACCCCTTTCCAGAAAATTAGAAAAATGTATCCACTACTTCATTATGTAACCTCAGACAATCTTTTCTCCCCCTACTGAACATGGTTTCCACCACACCCACAGCACCACTACTGCTCTACTTCTTTTACAGATACCAAGAAAAGAACAAAAAATCTGGTAACCTAGTATCCTCCTGATTCCCAGACCTTTCCAAAGCTTTTGACAGGACTCCTTCTGTTCAACATATTCATTAATGACCTACGTCTAAGAAAGCCACAATGATTAAATATGCAGATGACTCAACCTTCAGCTTCACTGCTCCCAAGCTTCAAAAGCTACAACAAATTACTCAAGATTCTTCCATTAAAACATGGCTCGGTCAGTCTCAACTACTACTAAACCCCCAAAAATCAAGCTTCTAATTTTCACTCCAAAAACTCACTCAGAAAACAAATCTCTCTTCAAAATTACCCATTAAATAACCCATTCATTGAACAGGCCACCATATTAAAATCCTAGGGGGGTCATCATCAAAGATTCATTGAAATTTGACATATGTTTTCAATCCATTATTAAAAAAAAAATCACTTAGAACTTGTTTTTTTATACGTATGTAAACCCTTTCTCAATAATACAACAAGGGAAAATATAGCCAAAACCTACTTCCTTCCAACCGTAAGATATGACTCCCACACTTTTGTAATCTACACACATCTAATCAAACAAAGCTTGAGCAATGCTAGATTAAAATAACTCTCTTCACTGTCAACTGCTCATTTACAACTTATCACTGCTTGTCTCTTAAACAACTGCAATGACTCGGACTACCCCTCCACCTCCAATGTTCTTAGCTACTCCATACCCATTGTACAAGATAATTTCCAGGTAATTACCCAGCACTAAGACATGCTACAACCCAATCATCCTACTAAAGCTCATCAGTCTAAAGGAAAACTCCTCCTCGCTGTCGGTGAGTCCAAAACTCCTCCAGAATCACATGACACTTGAACAGTGTTGCTTCCCTGTGGGATAACCTTACATCCTCTCTCAGACATTACCAAAATTAGCATGCCTTCAAAACCCACCTACAAAGTTTAACCCAATAAATCCTAGCTATGTAAATGTTCTCCACAAGGTTAAAAATTCCAGTCTCCTCAAACCCTCTCTGATCTTTCCATTCTTCATTGCAACTTTTAATCTATATTGTACTATCCCCATACACTGCCTTGCATAGCCCCAACCTATACCTATCTATCTATCTATCTCTATCTATCTATCTATCTATCTATCTATCTATCTATCTATCTATCTATCTATCTTCTTACCTCTCGACTTTAAAATTCCATTATAAGTAACACCCCTCCATATGACCTTTAATTTGCTACAACACTGCAACATGTGTATGAAAATTTAGAATATACTAAGAGTACTATATTATTTGATTTCTGGGTAAGTGCTGTTTTACTAATACCAAAAATGTAAATTAGATTTGGAAGGTGTCACACAATGTCCCATAAGAGTAATAAGGGTAATAGCTTCATACATTGACAGCAAGTCCTTGCATGTAAGCATGAAGCTGAGTTGCTCCAATGATGAGATCTACTGAATGCAGGGGAGCCACTGGACATTGATCTAACCATGCTGAGGGACCTAGACTTGATGGGGAGTTTCGACCATGTGTTGTGGATGATTGACTAGGCCTGGGTGTCTTCTTCTTGGAGGAATCTATGTAGGTGCCACCAGCAATTCTTGAGATGCACATGTGGTCCAGGTTACTAATTCACCACACATTTGGTCAGTTCCCCTGGCCATGTTCGCTTACAAACCCAATGTATGCCTGATAAGTCTTCTATGAGTCTGCACCTGGAGGCTAATATGGATGCTATGTGTGAAGCCATACTGTGCATGAGAATCATGTTGAAATTGTCCCTAGCCTACATCACTTGCATGGACTGGTGAAATTCCTCATGTATTCTCTATAAGACTCTACTTATCTCTACCTGTCTCTCAATATCAGAGGCTAGTCTTGAACTATATACCAGGCACATTTGGTGCTGAGTAGTGGAGGTTTTGCATGTCTTGTGAGCTAACTGTGAAACATCTCTTTGCCTGGCACCTATGTGTACAGGTGTGAAAGTGGGTACTGCTGGAGCACTGGCTGTATACATTGCAACAGTGTGTCACTGTCTTTAGGCTGTGTCATGAGTATGACAGCTATGACATCAACATCAACAGCCACTCTGCTGTCAGCATCAGCCTGCTCTAAACCGTCTCACACACAATCCTCATAATGTGATGCTTCTGTGCTTCCCATGCCTTCTTTCACTACTATTCCCAGATTTCTTATCTTCCAACTTTTCAATCTTATAAGCCCAAACAAGGTATAAGGGCAAACTTTGCAGGAAACAGAAAATAAGTTGAAGTAATTTGGGTAAGCTGCTAGCCAGCAGTATTCAATGCAGGTTTCTGCAAAAAATCCCAAGAGAACCATGCAAGCCCATTCCTACAGCTTCCTATCAAAAATGTTTGATAACATTCATGATTTTATGCATATATATGAATTGTTCCACACATAATGTCATTGGTTTAACTCATTTTATGCCTTTTCAGATGTGTGAAATTGCTAGAGACATTTCTGTACTGAGATGAGAAATTCTAAAGCCAGTGTCACTAGTTTGCACTTTGCTGATTTGTATATGGTTGCAACGCTACTGTACACTGATTACCATAACACCCGTGAACCATGGGACTATGAATACTATCCATGGTGTTTAAATTTCAATTTTGACAACAACTGCTTGCAATCTTGCAGCTGAAAATCCTGATTTCACATTTTCTATTGTCCCATTCTTTAGGTAAACCTCTTTATTCTGCTTAGTATATTTAACATGATGATACATTCTACTAGGAAACTATTTAGAATTTTGAATGCTAATATGCCATGACCAACATTTTTGTAAAATATCCTGGCCAGTTTTCCAGGCACAGTATTTGGTTCCATGGTTTACAGGAATGGAGCTCTGACTGTGGCCTTATTGATCCAAGTTTGCCTGTTAGGCCTAAGCTGGAGGGTCAACTTGAAGGAGACGTAAAGGAGAGGTTCGCAACCCAGACGAGGAAGATAAATTTTGGCAAATGATCATGTTCCACCAACTATATAAATGGATTCAGACTCTAGAATGTACAGAATGGAGGAGGAAATACACATAAGTGAATGGAAGCACACATCTGTGAGCATATAATTTAAGTCATGTCTCAGCAACCAGAGGGCAGGCAATAGGAACTATAAGAAAAAAGAGCCAAAGGCAGTCTATGAAGAGAGTATACTAATGCCTAGCTCTCATTCTCAACTGTCAGCAGTGAATAGGGCTCTTCAGTATGAACCTTTAATGGAATGAATGGACACCAGCGTGGGTCTGGCATTCTTGGTGAAGGGAAGGGCTTACTATTCACCAGAGTTAATTTAGCAGTCAGTTTATAAAGTAGTTCAAAAAGAAATATGGAATTATAAATCTCATGACAAGACCACTAATCAAATTAAAAATGGAGCAATTAAGGATCTGATAATATCTACTGAAAAGATATGTTATAAACCACTTACTTAGACAAGGTCTTTTCCAGATTGCATGCTATGCATTCTGCTGTTTGGAAACTGAATTTCTGAAATATATATAAAAAATAATGAAAGGTCTTATTTAGTATACATACTCCACTCACAGAAATATTTTACTTTGCCCTCTATACAAGTGTTATCTAATTCCTAAGTAGAGTGATATTTTGTCTGTCAGTAGCAATGGTCATTTTTACATAATCTGTGATTGTTGTAAGAAAGCTCTTCTATATTGCACAACTGATAAGCAAAGGGATTGTGTCTAAATATAGGGATGTCTTTGTCCCCATTTAATCAAGCCTCATTAGGCTAGTCATTGAATATAATCATAAGGGCATGAATATACATGCCCTTTGGCATGTATTCTGTCCAGACACATGCACCAATTGGAATGCCCACAACCTTACTAAAAGGATACAAGGCTTAAACAATATGTCCTATATACACCAACTCAAAGTCATGTCACTATACTTGGTATCCTACAGATTGCTAAGAGATTACCTGTGTCTGGCATACAAGGTGTCCTCCGACCCAATACTGATGGATTTACTGCACATCAGCAAATCAAATGACATTAGAAATACTTGGTCCAGGGATCTAAACCCCTTCTACAACATCAACAGAACAGTTTGTAGGGACAGGTATATCTCTCAGAGGATAACGCTATGAAACCGATTCCCCTTTCACATAAAACAAAGTTTATCTGTGCTTAGAAAGGTTTTTGTGAGTATGCAATCATAGCCAGTTTTATCATAATTAGGGACTTCCTAAAGCCATTTATTAATTCGGATGAATGAAAAGTCACTGTAGAAAATACAGGATGCAAAGAAATGATTCATTACTATCACTAGTAAATTTAAATTTGCATATTTTAGCCAAGTTTTGATACCAGTGAAAGAATTTCACTGATGCCCAAAGTGTTGGTAGGAATGAGCTGAACATGTAAGGGTTGAGTCATTAGCACATTCAACTATACTAGCAAGGTGGGTGCCAGCATGTTGACTGATTATACATTACTGAAGAAGGGGCCTATTATTGATCATTGTTGGATGTCAACAGTGACCATTGGAAGGAAGAGGGTTAATGTTTCCATTTGACTGTTTACTGCCTATCATTCATATAGCTATGGAACCATGAGACAGATGATTGTGTGAGGCCAACTGAATAAAGCTCAGAAAGAAGATGTTGATGGGATACTGTATCAAATGCTTTTGATAAATCTAAGAACAGTGAAGTTACCAGGTTGTTCTCATTCCTATAATGATTTATCATGCTGGTGAAGCTGAGGAGAGCAGAGGTAGTACTATGGTGATCACTAAAAGTATGCCAGATTTGGAGACAATGCTGTTAGAGTTATTGTACTACATGAGTTGTAAGTGGATGCATTGCCATCTATGTGGTATTATACTGGATTTTTTTTCAAGATGGATGGGACATATCTCTCAGATATGGATCCATTTATTAGTATGGATACAGAGAAAGGCCACAGCACAAGCTGCTATTTCTAGATATTTTGTTGGAGGTTGGTTGGTAGCCAAAGTGGCTGGTTTTAGTTTCAGCAGAATTTGATGATTGGCAAGGAGAGGATGGTGGGGGACATGACAAGGTGAATTGTTATTAGTATTATTGATCAGGATTGATCAGGGATAGTACTGTCTGGATGAAGTAGGAGCTCACTTGAGATGATGTTGAATCTGTGGTGTTAGTAGTAGAAAGTAAAGTCAGCAGTGGCTGGACATCCTATGTATCCAAGAGATAAGATGGAAGGGCAGTGCAGCAAAGCCACTTGGCTTGGGATCCAGACTCTACTACTCAGGAGGGGGACAGTCTAGAAATGGTGTTGGAATTGTGGTGAGAGAGAGAGGCTTCAAAAGGCAGTGAGGGATATCATCAGAATTAATGACAGACTCATGGCAATCAGACTCTAGTATAATGGTAGGGCATTATTCATAATCTCAGCCTATGGCCACGGCAGGGTCTTGATAGTGAGGAAAAGAGTGCATTCAGACAGCAGTTGCAGGACCTACTAGATAAAGCAGGACAACATGAATTGGTGTTGATAATGGGTGTCTTGAATGCACATAACAGGACAGACAGAACAGGATTTGAGAACTGCCTGGGTCCACATGGGTGGGGCAACAGGAATAAAGAAGGAAAAGCCATTCTGTCAAATGGCTTGATAGTAGCCAACACATGGTTCAGAAAGACAGACAGTCACAAGATCACACATACAAGAGTATCCAACATGCAACTCAGGTAGACTTCCTTTTAGTAAGGAAAAGGGGCTGGGGTAGAATCCATGATTGTAAAGCCATCCCCAGTAAAACAGTCAGCCCACAGAATAAAACACTAGTTACCACAATCAACTGTAAGCAGTGGTCAGAGAAGGCTCTAAAGTCAACAGACACCAGGCTGAAGACTTAAAAGTTGACTGGAGAGAAACAGTTCAAGGAATTACTCAGGGCTCTAGCACCCCAAGAAGAGGAGAGAATAGGTAGAGTTGAAGAAGTATGGCAGTGCCTAAAAACAGCATATTGTAGGACTGCAGAAAAGATATGTGGCCAAACCAGCCACTGGGGATGCACAAGCCAGTGCATTTCTTTGTGCCGGTCCCAAGCCCGGATAAATGGGGAGGGTTGCATCAGGAAGGGCATCTGGCGTAAAACATCTGCCAAATGAGATATGCGGAAACCAATACAGATTTACATACCAGATGAGTCGAGGCCCAGGTTAACAATGACCGCTACCAGTACTATTAGCCGACAGGGTGCTGGTGGAAATTGGGCTACTGTTGGCCAAAGAATGAGAAGGAGAAGAAGAGGGGGAAGGCATGCCCGTAGGCAGGAAGAGAGCAGAGAGGTTAGGAGTGTGGTAGTGAGGGTGGGAACTTTGAATGTTGGCAGCATGACTGGTATAGGGAGAGAGATAGCTGATATGATGGACAGAAGGAAGGTTGATATATTGTGTGTACAAGAGACCAGGTGGAAGGGAAGTAAGGCCAGGTGCATTGCAGGTGAGTTCTAATTGTTCTATCATGGTGTGGATGGGAGAAGAAATGGGCTAGGGGTTATCCTGAAGAAACAGTATACTAAGAGTGTTTTGGAGGTGAAAAGAGTGTCAGATAGAGTGATGTTTATGAGCTGGAAATTGATGGTGTAATGATGAATGTTGTTAGTGCATATGCTCCGCAAGTTGGGTGTGTGATGCATGAGAAAGAAAAATTTTGGAGTGAGTTGGATGAAGTGGTGATGACTGTACCCAAGGGTGAGAGAGTGGTGATTGGAGCAGATTTCAATGGGCATGTTGGGGAAGGGAACAGAGGGGATGAGGAAGTGATGGGTAGGTATGGTGTTAAGGAAAGGAATGCAGAAGGTCAGATGGTAGTGGGTTTTAAAAAAGGATGGACATGGCTGTGGTGAATACGTATTTTAACAAGAGGGAGGAGCATAGGGTGACATACAAGAGAGTAGGGAGATGCACACAGGTGGATTATATCCTATGCAGGAGGGCCAGTTTGAAGGAGATTGGAGACTGTAAAGTGGTGATGGAGTAAAGTGTAGTTAGGCAGCATAGAATGGTGGTCTGTAGAATGACATTGTTGATCAAGAAGAGGAAGAGGAAGAGGAGTATGAGGTCAGCACCAAGGATCAAATGGTGGAAATTGAAATGGGGTGATTGTGAGGTGGAGTTCAGGGAAGAGTTAAGACAGGCACTGGGTGGCAGTGAAGTGTTACCGAATAGCTGGGTAACTACAGCAGAGCTAGTAAGGGAGACTGCTAGAAAGGTGCTTGGTCTGACATCTGGACAGAGGAAGGAGGACAAGAAGACCTGGTGGGTGGAATGAGGAAGTACAGGAGAGTATATGGAGAAATAGGTTGGCAAAGAAGAAGTGGGATTGTCAGAGAGATGAAGAAAGTAGACAGGAGTATAAGGAGATGAGGTGCATGGCAAAGAGGGAGGTGGCAAAGGCTAAGGATAAGGCTTATAGAGAGTTATATGAAAGGTTGGACACTAAGGAGGGATAAATGGCTAGACAGAGGAACCGAGCTAGGAAAGATGTGCAGCAGGTAAGGGTGATAAAGGTTAATGAGGGAAACAAACTCACTAGCGAGGAGAATGTGTTGAACAGAAGGAAGGAGTACTTTGAGGGGCTGATGAATGAAGAGAATGAGAGAGAGAGAAGGCTGGATGATGTGGGGATAGTGAATCAGGAAGTGCATTGGATTAGCAAGGCAGAAGTAAGGATAGCTATGAAGAGGATGAAGAATGGAAAGGCTGTTGGTCCAGATTACATACCTGTGGAAGATTGGAGGTGTTTAGGAGAAATGGCAGTGGAATTTTTAACCAGATTGTTTAATGAAATCTTGGAAAGTGAGAGGATGCCTGAGGAGTGGAGAAAAATTGTTTTGACACCAATATTTACGAATAAGGGTGATGTGCAGAGCTGTAGTAACTACAGTGGGATAAAACTGATCAGTCACTGCATGAAATTATGGGAAAGAGTAGTGGAAGCTAGGTTAAGAAGGGATGTGATGATTAGTGATCAGCAAGTATGGTTTCATGCCAGGAAAGAGCACTACAGATGAAATGTTTGATCTGAGAGTGTTGATGGAGAAGTACAGAGAAGGTCAGAAGGAGTTGCATTGTGTCTTTCTAGACTTAGAGAAAGCATATGACAGGGTGCCTAGAGAGGAGTTGTGGTATTGTATGAGGAAGTCGGGAGTGGCAGAGAAGTATGCAAGAGTGGTACAGGATATGTA
The DNA here is from genome assembly GCF_019279795.1 of Protopterus annectens. NCBI lineage: Eukaryota > Metazoa > Chordata > Ceratodontiformes > Protopteridae > Protopterus > Protopterus annectens. Next base: position 53,744,843 of record NC_056746.1, read on the forward strand.
TAAGGGTAGAGTGACAGCGGTGAGAGCTGCAGTGGGAGTGACAGATGCATTTAAGGTGGAGATGGGATTACATCAAGGATCAGCTCTGAGCCCTTTCTTATTTGCAGTGGTGATAGACAGGTTGACAGACAAGATCAGACAGGAGTCCCTGTTGACTATGATGTTTGCAGATGACATTGTGATATGTAGTGAGAGTAGGGAACAGGTTGAGGAGACCCTGGAGATGTGGAGATATGCTCTAGAGAGGAGACGAATGAAGACAGAATATATGTGTGTGAATGAAAGGGAGGGTAGAGGAATGGTGAGGATGCAGGGAGTAGAGTTGTCAAAGGTGGATGAGTTTAAATACTTGGGATCAACAGTTCAGAGTAATGGTGAGTGTGGAAGAGAGGTGAGGAAGAGAGTACAGGCAGGGTGGAGTGGGTAGAGTGTCAGGAGTGATTTGTGACAGACGAGTACCAGTAAGAGTGAAAGGGAAGGTCTACAAAAGGGTAGTGAGACCAGCTATGTTATATGGGTTGGAGACAGTGACATTGACAAAAAGGCAGGAGTCAGAGCTGGATGTGGCAGAGTTAAAGATGTTAAGATTTGCACTAGGTGTGATTAGGGTAGACAGGATTAGGAATAAGTATATTAGAGGGTCAGCCCAGGTTGGACAGTTTGAAGACAAAGCTAGAGAGGCGAGGTTGTGTTGGTTTGGACATGTGCTGAGGAGGGATGCTGGGGATATTGGGAATAGAATGCTAAGGATGAAGCTGCCAGGTAAGAGGAAAAGAGGAAGGCCTAAGATAAGGTTTATGGATGTGGTTAGAGAGGACATGCAGGTGGTTGGTGTGACAGAGCAAGATGCAGAGGACAGGAAGAAATGGAAACAGGTGATCCACTGTGGTGACCCCTAACCAGGAAAATCCGAAAGAGGAAGAAGAAGAAGAAGAAGAAGAAGAAGAAGAAGAAGAAGAAGAAGAAGAAGAAGAAAAGATATGTGGCTAAGCCATGTATGGAAATAAGGTACATAAAGAAAGCTGGTGTTTGATTGCAGACATCCAGGAAGTCATCAAAAGAAAGAAGGAGTGCAGGATGAAGTGGGAGATAGAAAAGACTGACCAGACTAGGAAGGACTACTGGTTGGCTAACAAAGAAGCTAAGAAAGAATTTGCAATAGCAAAGAATAGGGCATAGGAGGCACTCTACCATCTTCTGGAAAGTGACTCAGCAGGTGGCAAAAAAGAAACTATATCAGGTTGCAAGGCAAAGACAGAAAGATAAAGAAGGTAGTCAGACACCCTTCATAATGGATGCCAGAAACAACCTGCTCACCAATCCACAGGACATTAAAGGCAGATGGAAGGAATATTTCCAGAAGCTTCTGAATGAAGAAAACCCCACAGAAGCTGTACTGCCCATAAATAGCCTACGATGAGAGAAGAAGAGGAGCCCACCCTAGAAGAAGTAAGAACAGCACTAAGGAAAATTAAGTCAGGGAAAGCAGAAGGCTCAGATGAGGTCACAGCAGGTATGCCAAAGATGCTGGGTGAGATGGGGGAGAAATGGCTCCTGAAGGTAATAATAGCAGTGTGGAGAGAAAGGCGTATCCCAGATGACTGGAGATTAAGTATACTCATGCCAGTGTACAAGAAGAAAGGGGACATCCACAACTGTGGGCAGCACAGAGGCATCAAACTCTTATCATATTGCATGAAAGGTCTGGTGAGGGTGATAGATAAATGGATAAGCGGAGTAGTAGAATGTAAAATGGAAGATGAGAAATTCAGATTCAGATCAGGATGCAGCACAATTGACCCAATGCTTGCAGTGAAGCAGATACTTGAGAAGATGCTAGAGATGAAGAGATAGTCCAACTGGGCATTCCAAGACTTGGAGATAACATATGACAAGGTCCCAAGAAAGCTGATCTGGGTAGTACTGCGGTGATCTGAAGTCCCAGAAACATTGGTAGAATTAGTATAAACAACTACTTCTCCTTCTTCCTTCGATAATAAAACAACTCTGACGCAAAAAGCCACTGATTGTGGCAAACAAGAACAAACAGCAAGGCAAGTACCAAACTTTTATTCTCTAGCACTTCAGTGTCACCACCTTCAAGGAATATCAAACAGTAACAAACATTTGCACACATTTTTATAACTTACGCAATTAACATCAATCATTAACCAATTAAATAACCACTTATCCCTTTAAGCAAACATTTCCAATTTAAATCGTTATTTAAACCATTAGGCACTAGCGTTTTATATTTTAAAATATAAATACTTTCTTTATACCACAATTTATGCTTCAATACATTTTCATCATCACAAAAACATTCCACAGCTTCTAAAACTGTGCCTTGTAACAAGGTAGTATCACTACCATGAAACACTTTAAAATGTGAAGCAATTATTTTGTCTTCCCTCATATTCCTAATATCTCTTATGTGTTCCATGAATCTGACACGAAATTCCCGTTTAGTTTCCCCTATATAATATAAGGTACATGGGCATCTCAATGCATAGACCACCCCTTTACTTCTACATGAATAAACATCTCTGGGTTCAAATTTAATCCCATTTATATTATTAAAATTGCTCACTATATTTGCACACACACTGCACCTATTGCAGCATGATGTTCCCTTAACCTCTAATGTATTTGGTATACTAGTAGCTGGCAAACAAAACCTACTATATACTACTATATCCTTTAAATTTCTTCCCCTCTTATAGGAAAAGAAAGGTTTTCCAGGCAAAATTTCCATCAGAAATCTATCTTCCAGCAAATACTTCCAATAATATTCTATCAATGTTCTTATTTTTTCACTTTTAATATTGTATACAGATACATAATAAATTGTGTCTGTTGCATTTCTATTTACTTCTGTATGGCCAGGTACCCAATCACTACTCTTCACTCCATAACTATGTCTATTATTCCTTTCATTTTTTTTCTTATGCACCCCTTCCCATACTCTGGTTTGGGCTTTCTTTAAGATATTAGGGTCATACCCCCTTCTCAAAAACATACATTGTGTTTGTTCCATTTCCCTCATCAACAAATTTTCATTACTACATAATCTTGAAATACGAACCAATTCCCTGTAAGGTAAAGCCTTCAAAACATGGGGAGGATGGCAACTAGAAGCATGCAGATATTGATTACCATCCACAAACTTCCTATGTATACTGGAAGAAACACTTCCATCTGCATTTCCTTCCAAAATAAGATCTAAATATATCACTTTATTCCCCTTCTGAAGTCCATCAAATGAGAAACCAAATGGGTTTCTGTGCATCTCCATTATAAACAAATCCACTTCATTCAAACCTCCATCGCACACAAATATCAAATCATCTATATATTGAAAATAAAAATCAACATATTTTTTCATAAAACTCAATTTAAATAAAAATTGTATCTCAAAAAAGACATAAAAAGGTTTGCATACATGGGGGCAAATGCTGCCCCCATTGCCATACCCTGTCTCTGTCTATACATTTCATTATTAAAATAAAAATAATTATTCTTCAAACAAAAACTCACCATATCAACTACAAAATTAGAAAAAGGGCTATCCCCCATAAAATATCCAATGGCTTCCAAACCATCTTTGTGTTTGATGGAGGTGTACAAACTCTTCACATCGAGTACCAGCCAATATGTATCCTTGTTCCAAGCCAACGGGGAAATTCTATGTAAAAAATCTAAACTGTCCTGAATGTATGCTGGGGATTTCATAACATAAGGTAACAATATTTTATGTAATACTAAACCTATATTATGTAAAAAATACTTGCAAGCAGAAATAATCGGCCTACCAGGTGGCTTCTCCATACTTTTATGTATTTTTGGTAGGCAAAAAGACAGCTATTTCACTGTTACGGTTAAGTCCTCTAATAACGGTACCAAAATTTATCCTGTCACCCACACTAAACTACTTGGAGTGACAATTGACCACAAACTGAGATTCGACATCCATGTAAACCAGGCCATTAAATCACTTAACAAGAAACTTGGGTCCATGTATAAAATAAAGAAATTTTAACCCCACACCAAACTAACCATTGCTACTCCACCTCCTACCCACACTCCTCTATGCCTCCCCAATATTCTCCTTCCTTCACAAGAAAGAGCTTAATAAACTATCCACTACCTATAACCACATAGCTAGATTCATTAGGACTACCCTACCACCCAGCACTGCCTAAACCTAAAAACACTGGGATGGCTAGAATTGCCCAACATCCTCAAATTTAACCAACTTACAGAGGCATTCAAAATCATAAAACACCCTGAAAAACTCCCTCACTGAACAATATACTTACCCCTACTCTAATCTAACATCCCTAAGGTCATCCAAAAGTATTCAAGTATTAACTATTAAATCTACTAACTCGGTGGTGATGCACTGTACGCCAATTCCATTGGCAAAAACTGGAATGCTCTCCCCAACAACCTTAGACTTATACCCACTCTCCACCAATTCAAAATACAACTTCGAACTCTATTAAAATCTCAATGGCTATGTCCATGCTCTAATCCAGACTAATAGCTCAGGCTCCCAACTCAACCCGCACTACATAGGCCTCCATCCAGCCCTTAACTTAAGGGTCCACTATTAAGCCCTAATTACTCATCTTTACTAACTTATATCACTAATTGAATTTTTCTTTTTACCTACTGTTATATTTTTGTATTTTTAATGTTGCCTGTCTCAATTTCCTAGCTTATGTCACTATATTTTTATATTTTATATTTTTTATGTACCTCTGTGCTTTGGAGCTTTTCTCCCCGGGTCTCCACTGAAAATGGATATGTATCCAGTTGGACTAACCCGGTCAACAAATGTAAAATAAAATAAAATAAAAATAAAGTAGCCTATCCCTAACAACCCTTTCAGCAAAATAACCAATTCTAACACTATTGTCTAACATTTTTTCATACTCAACTACTGCTTGCTCATATTTACTTCTACCACATGTTTCATACACATCAACATTATCTAAATGTTCCATACACATATTATAATATTGAAGTGCATTCATAATCACAATCTTATTCCCTTTATCAGGGGGTTTTATTACTATAGCCTTTCTTTTTCCTAAGATTTTTAATGCTTGCCACTCCTTAAGGGTTAGGTTATATGTTATTCTATGTCTATCCTTTGAAACACTATTACAAACATTCCCACCTCCAAATCCTATCATAGACCCAAACTGTGAAATACGTGGGTTCTCAAAAGGTGGCATAAACTTATTGAATGTTGGTATAAATGACATATCAATCTCATAATGTACATCTTGGAACATATTTTCTTCCATATCATTGTTATGCATTAACCTAGCATCTTCAAAACAAGAAAAAAAACTTTCGTCAGATTCATTGGACAAAGAATCATTTCTCGTTTCAGTACCAATAACTGAAATCCTAGAAAAATGATTCTTTAAATATATCTTTCTCAAAAATCTAAACATTTCTTGCCTTACCACATGTCCTCTAGGTAATACTGTGGGCACAAACTTGAGCCCTAAATTTAACACAGAAACATGTTCCTGCGTTAAACTACAACATGATAAATTAAACAGTTAATCTGGTGCAGTACATAACTCTCCGTCCAAATCTTTTGTTAAAATAGTGTCCATTGTTTGGTCCCTGTTTAAAGTCATTCTATAACTTCTCCCTGTGTCACCAGTATTAGACCCAAAGTTTCTGGTGCATTTCTGTCCTTGGCGAAACTGCTGTTGTGGCTGCTGCTGTATCTCCTGATTCCGAAAAGTTTGTGAATGTTCTGCTATTCTTTGCAGTTGTGGCAGCTCAGGAAAATCATCACTCATGTCAGTTTCATAGCGGCTTTCCTCACCCGTGGAAACAAATGATGTGGAAGCACTATTTTTAAACTTGACGTGATGCTCTGGTTCCCCACCTTACGATTGGATGTGTATGTAAAAGCAAGCCCAGCCTCACATTCATTTACATCTCTTGTCAACTTAGACTTCCTTTGTTCCACAAGTTCAGCCTCCAATGAAAGTAATTTTTTGTTAGTTCTCTCCAAAAAACTTTTAATACTTTGGACTCCCATAGAACTACTGATAGTCTGAGACAAAACCGCTAGTTCTTGTCTCAATGTCTTATGTTTAATCTGGTCTCTCTCCAACAAAATGTGTAACTATTCTATCACACATTTATGCAAAGCCTTAAACCAGTGTTCTTTAAACTGTTTATCTATGGGACAGTTCAAGTCAAAAGGAGTACTGGGATTTTTGACAAATCTTAATCCTTTAGGTGTAATGTCCAGATCAATGTATCTTTGCAAACACAAGATATTAAAATAGGTTTTAGTCTCTTTTTCCAACAATTTTTCATATTTGTCACACAATTCTCTCATGTCAGATGGAATAACATTCACCGTCTGTCCCACAGAATTAAAGGGATCAAGTACCCTTTTCGCTTTTTCTTTTACAAATGTCTCAAACAATGTACCCATAACTGTACCAGTTTGTCGATTCTCCGAAGTTGAACCCAAAGTGTGCACAGAACCATTTAAATACTGCTCCATGGTTCTCTGAGAACCCAACTGAGCTCCCAGACCACCAACAGCTCCCACGAGGGACGCTCGTTCCTCCCAAAAAATACGAGGAACATCCATATTAGGGTCAGATGCCATACCCCAAAATAGAATAAACAATTACTTTTCATTCTTCCTTTGATAATAAAACAACTCTGACCCAAAAAAAGCCACCGATTGTGGCAAACAAGAATAAGCAGCAAGGCAAGTACCAAACTTTTATTCTCTAGCACTTTGGTGTCACCACCTTCAAGGAATATCAAACAGTAATAAACATTTACACACATTTTTATAACTTACACAATTAACATCAATCATTAACCAATTAAATAACCACTTATCCCTTTAAGCAAACATTTCCAATTTAAATTGTTATTTAAACCATTAGGCACTAGCGTTTTCTATTTTAAAATATAAATACTTTCTTTATACCACAATTTATGCTTCAATACATTTTCATCATCACAAAAACATTCCACAGCTTCTAAAACTGTGCCTTGTGACAAGGTAGTATCACTACCATGAAACACTTTAAAATGTGAAGCAATTATTTTGTCTTCCCTCATGTTCCTAATATCTCTTATGTGTTCCATGAATCTGACACGAAATTCCCATTTAGTTTCCCCTATATAATATAAGGTACATGGGCATCTCAATGCATAGACCACCCCTTTACTTCTACATGAATAAACATCTCTGGGTTCAAATTTAATCCCACAATCAGTGGCTTTTTTTTGGGTCAGAGTTGTTTTATTATTGGTAGAATTAGTGCTGGTTATGTACAAGGACCCCAATGACTCAACTACAAACAGTGTTTGGCCTCATAGAGGGGCTCCCAGTGGGAGTGATTGTACACCAGGGTTCAGCTCTGAGCCCACTGCTGTTCATACTGGAGATAAACTACATTAGCAAACAGATAGGAGATGACAGATCAACAAAGTTGCTGTATGCAGACAATGTAGCATTACAGACAGACTCTGAGCTATAACTTCAGCAAAGGATAGGAGAATGGAATGCAAAACTGCAGGCAAATGAGAAGAAACTAAGCACAGATAAGATGGTGGCAATGGTAGCAAAGTGGGGAAATCAGATGAAGCTGAGAATAAAGATAGAGGGGAATATAGTGGAACAGGTAAATAGCTTCAGGTATCTGGGAGGGGTGGTTGAGGAGAAGGGAAGTCTGAATAAAGAGGTCAAAGTCAGAATGGCTGCAGCCAGCTAGCATAGAGTGTCAGATATAGTCTATGACAGAAGAATGCCAAAGAAGCTGAAAAGTAATGTGTACAAGACAGTGGTGCCGCCAGTACTACTGTATGGTACAAAAACCTGGGCAGTAAAGGTAGAACAGTTTAAAAAACTAGAGATGATGGAAATGAAGTGCCTGAGAAGGGTGGCAGGATGCACATTGTGGGACAGATGAAGAAATGAGGACATAAGAGCAGAAACCAAAGTAGCTCCAATTGCAGAAAAGATCAGAGAACAGATTACGGAGGTTTGGACACATGGAAAAAAATCAGAAGACAAGCTGGTGAAGAAGATTTGGAACAGAGAGGAAGAAGGTAAGAGGAAGCAAGGACATTCTGCAAGAGGTGGATGGATTGTGTGAAAGAAGATCTGTGGCAGTCAAGCATGAGTGTTGAAGAAGGCATGTGCGTGGCACTGAATCGAGAGAGTTGGCAACAGTTAACACGCTATCCCAACCCCATGTAGAAAAATGGAAAAAGGAGGCTAATGATGATGAATGATGATTGTGTATTTGAAGATTTCTGTATTAAATCTCACAACCCACTATAAGATTCTTGATGTGGATTTTTTTCCAGTCATGAAGCTAACACAAGTGTTCCTGAAATAAGGAAACATACATTTAGAAAGTAACTATGGTGATGGTTGCATGACTTTGCTGTTTGAATTATTAAAGACTTTTGATGCTAACAACTCTCATCTCATTCTTAGTGGTCAGTGTCCCATTAGACTATTTGTTGATATTAGCAGATAGTTCCTTTTCAAATATGATTTTTATTAGCATTTTTCTCCTATTATATTGACTACAATGAAATATTACAGCACAATTTTGGAGGTGTACAAATGAATGTTTACATACAATTGTAAATACAAAATGCATAAGAGTAACTAGGCATATATGATGTCTGCCTTTGATGTTTTAAATAAAGGTTGAACATGCCTTACAAAACTAAATATGCATTATATTGCTTACATCTTGTCAGTCAACTGGTCATTAGATTTGGCATTATAACGTTGAACATTGTTATTTTCTCAGGAAAAATTAATATACACGTACATTTGAGCCTAACAGGCAACCATTTACAATGGGTTGTCACGCATGCAAGTAAACATAGGAAGTTCAAAGACTGGTAGTTTTTCATGACATAGAGGTATATACATAGCCAATGTGCTGGAAAGCGCTTTAGTAACCAATGTGTATATCACAATCATCTTGTAGTAAGGGTTTAATTTAGGCTTTAAATTAACTTTCTGAAGAAAAATATTACTTAATGAGGTTTAAGAAAGAGATAAAGTAGTGCTCTAACTAACATAGTGTGAATCTAGCTGAGGACCTCTCTATGTTTTTTCCAGTATTTCTGGAAGTATGATAATTTCTTATGGCTGACTGTTTTTTATTTTGTTTGCTAAAATGTATTTGATAGCTAAAGATTTAAAGTCTACCCAAGACACTTTGGATCTATGTAAACAGTTTAGTGCTATATACAATTTCAGTATTGCACACAATGTAACAATAATGTGTTTAGTCTCAAATGTGTAAGAGTTAGGAAAAATGTTTAAAATTGCCATTTCCCATGAGAGGGTGGATTTCATATAACCTGATTTATCCAGTTTTGCCCTTAAAGAGCACCATAACTTGTAGATGTTTTTACAAGACCAAAAAATGTGGAAAGTGTCTGCCACTGAATTTGATCATGTGGGGCAAAGGGGAGATATACTGGGATGTATTCTGCTCAGAAAAAGTGGTGTGTGGTAGACGTTGTTGTTAATCATAAGTTGCGTGTAGATTAATTTTTTAAATGGAGTTAATTTCATTGTTATATCAATTGCCGTTAATTTTTGTTCAATGGTTAATTTATTGTTATGACTCATCCAGTACTTGGAATAAAGAATAACATCATGGTATTTAATTTGAGTGATTAGTCTATAAGTATTCAATAACATTTTAGTTTTCAATATAAGAAGGGATGTGGTCTGTTGAAATAGTTGGAGGTCTTTTGGGTCTGCACTAATTTTTGTTGTCATCAGAGTTACTAGGTATAAAATTTGTTTCATAATTATGCAATATTTTTTATTTGCTGCTAGGGAGTCTATGACAGAAGTCAGTGGCAGATCCTTGATTTGATAGAAATCCCAGACTGTACATTCCTTTATGATTGGATAATTGTCTAAGTTTAGCATATTATTGTTAAGTCTGATATTAGGGTTTAAGTGTATTGGTTGAGCCATAGTTAATACATTCTTTAGATTTAAAGCGGTTATGAGTTTTTGAAAACATGCCGTATTATTAATTAAGATTGGATGGATTTTTAGGTCTTTCAGAGTTTTGCCATCTGGATTTACATTTGAGGATTTGAGATGTTGGTAATAAATTTTTATCCAAAGAGGGTGCCATGATGAATCAGAAGTTTCATACTTAACTAGTCTTATAATACGACTGACGTTAATAATAAGATAGTATGTCTGAAAATCAGGAAGATTCAGACCACCTTTCTCTTTGGGTAGGGTTAATTCTGAATAGCTAATCCTAGTATTCTTAGGGTGCCACATGCATTTGCCAAGTGTTGTTGTCATTTTAGAGAAGAAACTATTTGGAATGTTTTGATTGGTGGCATTAAGATGATAAAATATTTTAAGGAAAATGTTTATTTTTTATAATTGATGTCCTTGAAAGAAGAGAAAGGTTTAAGCTTTTCCATCTGTCCAGATCTTCAGTTACCCATGACCAAATTTAGATTTTTCTTTATTATATCTTTGTGAGTATGAGTATATGTAATGCCCAGGTATCTGAGTGAATAATCTACTAAAATTTTTGTTTCTGGGAAGAAGAATTCTTTGTGGCTTTTGGGGTTTAACGGGAATATTTTTGATTTACTTGGGTTTATGGCAAAGTTTGAGACTGCTGAAAACTTGTCAATAGAGTTAAAGATCTTTTCTAGATCTGTTGAGGGAAATTCAAAGTAAATGTTAAGATCATCTACAAATGCAGTGTATTTAACTTGGATTTTGGAAATGTAGATGGAATGGTTGAATGTTTTCTGGCTTAATTTCAAAATGAGGGCCTCTAAGTAGAGGTTAAAAAGATAAGGGAAGACTGGACATCCCTGTCTTGTTCCATTGATTATTGGGATGGGATTTGATTTCTTTTTATTTATGTGTAATGTAGTAGTGGCTTTGTCATATAGCACCCTGACCATATCTATAAATTCTTCAGGGAGAGCAAATTGTTTCAAGACCTAATAGCTGTTGAAGGCCTTTTGTGCATCCACTGAAAGCACATATTTGCAAGAATTATCCTTTGCTGTCATGTTTATTATTGCTTCTACTGTTAATGTATTGTCCCAGGCGTGCCTATTACTCATGAATCCTAGCTGCTCATGTGATACTATGTGAGGGGGTATTTTGTTTAGTCTGTGTGCCAGTACTGTTGATAGAATTTTTATTTCTAAGTTAATTAGGGCAATTGGGTGGTAGTCTTTAGGATTATGGTCATTTGTATTAGTTTTGGGTATAAGAATTGTCTTAGAATTATTTATATATAAGTTGGTGATGCCAAATGTTATTATATAATTATATACCTTAAGTAAAAGTGGAGCTAGTTGTTTCTTGGAGGATTTATAAAATTCAGTTGAGTATCCGTCAGGTCCTGGGGCTTTACTCGATTTTAATTTGTTGATGGCTAGAAGTATTTCATCAGTGGTTATTGGCGCCTTGAGGAGATTTATCTGAGTTTCATTTGCTAGTGGGAGTTTGAATTCACTAAGGTAATTATCAGAAGTTGTCTTCTTTGTGAGTTTTTGGGGGCCATAAACTTCTTGGTAAATTTCTTCAAAAATGTGAATGACTTCCTTATCCGAGAAGAATGTCATATTGTTGTACTTAATTTGTTTTATTCTAGAGGGGGAAAGTTTAATGTTGATTATTCTGGTCAGAATTTTAGAAGGGGTTTGGGCCCATTCAGCATATTTGTTTATGAGCCTGAGTTCATTGAGGGAGGATTGATTTATTTGGATTTCTTGAATTTGTTTTTGAAGTGAAAGCATCTGCTTTTCTAATTCTGTAGTGTGTTTAGCGAGTTCTAAATTGGCAAGTTGGGATTTAGCTTGTTTCTTGAAAATAGATGTTTTTTGGATTAGTATTCCTCTAATTGTTACCTTAGTCATGGCCCATTGTATATCATAAGGAATGCTTGATTTTTCTAAGTTGTTGCTAGTTTGGTCAAGAAGTTCCTGGATTTTCTTGGAGGAGTTCCCTGTTATTAAGAAGATTTGGGTTTAAGGTCCAATTTGATGCAGATTGATCAGTTATATTTAACTTGGTTCTTTAATTTTCAGATTAATTTTGGAGTGGTCAGATAAGATACTAGTATCATTATAGTAATCTAGTGCATATTTTGAGAAACTAGTTGAAATTAGGAAGAAGTCAATCCTAGACCATGATTTGTGGGGTGTTGAGAAGAATGTAAATTTACTGATTTCAGGATTATTTCTAAACATTTCAAAGGGATCATATACATTAAAGTCATCCATTAATTCAGTTATAACCTTTGTTAGGTTAGGGGATTGTTTGTTCTCTTTGCTTGTTCTATCAAGTTCAGGTCTGATAGTCATATTCCAGTCTCCACCTAATACATAAAGATGGTTTGGGTATTTCTCTAAGATTGTATAAATTTCATATATGAAATCAACTTGGAACATGCATGAGCCATACACATTTAAAATTAAGATGTTTTTGCTAATGAATGGGAGGGAGCATATCATATAACACCACCTACCATTAGGATTGAAGTCACTTGATATAATGGTACCTTTGAAAGATTTTTTGATGATTATTGCTACCCCTTTAGAAGCGGTGTCAATTCCTGTGGCTATCATTAATTTTATCCATTTCTTTTTTATATCCCTCTCCCATTGAACTTTAGTCATATGGGTCTCTTGGATTAGTGTTACCTCAGCACTTGATTTACAGATTAAATGTAAGATTATTTTCTTTTTCTTGCTATTTTGCAAGCCTTTAACATTCCAGGATTCCAGTACTACCATTAGAGCAATACTCCAGCCTTTGGGTAGTTGTTAATATAATGAACTGGGTGAAGATTAGACATTTTAGAAGATTGTACATGGCATTTTTGGCTTATACTGTGTAAGATTTTACTGAATATTACATGTATTAATAAAGTGAATACATGACAACCCACTCCCTTCAGATCACCCCCATGCATGCCCACAACCTACTGCTATCTGAAAGAGGTGATATAACCCTATTTACAAAGCTAACTATTATACAAAATTCTGCTGATATTCTAAGATCCATCAGACACTTAGCACGTGAGTTAGAATTCAAAACCTGCTCTACTTTTGAGAGTAAAACTTAAATTATGACTTTCCATGTTGGTTATATAACGTGTACATTTAGTTATAATCATGTATTGTTAATTGCGGTTCCAACCTATGTTGTCTGATACAGAGGATAATAGTTCTCTTAGCCTAACTGAGATTTATAGTTATATAGTCTTTCCTTCAACTGTGGGATGGATATTATACTGAATGTTTAATGTACCCCGATTCATATATATCTGGGAGGGTTAATGGGTTATATGTTCCTTCACTTATGCTGAAATTGTTCAGACTTTAAAAAGTCTTACATTTCCGTGAGTTCCTTGTGTATGGAAGGGGAAGGAAATGAACATGTATATCAGGAGTATAATACCAAACTAGGTATAAAACATATGGTTGGTTATGAAATAGCTTGTAATCCCATACGATGAACTTGGCATTCAAAATGTTTAAAGCAATTGCACAATAACTGATATATCATATCACATCTGCTTATCACGTCTGACGAGTTTTACATCAAGTCAAATAAAATAAAATAAACACAAACCTTTTAAAGCGAGGACGTATCATAACAAATCACTGCTCTATACTGTATAGATACCATTACCATCCAATAGTTTAACTATCTTGCTGTCTTGTTAAAGATTTTAAGGTTTTGCTTAATAAAATTTTAACTTTTTACAATTCAAAACCTATGTCACAAAAGCTTTTGCAATTATTATATTAAGTCAAGATTCTTTAAAGAAAATACTTATACTGAGGCATAAACAGTTGGCTACACGGAGTATTAAGAAGAACCATTTTATATAAACAACTGTGGCTATACTTACAATAATATTTTCCATATTTCAGATTGTATAAATGAATCTACAACATATATTAGTGAGTTTTAAATTCATTGCATAACTTTCTTGCATAGTGGTCATAAATTGTACACCAATACAGCATCTCTTATATTGTGGTGACGTGTTGAATTATAGTTTAGGTGTGTATACCTTTAGAATCTATCTTGCAACAAGGTGTTGGCTATTTTTAATTGCTAGTGACAACTATATCTGTATGTGAGGGAAGCAAAATAGCATTAGCAAAGGTCACTAGGTTGTGAAGCTATTTTGTGAGCAATTACAATATTAACACTAGCTAGACTGCATGGAAATTATTGTTTTTTCTACAATTGTATGTTGTTGAGGTTTCGTACAGATTTGTATAATTAATATATACTACTGTAAAAAGAGTGATTTCCATCATGCTGTATTCAAACGCAGTAAAAATTGGTAGAGTAAGTATGTCGAACATTATTCCCACTGACCCCTAAAATATCATGTTCACCTGGGCTAATAAGTGTTTACCCAAATGCCTGCATACAGGGAAAAGCACCTTGGCAATGCATGGCATGACTTCATATGTATGGATGTAGAGAAAATCTCACCTATCCTTCTTGTAGCTTTCCAGTTAATTTTCAATTATTTTCTAATTTCAAGTTATTTGAGGCCAGACTATTAAGGTATACACATGTTCTGTAGCGCAGTATAAAGTATTAGTAAAAGCACAATAAAGGCAAAATAACAAATTCTAGTAGCTGAAGTCAGCTTGACTTATGCTTATAATTGCAGACTTGAAACTGTAACCAACATTGAGGGTTATGAATATTATTAACCATATGCCAATGAAATTTACCTTTGAGAGAAATGAACTAACTATATAAAGAAATCGAGGGATGATGGTAATAAGAGAAACCTTAATTTCTAGTGATCGTCTACCATCATTAATCATATACCTTGTTTAACTCTTACTATATCTAGTGGCCTCTCTTAAGTATTACTGATTAATGATTTATAGCTTGTTTTAAGTTAGCATGCTTGTTAACTTGTAAATAGAACCTTCCAAACTTCCAGCTAAAAGTGTCATTGCAAAGTAAGATCACAGGTCTATCACCTTATAATGGCTGTGGGTTCGGTTTCTGGAGAACGAAGATATAATCCATGGAGTACAGCCTTTCCAGAGTTGTTCTTTTTACCTTTCCTTCTGTTTCCTCCTAGTCGATGGTCAAAAGCAAGTTAAAATGGGTTCACTATGGCTTTTCCGGCTATTTCTGCACAGATTGTGTCATTTAGACATCAGCTGAAAGCTTGGAGCTGTTTGCATGCTTAGCAATCTGCGTAGAGGCGTTTTGACTTTGGGGCTCATGTAGCAGCATCAAACTTTGCCCTCAGTGAACTTGGACTTCCTTGTTTTCATCCGGAAATATCTTTGCAGGGTCAGAGGTTGATTACTGGCTGTTGGTCATGTTTCCGCGGCCTGGAAATGGAATTTTAAGACGGCAAATTTTATTTCACTCTAAAAACAAGCTAAGAAGTTGGATTTGGATGAGTATAAAGCTCTGATTTTACCGTGAAGTAGGTTTGTACCTTGAGCTTTACAATTAAGAGAGTACTTTACTTTGTGTAGCTTCGGACATTTATTTGTTTATGTGATGTTGGAAGGCAGCTCTCTAAAAGCTTTAGTGAAAGCAGATTTGACTTTGTGTGTGTTTTTTTGACTGAGTAATTAATGTTGTTATGATGAAAACAAAGAGTTGCTGGGTATTTCATTTGAAATGTAATGTTTTTATTCATAAGGTAGTTGCAAAATGGAGAGAGGACTTGCCTTGACTGCTTCACTGGGAGAGGCAGATCTTGGGCAATTGTGATTTTATTGCCTTCCCAGTTGATGGATTTCTTCTTTTTTTCTTGTAGAATGATGGTTTGAGCATGTGAGGCATTCAGGATTTGAGCGTACACTTGCTGAGGAGTATCTGCAGACTGAGCCTTCCTTAATGCCCTGTGGATTCTCTCTATTGTTACTGTATGGGGTAACTCCTTGTTTTCCACTATTATATCGATAATTTCTTTTGCAATACTGGGGAGTTGTGTATGGTCATATTTTTCTGGGATACTCCTGATTAATATATTGTTGCATCTCGCTCTCGCTTCAAGGTCTATTATTTTCTGTTGTAGGTCCTTAACGGTAGTGTCATTTAGAGAGACAGCACTTTGCAGCTCCTGCAATTTTATTTCATTATTCTTGCTTCATTTTGTTCCATCCTTGTCATGATTTGTTCCAAGCTATTTCCGAATTATGTTAGTTTTGTGGAGAAGGTTTGGATTTCAGATTGAAGTGCAAGTAAAGCTGCTTTAATCTCCTCCATAGTGAAAGGCTGTTCATTTTTGTTTTTTTGAATTTGCTTAGGGGTTTCAGGTTGTGTTTTGGCTGTTTTCTGTCTTTTTGAAGAAATCTCCTTTTCAGGGGAGTTGATGAGTGATAATCTTGTTTTAGTGGACTGTGATTCCATTTGTTCCATTTTGGTAAAAACTTCTGTCCACTTGTTTATGTAGGCTGAAGTACAAGCCTGGCAGGCCCAAGCACATGTAATCGGATTCACCACTGCACCACTGCTGCAAATTGGGATTATTCTGGCTCAATCTTGTTGTAGATCAGAGAAATCTGACAGCAAGTAAGTTGAAAAATAGTTTTCTTTTCATTATACTTTTTTCTTTTGTGATTTGATGCAGTAGTATCACTTGATTTGAATAGATTGGAAATTTTCCTTGAGAGCAGGCTGAAGTATGTGCTTCCTATCTGGCGGCCATCTTCGAATCATTAGCAGATAGTTCCACAGGTAGTTCCACAGCTGTACTGAAGGCTGTCTTGATGGTGTAAGGTGAAGTAATTCCTCTCAGCACACTTCTGTTTTCTGTCTTTACAAATGATGTGTGAAAGCACTGCAGTGCTGCCAGATAACAGAAAATATTGACGGGGGGGTACTGCTCTGTGCAAGATCTTCTGTGTCTCCTGTACTAACAGTACAACAGGATGGATTTAAGTCTTTTCGAGCCTCTTTCTCCATCTCAAGATAGTACCTAAGCATCCTCAAAATAAGATGCATTTTGCTCAGGTATAAAGCAGTGTCTTTTCCATCTGCTAAATAAGTGTTCATTACCTGTCTGCATAATTCACCTGTTCAAACTACAAAATATGCAAAAAACTGCAAAAACTCCACAGGTTATCTAGGACAAAAAACTCAAATTTAACCTCCACATCAGGTCCATTATTAGAAAACAACACAGGGACCTTATTTTTCTGACTAAATGCATCAGAAGTGCCAATATTTTCTTGCTACCATAACTTTCAGAAGCATCTCATGTACTAATGTACTTTCTCACAAATGGCACAAATAAACATTATATTTAAATCAGCTTACTAGGTATACATGCAAGGGACTAGGCTTGGATAAGAAAGTGGAATACAGAGAATAAATAAGAGAGTGATGGCTCCAGTTATACAAAATATCTCAGGTATTAAAACATTTCAGTTGCACAGCTGTTATAGCAACTTCCAGAACATGTGACATGCTGACTTACATCAGCAACTACCACAAGTAAATTGGAGCTAGGCTATACTGTGATTGCATGCTTTACCATTAGTTCATTCTCTGGTCTAATCAGTCAGAAGTCATAAAGAAGGTTAACTGGCTAGAATTTCCTAATTATGTGAAGCTCATCCAACTAACTTGGTTCTAAAGGTGTTACAGTTAAACAAGTCCCCATTGCTATCTGAGATATTGTCCTACTGTGCCACCTTTAAAGCTGTTCATGTCACTGATTTTTCTTTTTCAGATGACAAATTATTTATTAATAGGCAAGGCAACTGATTTTATAATATCTGCAAAGCTCTCTAATTGATTAAATGTCTTAACATGAAAACCTGCTTCCACAGAAATCTTCAGAATGAGTAAAAAGTCTTAAATAGTAGAACATGCTTTAACTCTGGGCTAAATATTTATGAAGCTACCTCAACATGTGCATTGTATGTATCTCCTTCCCGCACATTCTCCTTTATTACATCTACCCCATTTTCTTCTAGCTACTCTCCCATAGCCTCATCTCTCTCTTTTGCACATGTTCATAGGTTCCTAAGTGTGTTCTAGGCTAATGGCCCTGGAGCCTTTACAAGCCTAGCCCATAGGATTACCTGGCATTGTGCCACCTGACCTTAGTTCCCAGTGCTTCTGTCGAGTAGAGCCACTTGAGTGATCCCCGGGGTGAATTTTCTCTTTCCCATCCACTAATCAAGATTTTTCTTGAAGAGGGCCAGTGAGGTGCCCTGTTTGACGTGTATGAGAAGTTTATTCCATAGCATGGGCAATATCTGTGTTATGAACCTGTCCCTCCAGTACATTCTGTTGATTGTGGTAATGAGTTTAAGGTCTGAGGACCATGTGGTGCAGAGGGATTGGGATTTCTTTAGATGTGGCATTTCTAACAGAGCTGGGTCAGACATGGTGTTGTAAGTCAAGCAGAGATCGCCTCTAAGTAGGTGATGTGCGACAGAGAATAGATGGAGTTTTCCGAGTCTGCCCATATAGGACAAGTGTTTAAGGCCTAGGATCCTCTTTGTGAGGTACTTTTGTGGCCTTTCCAGTTGTTGCAGGTGTCTAGTGAAGTACATGCCAAATGGGGCATTGTACTCAATAACTAGCCTAATGAGGGAAAAGTAGAGGGAGACAATGACCTCTTTCTTCCTGGATGCAAAACCCTTAGTAATGAGATGTGCCACATAGAAGGACTTTCTGACCACAGTGGCAATGTGGTCGTCAAAAGGGAGGTTGCTGTCAACCCGTTTTCCCAGATCTCTCATAATGTCTTATGTGTTCCGTGGGCAACCATCGATGTGGTAATGCATGGGAACAGGGTTTTTCCCAAAGGGGATGACGACACATTTTTTGGCATTGAGCTTAAGGCCATAGTTCTGACACCAGTCGTTGGTCTCAGTCAGACTTTTCTGTAGAATGTCAACATCACTTGGGAAGTTAATAATAGTTCCCAGCTTGCAATCATCTGTGAACTTTGTCAGCCAGAGTCTCTTCGTGTTGGCCTGGACTTCAGAGAAGTAGATACCAAACAGGAGAGGACCCAGGACTGAACCCTGTGGGACTCCACTTGTGACTGGTTGGCAGTCTGACTTGGAGTCAGCTACTTTCACACTGTGGGCTCTATCTGTGAGCCAGTTTGCAACCCACCTGGTGATATAGGGGTTGCTGCCTAGTTTAATTAGTTATTCCATATCAGTTTCCTCCTTCTGTTTTAGAGTTTGTTTATAGCAGGGTACCACCAGATTGGCTTCCTTTTCTTTGGAGGAGAGCATCTTGGTTCCATTGGGTATGGCGAGATCCATGCATTTGTGTACATGTTCTTACAGTGCATTGGTGTATGAATTGGCAGTCATGCAACTATTCTCCATTTACATGGGTGCCGGGAAATTAGCCACCTCTGTTTTTAGGAGCCCAAAGTTAGCTTTGGAGAAGTTTTTCATGGTGGTTACCTTTGCGGGGGGGGGGGGGAGTGGAAGGGATGGGGATTTCCTAGGTGATTAGTTTGTGGTTGGATCAACCATGGAGGAGTTGACTACTGGTGTAAAGCAATGGTCGCCCATGTAATTAATGACCAGGTCAAGGGTGTTGCTTCCTCTAGTGGGGTAAGAATGAGCTGGTCCAGGGTATTGGAATTAATGAATTCCAGGAAACGTTGCGCAAGTGTATTGGTACATGAGTAGTTTTCCCAGTTAATGGAGGGGTAGTTGAAGTCACCCAGTATGAGAGTGTTAGGTTGGACCCTAATATTTTCCAGGGTGCTTAGGAACGTGGAGTGTGAGTCTTGGAACATGGTTGGGGACCTATAACAGGCTATGACCTGAATAGCTGTCTTACGCAATGTTAGCTGCACCTGAAGTATCTCTGATGCATTATGTTGGGCCACCAGTCTGGAGGTGTGTGCATCCTTTATGAATACGGAAACACCACTGCCTTTGAAGTTTCGGTCCAAGTTCTGGGGCCAAAAGGTGTGGAATGAGTTATAACCTGGTACTGCACGGATGCTTTCTGCTGCCTTGAACCAGGTCTCTGTTACAGCACAAATGTCGATGTTATCCCATTTTAAGGAGTGCTTCGAGTGAGTGCATTTTGAGATTTAGAATTCTAGCATTGAGCAGCATGACCCTCAGATTGCATTGTTTGTAGCTGTTATGGTGGTAATTTGGTCTTTGGAACACCACCTAAAGAAAGCACTATAGGGGTGGCAAGAGCCTTGGCAAGTATCCGGAAGCCCAGGGGTGACAGATGCAGGCCATCTCTGGCAAAGCATCGAGGTCTGTCAGTTATATCATCCCAGGCAGACAGATACTGGATCCCCTTAGAATGACACCAGAAACTTTGCCATTTGTTGAAATCAATCATTTTCTGCTTGTACTGTGGTAACATTTTGGGTGATGGTAGGATGCTGCTCAGGGATAGGGTGATATCCACCTGGGCTACATAGTCCGAGAGCTACTCCATGTCTCTTTTCATGTAGCCCAGGGAGGTAAGTCTCAGGTCATTCACAGTCATATTACCTGTTGTTGAGGGGCCTGTGTGCATGCGTTATGTTCTGGATCCTGTCACCTGACAGGCAGTTGACTGTTACATTCTCTTTATTCAACCTAGTGAGTGGGACATCAGTGTGCCTCACTCCTGAGTCACCTATGACTAGTGTGTTGGGCATGCTGTTTTGACTTAGGAGCTTTAGTTGAGTGGCACACTGTTTAAGAGAGTTAGCAGTCTCATGATTAGAGCTGTGTTGTGGTGGTTGAGTGCATTTCTGCCTTGGAGGCTTCTGCTGTTTGGGTAGATATTTACTGAGAACCTCCACAAAGGTGGGTGCGTGGTTTGTGTTTGTATGTGAAAGCAGTGCTGTTGTGTGTTCTGGAGGGCTATGTGTTCCATGTGGTGTGGTGCAAGTTTTGACATTCTCCTCTTGGCCAGCTATTCTGGTCTTGGCAGGAGAGTGCATGGCTTCCAGTTTGGATGTATAAATGCATCTCTCACAAGTCTCAGTGTTTGGATGTAGGAGGAGACGGTTGACAGTGTACATGAGGCAGCTGCTACATTGCCTTAGGATGCCCAAGTTCACCAGGTTAATAAGAGAAAGCACAGGCAACTGACCTTTAGACATTTCTGGAGGGATGGGCATTAATAATAAGTACTGGAGCTGTTTCCTTGTAGAATGTTTAGTGCTGATAACACTTTTGTGTGCTACAATAATTGCTATAAGAAGTCTGGTAAAGTGCTAGACTAATAATCTAGTAAAAGTGCAGGAGAGGAGCGAACTAGCAGATCTAAGGGAAAAATTGAAGAGCAGACTTTGACACCACTCATAAGCTTACAAACAGTTCTGGATACAGCAAATCTGTATCTGGACTAGACTAGTTACAGGAAAGGTGGGAAACAAGCACAAACACGGGCTTTTAAACCAGAATGTTGAAAGAGATGGAAAAACTGGTGTAATGGGTAAGGTGTTTGCCTTACAAACACAAGGTGCAAAGTTTGAGTCTCACAAGGGATAATTGGCAAGGCTTAAAGTGGCTTGCAAGGGCAGTTAGCTTAGTACTAACCTATGAACATTGTCAGTCCATGAAGGATATGTTGTTTAGTCCTTGTATTTTTTCAGTAAGGTATTCCTATGGGTGTTCTAGTTGTTGAATGTGTCTGGACAGATACATACTAAAAGGGGAATTATACTCAATGATTAGCATAATAAAGGGTGAATAAAGGCAGATAATAACATTCCTAGATCTAGGCATAGGCATTTTGTTTATAAGCTGTGCAATATTGAAGAACTTTCTTACAATAATAGGCACACATTGCTCAAAACTTGGGTCACTGTCCACATAAGTTCTCAAGTCCCAAACAATTGGGTCAACTCTTAGGGGAGTATTGTCAATGTGGCAGTTCTCTGGGGTAGATGACTTCCTAAAGGATAAAAAAAATGTAATTTTGGGCATTAAGTTTTAGACCAGTTATTTATTTGAGAAAAACCTTCCTGTAGGATGACTAAGTCATTTGGGTATTCAATGACTGCTCCTAGCTTACAGTCATCTGCAAACCTATTCAGCCAGAGCCCTTTGGTATTGGCTTTTCCTTCAGAAAAGAAGTAAATTGTATGCTATGTAGACAATGTGCTGCTATTCTATAGTGGTGCAATATATGAATTTTGTATAAAAATTGCAGCTTAAAAGCTATTTAATATGTAATGATGAATACTGACAATTCCTAGAAATCAGTACCCACATTTATAATTTTAGATTTAAGGCAGACTTTAAAAAACTTGTAATCATATAGTAGTGGCAGAATGACAAACTTCATGGATATCTGTTGTAGAAAAAAGCAGTGACGATACAATTAATGATTTTTTAATAATTTCTTAGAAAAAATATTATAAATATCCAGTTGAAATAAAATGGCATCTTTGTAATATGCCTTAAATTGATAGATATCAGATAAGTGAAGTTCAATGTGTTTAAAATTTGTTATACAAGGTAATCAAAGCTTAACTGTTTTAAATTTGTTATAAAATAACAAAGAATCAAACAGTTACCTTAGACTTCTCCTAAAATGATAGGTAAACACTTGTCATCTAGTGATAAGTGTTAATATAATACTTCTCTTTGCAAATAAATTAATGGAATGTCATTATGACAAATAAAAGTCATATAATGCAGTGTCCAGTTAATAGCAATGATATCTACTTTTTTCCCTTAAAATGCCAGTTTGCTGCTTCTTATAATGTTTCCCTGATAATCTTAATCTCTAATCCCTGCAAAAATATAATCTTACAGTGTATGTGCAGTGTCACACATAACCTGCCCCAGCTGCGCTGTACACACTCACTGTCAGGCATGAATGCCCCAGCCATGCTACAACTGCTACTGGCCTACATGCAGTGTGTTTAGCCTCTACTGGATGCCTGTACAGTAGCAGGCCTATCTGCATCTCCCCAAGATGGATAAACAAGATCAATCACCACTACCTCCACCCCATCCTCCCTGTTTGTATTCTCTTGCTCCTGTGTCACTGGACAAGCCCAGTTCACCCAGATTTCAATCAGGACTCTGATCCTTTGCTCATCTTCACAGGTAGATTTAATAATAGTAAGGCATATCTGCAAAACATCTCTACTAAATTGACCATTTGGACACAGGAGAATAATATGCTGATAAATACATCAAAATCTAATCATATCAGATTTGGGAGGCATGAATTGAAAGGTGAACATTTAATGTAGCACACAGTGATTGAAACTTTAGATTCATTTAAGTACCTGGGTATATGGGTAGATTCATCTGTGAGTTTTTCTAATCATAGCAACCGATTGGTTAATGATAGCTATAGAACTAAAGGTTGTATAAAAAAATTACAAAGTCTAGGAAATCAAAAATGATGAAGTCCTTGTTTGTTAGTTACATTCGACCCTAACTTGAGTATGGAACAGCAATATGGAAACCCTGTAAGAAAACAAGCATGAGTAAACTGGAAAGAGTACAGCGGAAATATACCAAGAGCATCCATAGATGTGAAAATTATTTAAGCTATCATGAAAGACAAAAATATCTGAACTTGTACAGTGATACAGATATCAAAGAGATCTTATTAATGTATATAGGGCATTTAGAGACAACTACCTCTGGGAATGTTTGGGGTTATCAAAAATTACTAGAGAATCATCAGACAACCTCTGTAGAAGATTCTATAGGAATGAAAGTGTACTAATTGGTTCTCTGACAGAATACCTGATGTATGGAACAGACTAACAAATTACATTAATGCAAATACTAGAACAGCCTGGACACTTATTATGGAAACAAGTGTCTTGTTATATTGGCAAGCTAGAAGGGCATTAGTGCCCGTGCTTGAAATATTTGTATGTATGTATTTGTATGTAATAGTCCTCTGAGGATTACTGGTCAGTGACTATTCTATTCAGGTGATGTATAACCCTTCAGTAGAAATGAAGTAACATATATTAATGGAAGAAAGTCTGGGCGACTGGAGTTTTTTTCATTGGTATATGCTTGATTTACAACAAGCACGCTGGTTGGGCTGACCAATCAGTGAGGTCAGTTTAGAATGTTAATGGCCAGTCATTGTATAATAACCATTTATGAATTTGCAATTGCTATTTTGCAGGGTGTGAGTACAACCATGCAATGCAGCAACCCATTAAAAGAAGTACAAAATTCAAGTCAAAGCTTCTTAATGAATGTGAAAACAATTAAAATAACTGCTATCTACAACAGGTTTATAAAGACGAGTCTTAATTGCGCCAAATGATGAAGACAACAGAATTTCCTTAGGTGACGTATTCCATACAAGTAGTATAGACAGAATTCCAAAACTGTCATCTTGCATAATATTAATAATGAAAATAAAAAGTAAATTAGCATCCCAAAGAAGCAGCTGAAGCTTTAGCATAGCTTGGTGAACTTTATGGTCAGCTATATGTCATATAAACACCAACCTTTCTCAAAATTCCTATAAGAATGGATAAATAACTGTAGACGACATGATAGTCAAATGTATATATATATATATATATATATATATATATATATATATATATATATATATATATGTATATATATATATATATATATATATATATATATATATATATATATATTTTTTTTTTTATATGGTTTACTATGACAATGATGAGTGCACCTTCAGTGAAAACAGAAATGTTGAACCTCATTTGATTGCTTCCTATATCACCCACCTGCAATACTGCAAGTGTGCTCTGTAGCGAATGCCGGTGTACATTCACCCATATGTGATCAAATGTATGACTATAGATTGCAGTACAGTGGGGATTGGGAAATTACCCTTTTCCCCACTGTAGTGCGATCTTGGAGTTGGAATATATTATTTGCAGAGGGTGTGGGGGGTGCAGGGGGGGCTTGCCATCCTGCAAAAATGTTATATTACATGATTTGCAGTAGTGAACTGCAAAAATAATGTCAAAAGTGCGAATGCAGTTGTTTTGCTACATGCACTTTAACATTCTGACCTCATTGCACAGTTAAATGTATTTTATTATGACTGTTGATATTTTGATAGTAAACCTAACATGTGTGTGTGCCTGTGTATATGTGTATATGTGTATGTGTATGTGTGTGTGTGTGTGTGTGTGTGTGTGTGTGTGTGTGTGTGTGTGTGTGTGTGTGTGTGTGTGTGTGTGTGGGTCCTCTTCAGAAACCTGAAATCTCACTTACACGAAACCCAAAAGACTGAGACAAAAATCCTGACATCCCAGAAGACCGACTACCGTAACGATGACAAATCACTAATGGCAATATTGACCATGGGATGGGTAAGGTCAATATTTAAGCAAATGGAATAGGTTAATTGCAACACAAAAAGGGAAATTGCCTAGGCTTAAAATGGCCTGCATGTTTATTAATCCTGTTTTATTATTGTAAATTTGGATCTTTGAATTATTCCATGGCCTAGTACCCAGCTATACATCATCTATTACTTTCTTTCCAGCCACCTTTAGACAGAACTGGCTTTCTCACCAATCCTGCATACCACCTGGGTATCATACTTTGCCAGATGTATTCACTGTATTCATACCCTTCCCTTGTAAAAGTATCTGAATTTCAAATTTGAACCACATAAGGTTTTGTGCCATCCTTGTTTGAAAATAGTGTTGTCCTATAACAGTAATCCCATAAGGCCAAAAACTGGGTACTCCTCAACTTTCCTCTTGCAAACATTTATACATTTTGTTTATAAAAGTATGGGGTTTATTGCCTTGCCATAATTAATCAAGACATATTTTTGAGCTGCCTTAGTTTTGGGATACCATGTTAAGCATGGTATGTGTTGAAGTATAAACAATAATTTAGATTCTGGATTGAAAGGGAAGAGTTTGATGCTAACTGCTTATTAATCTGCATTGGTAAAGGTTTTAAGCTTAGATCTTCTAAAATATTAATAAAGATCGAGATATGAATACCCAGGTAAATACATTGATGGACACATTGCATAATCCAGCCAGCCCAGTCTACCACATCCCCATTAGCTAGCTCTGTAAGTGGGAAGATTTCAATTTCAGAAAATGAATCCATAAGCCCAACCATTTTCAGAAGATACTAACTGCTTCTACTATAGGAGGAAATAGCTTAGCATCATCAACCTGGAGCACAAAGTTGTCTGCAACCCAGGAGGTAAGTGATTATTTATTTATTTTCAGTTACTCTGAAGTCTTCTTGAGTAAAGTGACTATGAAACATAGTGCCCAGTGCATTTATTGCTAAAACAAATGAATATGGTTTCAAAGGGCATCCCTGTTTCGTTCCTTGAACATTTTGTTGGGGGGCAGATTGCTCTTTATTCCTGTCAGCTCTAGCACAGGGGATAGCATACAGGAGTTTACATTTTTTAATTAATAATAGATGGAAACCATAGGCAGTCATCACATCCCATAAAAACTCCCATTATAATGAGTCAAATGCCTTGTGGAATCTATTAAGACCACTGCCCCCCTGAGTTTGTGTTTTTGTGATAGTCCCTGAAGATGTAAGCATAACTTAGTCAATGATGGCCGACTCCTCTACTTTTGAAAAAAACTTTCATGCTTTTTAGATAAAAATTGTGTCACCAATTGATCCAGCCTTTTGGCTAATATTTTGGCATAAATGATGATGTCCATGTTAATTAAAGAGATAGGCTGATAATTTGTGGGGTCAAAGTTATCCTTACCTGTCTTTGGGAACAAGAGAATTTTAGTTTTCATACATTCACTTCAAACATTTCTATTTGTTCCACCACAGTGTGCACTTTGTATAGTGAACGTATTAAAACATTCCCAAAGCATTTATAAACATCTGAGGGAATCCTGTCCAATCCCAATGTTTTACTATAGGATAAGGAGTACAAAGCCTGTACAATTTCTCATAGACTAATAGTTTGGGACAGTTGTGTTTTAAAAGAACTGTTTCTCGTTCTCATGTTAAGAGATTGTATATACCACCCACTTCTTTCATCATTTAAAATGTTAAGCATCCTATCTTGGGGAAATAATTCCTTAACAAAATTATCATTCAAAATTGTAGCATGTCTTGTAATGCCTGCTTCTGGGGTATGGGTATGAGGGATATATATTTCATTATTTATTTCCCTACATTTTTGTTAATGATTTTTTTTTGTGATGTTTGCACTGTTCTCATTTCTTATGATGATATTAAAGTGGCATTATATGTTTTCTATAGATTTAAGAGATTTTGATGCAGTTACTTATCACTGTATTAGCTATACGTATAGGTTTGCTGTGTTGAAATAATCTTTCTACTGATTCAAGCCATAGATCAATGTCTAGCTTTACTCACCAGACTTAGTTGTTTACATAGAAGCTTTTCTTAAACCCTAGCCAGTTCTTATTTTGTGTTGTATGCACTTGAACTTTTCATTCCCAATAAGCTTCAGTCGATGACCTTATTAATTGCAATTTATGTCTACCCGATAGCTATAGATCTAACCTCCACTGGTAGTAGAAAGGGTATTCTGGCTCTAGCTTGAATGCGAGAGATAGCATACCATGGTGAGACAAAGGAGCAGTTACAATCTTTGTCTGGTGATATTTTTAGACTCTATTTTTGGATAAAAGAAAAACATCAGTTTTACTGGCAATACCCATTCTATAGCTGAAATAGGTATAATTCTTAACTACAGGATTCATGATTCTCCATCCATCTTCCAGATTCCACTCAAGACAAATCTTGCTCAACAATGATTAGTGGGTTTTAAAATGAAAATGTCCATGGCTTTACTTTTCTTGGGTGCAGTAGATTTCTGTGGCTGTAACTTTTACCACTCTTGCATATGTCTGTGATGCATGCATTGCTTCTCAGTCATGCAAAAAGCTTTCAGCATCAGCTGGTAGAAGAAACTGAAAAGTTGTGTACCCTTTGCTATCTGCAGAATTGCCAGGTATGTTAGCAATACACCAAACTCTAAATTCAAGTTCCCATTACTAGGAATGGAGTCAGAGCTTAATGCTAATTAAAAAAGTATTGTACTATAACTGGTCACAATTTCGACAGGATAACCAGCTATTTTCAAATTACTTCCCAGTTCCTTTGCTTTTCAAAACATCTTTTCTCCGTTATTAAAATCCAAGCACATAAAAATCATTTTTTGTAAGAATTGTGTCAATGTAATTTGACTGGACCCTTTGTGCGCACTCAACGACAGTGGTCTTCGAATCTCCCAACAACTTTTCTAATTCCAGTAAAATAAACGCAACTGTGTTCATTCCTACTATACGATCAAGCAGCCCCAGACCATGTAAATTCTGATGCTCTGCATGGTTCTCATGCTTGCTTGTCATATTGTGCATTTCTTAGGAATATGCCTACACATCTTCATTGTTTTCATGCAAATGTTATACCTACAAAAAGAGTTACACAATTCTAAGTGGAAATAGTTCTCTAAATCATAATTATGTATTGATAGATATATAGATATAAATATATTGTTAACATATAAATCATTACAGTAATACACATATTTATAGTCAGCTCTGTAAATGTTTTTTAAGATCATAGAATAATTTGTGATGTTAATAAGAACTGTTATAGTATGCTGTAATAATAATAAGAAGAATAAAAATAATAATAATACATATTTGATCAAGGAATATGTAAATATGGAATTTATCTTCCATAACAACCCCCAAATCATAAATAGTACAAGATGTCGATATATTGCCTTGTGTTATATAGACTAGAAATGACAAAAATCCACTGTCCAACACAATGCATAAATGTATATTTCAAATTTTATTATACACATTTATTACTATATAAATATGACTGTAAGTTTAGAATACTAGAATCAGTAGTGACATATGTACCCACCTTGCAGCCATCTGTTTACTTATTTACCTACAAGCCTTGCAAAATTTAAAAGAAAAAAAGAATATTAAATATCTGTTATGAAGACTGGTGCTAATACTTAGTCACTTATTAGCAGGGTTGGCAGCAATATGCTTGCACATCTTCACAGATTATTTTGTAGATAATGTGGACGTTCTGTGAGTAGTAAACCTGATGAACATACAATGCTTTGTGTTTGCCATTATGCTGATATCAGTGTTACTTGAAAGTAGTGAGCTGTAAATATAATGGGATCATCTTAGCCTAAAAGTAATTGTAGTGTTTCAGGCACTCTGCAATTGTTACTACATTGATATATTACTAATTCTGCCATTAACACTGGCAAATCCTTGATGTCATCAGTGATATGTCACTGCAGCTGCCATATCACTGATGTCATCAGTGATATGTCACTGCAGCTGACATATTCCTGATGTAATCAGTGATAAGTCACTGTAGCTGCCATATTCCTAATGACCTGATCACTGATGTCACTGTAGCTGCCATATCACTGATGTCATCAGTAATATGTCACTGTAGCTGCCATATCCTGATCTCATCAGTGATATGTCACTGTAGCTGCCATATCCCTGATGCCATCAGTGATATGTCACTGTAGCTGCCATAGCCCTGTCATCAGTGATATATCACTGTAGCTGCCATATCACTGATGTCATCAGTGATATGTCACTCTAGCTGTCATATCCCTGATGTCATCAATGATATGTCACTGTAGCTGCCATATCCCTGATGTCATAAGTGATATATCACTGTAGCTGCCATACCCCTGATGTTATCAGTGATATGTCACACTAGCTGCCATATCCCTGATGTCATCAGTGATATGTCATCTAGCTGCCATATCCATGATGTCATCAGTGATATGTCACTGTAGCTGCCATATCCCTGATGTCATCAGTGATATATCACTAATGCTGCCATATAAATGAGTCATCATTGATAAGCAATAATACTGCCATATCACTGATGCATCACTAATATGTCATTAATACTGTTATATCACTAATACTGACAAATCACTGATGATGATACTGTTGCATTTCTCTGCAGCAAATTGCTCGAAATTACCTACTTATGACAAGCAGAAAGTTAGGGATCTCTCTTTTGTGTAAATTGTTTGACTTCTGTAAAGTCACATGTCAAGCCAGATGACTTGAAAGAGAATATTTTATTGTGAAATATTAATCTGGCAAGTGGCATTAAAAAAGAGAAGAAACATTATTGCTCATGTGAGGATGTTCCAGTCCTGCAGAATAAGATTTCATGGGGCATCTTCCTCTTTGAACATATAATTTATGTTATTGTTACTTTTGCTGAATTTTCATTACTAGAATTTTTCTCCCCAATGGTCTTTGATAAGAAATATTGTTGCACTATATCATGAAAAGCATGGCAGATGATTTAATCTGATAAAATCATATAAAGTCTTACAACATGATAAAAGATGTAGAAACGGTAGCATCTTTTTTTCAAGGAGATTGCGTTATTTGAAAATATCTGTTTGTAACAGGAAGTATCGTTGGTGTATATGGCTTTGTACATATGTGGTTCTTCTACATGGGGAAAAACACCCCTTGAATAAAAGACAGAGAAAGGAATGCAAAATAGTTTACTGAAATATGGAATGCTTACATCAGACCAGATTGATATACACCTTTCTTATTTGCAGATTGCTCTACTGCAACAGGGCCTGGAATCTGTGTGTGTGTGTGTGTGTGTGTGTGTGTGTGTGTGTGTGTGTGTGTGTGTGTGTGTGTGTGTGCGCGTGTGTGTGTATGCGTCTGTGTGTGTGCATGTATGCGTGCATGTGTGTGTTTGTGTATGTGTGTATGTGTGTATGTGAATGTGTGCGTGTGTGTGTGTGTGTGTGTGTGTGTGTGTGTGTGTATGTGTATCTGTGTGTCTGTGTATGTGTGTGTGTGTGTGTGTGTGTGTGTGTGTGAATGTGTGTGCATGTATGCATGCGTGTGTGTGTGCGTGTGTGTGTGTGTGTGTGTGTGTGTGTGTGTGTGTGTGTGTGTGTGTGTGTGTGTGTGTGTGTGTGTGTGTTCATTCATTTAAGGAATGCCTCTGCTAATGCATGCAATGACTTCTAGGAAGAGCACTAAAGAGGTTAGGTCTGACAGTGCAGTGTTCAATGTTCAGTTAGGAGACATGGTAACTAGCCACTAATGAAGTGCTTCTCATTATGGCTTTACTAAGTCTCTGAAACAGAATTTCTCTCCTTCATGCTAATATGCCAACCTGAATCGGGCAATTAGCATGGGCAGAAATGAATTCTTTGAATCCTAGGAAGAGAACAGGAACATATACATGGCATTATAAGTAACGTTGTCCATAATTTAGTTTCTGAGCATATCGGTAGAACAAGAAAATGTGAATTTTGCAATTTTTAAGACACCTGCTGCTGTAACGAAAAAGGTAGGTGGTATAACATCTAAAGTAATCTTTTAAATCGAATAAATGAAGTGCCAGAATTTATTAAATGTGAATGCACACTCAGATCTAGCTTACATTCAGAACAAGCTTTTGAAACTGGAAAGGAAGTGTCAAGAATGTATTTAATGCAGGAGTCTACCATTGCTTCCATTGTTAAAAAGGAAAGCTATACTTCTGAATAATTCACTGTTCTCTGTCTTATTTATGTATTTGAAACAATGTGATTTTGTACTTGTTAAAGGCTGTGATTCTGCAAGTAATAAAAAAATAAAATGTGTAAAAGAACTGTGTGAAACACGTTAATTTTCTTATTAAATATATTATTTTTTATGCTATGTTTATCAAGTCTACCTGCTGGCTGATTTTGCTATCTTGTTATTTCATGTTTTAACTTTATATATTCAGCATTTCCATTAATTGTTTGTTTCTTTCGGCTTTTCCCGGTTAGGGGTCGCCACAGCGGAACTCCGGTCCGCTAATGATTGGCAGTAGATTTTGATGTGCTGGCTTGCCGGGCCTAACGCACAACCTTCAAAGAAGGAATGCCCATTTACGCATGTCACTACACAGAAGATGCTCTGATTGAGAATCGAACGGGCAGCGTCTAATTGTGAGGCGACAATGCTACCGCAGCACCACCACCGCAGCACTTCAGTATTTCCATTAATAGTGAATAATAATTAAAATTGAATGAATTTCCAAAGGTGGACCAAAAATAAATGTAGTACAAAACAAAAGACTGGTAACAAAGCAATTACTCATGGTTAACAAAAAAGACTATTGCCTCCTCTATGGAGTATCATTATTTGATGCAATGGAAACCCTTAAAAGAAAAAGAACATAAACTCTAATCTATTATACCCGATTACCTCTTAACCCACTACTATCCCTCATGACCAAATCACACCAACCATAGGTAAAGCCAGCATTACCCACACTCAGCCATGTTATTCTGTAATAATAAAAACATAACCCAGTAAAAGTATAATAATATAAATAATAAATAAATAACAGAAATAATAGAAATATAACTGAAATATAACCCTGTATAACCCAGTTAGTTCTATAATATTCACTGGTAAATTTCCCTGTATTCCTTTGAAGCAATAGTATCTTTGCCACTTCTGCTGACACAACAGTATCATACAGATGGCAGAAGAAAGACAGGGAGAAGTGGAAGTAGAAAAGAGGCCCAGTGGTCTGTAAGCTAGACAATGATATCCATAACACTAGGGATATGTGCCTTATTCCCACAACAGATTCATTAAAGCATTAGTTATATACTTATGAGCAGGTACATATTTTGTTCTGTTGTTGTTCAAGCGCTACAGTTTCTCCACTGATCATCATCTATTCCTTTTTTCTGACCTATTTGACATATAATGATCTGAAATCTGCCTTACAGATTATTAGTTGCTTAATGACAGAACCAATAGTAGTGGGAGTAGGGTCATCATCCACGCAGAGAAACAGGGTTTTCTGTTTGAGTTCATATCTTCCCTGTGAATTCTCTGTGACAATGTTTAAGTTGTCTGTAGAACTGGCATAAGTTCTGGGAAGTACCTCACTTTTGTAAGTGACATAAACCAGCAGAACAGCCCCACCATTCTACATATGAAGCTTTACAGAATGCCTCCAAATGTCTCATGCTCAGACAGATGTTCATGAGTCCAATATTTTCCCCTTTTTTTCTCACCTACTTCCCTTCAATCCTCATCCACTTTTTCCTTGTATCTCAGTTACGTTTGTTTTGTTTTTGGCATGGACTTTTCCAGGGTCTCTCATTTTCTATTTCATATTTTCATAATCAAATCCATCAAGCCTACTTCAATTTGAAAAGGCTTCTCTTGTACTCTCTACTTTTTCGGTGATCCTTATAGAAATTCTTATAGATCTCCTGAGGAAGCCTCACTATACCACTGTACCACAACAAGATCACCTCTTTGCCCTAGACCTCTTTATGTGTTCTGTAGACCCTAGCCATTGCTTCTACATAATATAAATACTGATTCCTTTATCTGGTGACAATCTTCAGGTCTCATTAACCCTTCTTCCTCTCAAGTTACCACCACACAGATATGTCTATTTTTTTTTCTAACTTATTCTTTTTGATCTATGCTCACATATGTTACCAATATTCTATCCTTCTTCCAGTTTACATTATGAATCTCTTTAGTTAGTCGCATGTAGCATTAAGAAATAAACTACCCATAGAAAATTCTCAGGCGTAAAAAAAAGACTCAGCAATATTACTATATCTAGCTCTCTATACAGATATATATTTGCTAAACCATTAAAACATTTTTGCAGACTGATTAAGAACAGAGTTGTACATATAAGTACTCTGATATGGCAATAAGTTGCTAATGAAAAAGTTCATTTAATAGACTTCTTATGAAAGGAGTGTGCCTTGTCACTTTATGCAGTTATTACAATGATCATTGGTTTCATTTAAGTTTCATATTCAGGAACACCTGTCATAGTTATGACTTTCAGGCAGTGTGATGAGGACTCTGGTTATTTCCCTTCCAGCAAAAGCACTGTAGTAATCCAAAATATTCGTATTATATTTATATTCTTTGATAACAAATTGGCTTTGTTCATTTCACTGAGAGTATCTGAACAACTAAGAAATTTGTTAACTATATCCAGCTACAAAAATGATTTTATGGGGGGCTTCCACACATACCCCAATGAAGAATGAGAATCCTTTAATCTTTTCTTTTTCTAACGTAACATGGCATTAAAAAAAAAAATTCAGTCAACCTCTCATTCAGTCTTGCCTAAATAGGTACCAGTGAGCTGAACATCCTCAGCCAAACATTTACTGATGCAATTACAGTGCGACATAGAACAGGCTGTCATATTCAACAAATGGAGAGTGTTGGAATCAAACTCGGGACTACAGGATGAAACGTACTAGCAGCTCATACACCAAGTTCCACACAAAACTGCCATAAAAGAGATGTTATATCAGTACTGTAAAGATGCAAATTAACATTCAGAGCAGGATCTGGGTAACTAAACAATGATATTTATAGGAAAAACAAGGTAACAACATCAATAAAATGCATTTGTACGTGTGTGTGTGTGTGTGTGTGTGTGTGTGTGTGTGTGTGTGTGTGTGTGTGTGTGTGTGTGTGTGTCTGTGCATGTATGCATTATAAATGAGATTTACAGTAGCCTGTAAAGGATGTTGCTTAATTACAGATGTTAAGATGTGTTTTTTAATTCCAGCCCTGTAACACGTGGCAGGGTTAGTTTCTTAGCATTTCAATGGCTTTTGCAAATATTCTTCTTGAACAGAAGTTGAAAATTTCCGATGGTTCTCGGGTTTCAAACGTTTGAGCCAGTATATGTTTGGCAATATAGCAGAATCATTTATGTAATGCTCAGCCAAAAAACACATCATACTGTAATGAATATCTTAAGCAGCTGAATGCCAACGATTATGACATCCAGGCAATCATTACTTTGTTAATGGCATTAAAGAACAAAATGTACTGTTTTCCATTTAACAAAGTGAACAGTGCATAAAACATTAATATTACTATCAATTTGCTGTTTAGAATTTATATACACATTTTTGCAATAACCTGACAAGTTATCAAAAGGCATACAAACAAAATGGACAACGAATAATTGCGAAATTATATTGCACATATTAGATTAAGCACTTGTTATAATATACGTTTAAATACTGTAATGCTAACAAACTTACATACTGCTTAATGTATTTGACTGTCTTATGTCCAACTGGCAGAAAAATAACTCATGTTAATACCATTGTGCCAATTCCTCCTACAGATATATTCTTTTCATAATAATTGTCTAATAACTGTAAAATGCCCGTTTCCTACCTGCAGATTAAAATGTATTCTTTTCTATATGTGAGTGCTTTGTTATGTGTTTCAATCTGGCAGATGTACAGGGATGCAAGTGAAAAGAGACAAAGAAAGATACAAAAGAGAAAATGGAAAAGGCTTGATAACATTTAACAATTACATTTGGATATCAGAGTATGTTAGTTTATAGTTTCACTTCAAATCTGTGGAACTTATTAAAAACTATAACACACAGTTTGTAAGGATAATGCTCACAGAATGTAAGATGAACAAGATACCTGCACTTCAAAAGCCAGATGCCTGACTGACAAATTCCAACATATAAATGCTTATTAAAGAGGATCATGCATTAAAAAAGGATAGACTCTGGTAATATATAAAACATATAAGCAAAATTCAGACAGTAACATTCCTTTTTAGCAATAGCAATAACATTTTAGAGACTGAAAAGCTTTTGGGGCAATGGAATTTTAACCTTGTCTCTTGTCTCCAGGGCTGGAGGACCTTAAAAGTGGTGTGTGTGTGTGTATATATATATATATATGCACACACACACACACACACACACACACACACACACACACACACACACACACACACACACACACACACACACACACACACACACACACACACACACACACACACACACACACACACACACACACACACACACACACACTCACACAAGAGTATTATAGTTCAGTGGTCTTCTCCTCTACAAACTTGTATTTAATGTTCCTCTAATAGCAGCTGAGGGCATTGTCTTTCCTGTGTTTAGGTTGGTTAGCTATTTCTAACAGGGAATTTGTTTTTTTTTTTTTTATCATGTATGAAAATCTTCAGTATACTCAACTTTGGAGATGCAGGTGCTTCATTTTTTTGAAGGCTACTTGAAATCTCCCAATATAAAAAAGATTTTGGCAATAATTAATTATT
The DNA here is from genome assembly GCF_019279795.1 of Protopterus annectens. NCBI lineage: Eukaryota > Metazoa > Chordata > Ceratodontiformes > Protopteridae > Protopterus > Protopterus annectens. The sequence continues at coordinate 53,781,010 of NC_056746.1, forward strand.
CAAGTACATTTAGAATTGATACATGGTTAACAGGGGACATGGATGGAGCTCTATAGCAAGCTATCAATTGAAGGTAGTCTTTGATCAGCGTAAGTCAGAATTCACTGAGTTCAGTTTGAATGTCTTTGAGAATCTGCCTACTAGTGATACAGTCCTTGACAAATATTGAACACTATTATAGCTTCTGTCATGCTTGAATGCATGGCAACTGCATAATGCAAATATGCAGCCACTGCTGTCTTTACATTTAAACCAGGTCTCTGAAACTGCACATTAATAATTATTAATTACTAATATCTGATAATTAATAAACTCCCCAAAACTAGGTTTTGATGCACAGACCATTATTTCTCAGTCCTTGGTTTCAAGCTATGGAAATCTCTTCCTTTGTTTCTTAAAGATCATTCCTCTTACTGCATTTCTATTTCCAAATCAAAGCACATTTCAAGACTTAAGAAAATGCAATTGATATCTCTCTGTTCATATAACATAACCTCTTCATTCCCTTCTTCTGTCTACATACCTTGCTCTAACTCCGTATATGATTGTGATTCTTTCAGCATGCCAGCTCTGATGCCATTCTATATTTAATGCATGCATATACTGTGTTTTTTTCAGGGGTCTGTAAATAATGTCATTTTTCTATTGCCTTTATACTCTCAAGCCAACTATGATATTCACTTTGTATATAATATATGTATATACTACATTTTGTCATTCTCTGTGTGTATAATGTCATGTATCTATTCTGCTTTCTCCAGGCTCAGACTGAAATGTGTCTAGTGGTATCATTAGCCTCAAGATCAAGCAGTTTGTTAAGACTTCTGGAATTGAATAATGCCACCTTGATATGGTCCTCATTAGAGTTGTAAATGGATAAATTGAGATCTATTACAGTGGGATGTATATTAACTGGATTCTGTCCAAAAAAAGGCACCACTGGGACAACAAAGGATTTAACCAGTATGAATAAACCATGGAATGACAGCTGTAGCCCATCCTTTATGAAACAAGTTGGACTGTCAATCATCTTATGGCAAGCTGACACATACTGCCCCCTCCCCTGAATGACACCAACTAATAAACTAATTGTTGAAGCCAATCAATTTTCTTTTCTTTTTATCTAGTATTATTTTGGACAATGGAAGGATTTCATTCAGGAACATTGTCTTGTCACATAGGGCACATGCATAGCAAGGTCATCCATCTCAAATCCTTCATCTCCACATGGTCAGTCAGCAAGTCATAGTTACACTTGTCCAAAGAGGGACTGAAGAACCTTTTTGATTTTGTAGACCTTGGTGCCAGAAAGACATCTGTGACCCTCTCTATGACCAGTCTTGTAAATGTAGAGTCAGTGTGCCTGACAATAGCATTACCAAACACTAAGATGTTTTTTTTTTTTCTCTTGGAATTTAAGGTATTACACTCTTCCTTCTGGTAAAACCGCGGTGGTGCAGCGGTAGCATTGTTGCCTCACAGCAAGAGGTTCTCCCAATCGATTCTCGGTTGGAGTGCGGGGAGTGCCTTCTGTGTGGAGTATGCATGTCCTCCCCACAGTTGGGTGGGCGTTCAAAAGACATGCGTAAATGGGTGTACTTCTTTGAAGGTTGAACATCGAGCTGGCACCTCGGCATTCATGAAAAGCTACTGCCAATCATTAGCGGACTGAAGTTCCGCTCTGGCGACCCCTAACCAGGAAAAGCCAAAAGACAAACAACAACACTCTTCCTTCTGATGATAACTCTGTTATGTGTGAGCATGGCATTGATGTGCCAGTGGTGAGACCTGAAGTCTATTTTTTTAGTCCTAGGAGCCTTTGAATGATATTTGAGATGTCCATATTTTTTAAGAGGGATGCTTCAGATTGAATAGGCATTTGCACAGACTGAGTTCTTTGTGTTAAGTAGGGTTTCGTTATATGTGAGCATAAGGCCGTTTCTACACTTGTTGAGAATACAAAGTGTGATAAGACTGACAGCAGCATGGATACATTTTTTTTCCATTCTGTCCCAGCGAGTCTTGGAATTATTTGTGTAACTGCACACAATATGTATAGTATCTTCTCTAGGCACAGAAAGTAACTAGAGAACTACCTAACAAAAGGCAAAAGTACTGGACAAAGAGAACTTTAGCATAGCTTGACACAAACATATATAGAAAAAAAAACTCTTCAGGCAGCTGCTGTGGAGAGCAAAACAACTGCTACATTAAATTCTGGAGGTACAATAGGTTGTTTAGCAACTAGTGAAGCACATGAATCTATAGGAAAACAACACAGTGAAACTGTATGGGAGGACAGCACTGCAAAATAAGTCTGTGTTAAGCATCGCACTAGCACTTACTACTAGTATTGCAATACCACTGAATGGTTAAGTGAACAACGCATAATAGCCTAGCACAAAACATGCTCATACTTCTGAAATAGCATATTTCTAAAATGAGTCCGCAAAACCAGGGCCACTTAGAAGGAGAAAAAACTCCTATGTTCCAGTATGTTACAGCTTCACTCAATATTTATTAAAACAAAAAACTTGCAACAAGATGCCATAAATGGTTAACTTGATCACCACATCTTTGTCTTTCACCATAAGACTTCATCAGATGCTACATCAAAACCAATTACATTCCCTTAAATATACTTAATTGCCTCAGTTGTTAGTGAAATAATCAAAGCTTTAATTTTGTTGGTGATTGAGACAATTAAGTATATTTAAGGGAGTGTAATTGGTTTTGATGTAGCACCTGATGAAGTCTCATGGAGTGAAACTATAACATACTGGAATGTCTGAGTCGTTTCTCCTTCTATGTGCCCTTGGTTTTGTGGACTTATTGTTGTGGCAACAGTTGGGCATTCCCTCTTTTTTAAATATTCCTAAAATGCTCAACAAGAAAAATATAATGGCTTTGCCCAGTTTGCATCAATATCACATTGGTGAAAGGCTCAGAAGTACACTCTGTCCAACTCCAGCTCAGGTACTCTGTTGGTACAGTCCCTAGAAAGTGACTACACAAACATTATAACGAGCTACTGTTTAGCATCAACAGTGTGCAAGAGCTCTTAATAATAGGCAAAAAAATGTAACCATTTAAAATATTGGGATTCCAGCTTCACATTCCTAAAATGTGGAAAATGGAAGATTGGAAAAGTGGAGTTATATATACTAAGTCCAGTACTGTCATTACGTAGAACATTCCCTTTTCCACACAGTATGACAGTCTTGGAGTTGGTATATGTTAGTTTGGTGTGCTGTAGGGACATTCCCTCACATTAGGGGTGGAAGGTGACTTGCTCCCCTGCAGAAAAGAAAAAGCGATATTTGATATTCACTCTTCACTTTTATTTTTAGTAATTTTTTCCCCCATGTTTTATGAGCAATCCTGAGTCCTGACATTTCAATAGGGAGTCACAGAAAACAGCAACAGCCAATTATAAAGGCAGTTATTTTATGTTAGCAGTAATCAGATTGTCCAGAACTGGTACTGCGGTAGCGCTGTCGCCTGACAGTAAGACGTTGTCCCGTTCGATTCTCATCTAGAGTCTTCTGTCTGGAGACATGCGTGAATGGGCGTACCTTCGTTGAAGGTTGTGCATCAGGGCTGGCAACTCGGCACATAAAAATCTACTGCCAATCATTAGCGGACCGGAGTTCTGCTGTGGTGACCCCTAACCGGGAAAAGCCGAAAGACACAACAATCAGATTGTCCAGAACATCAGTTATTTAGCTTCTATCACAAGACAAAGTACTACAATTGTTCCTTAATGGCACCTAGATACTGTCAAGCCTAGCAGTATCCAAAGTAGTTACTGTAAAATATTCAAAACAAAGAAAATGAATAAGGTATATCTGTTTTACCAGAGGGTAATATGGAGGCACACAACTCACCTTGACTTTTAGCTTTTAAAGAGTTATATGCATGGTAGATTATAACTGCTTGCCCTGGGGAATGGGGGGTGGGGGGTGGGGGGTGGAATCATAGGGAATGAATGTCTTACAAAACACTTAAACATTAGTAACAACATCCAAACCCAAAATGCAGATCTCTAAACCTTAATTATGTTAAGTTGCTTAATTAGTTTTACAAAAAATTTAATTTTTGTAATTTATCTGATCACAGTATGAACCATATGATATCTGAATCTTAATGCCTCATTCTTCCTTTATTGACTGACTGATAACTGATTAATATTGATTAGTCCCATTAAGCCAGTGGCCTCTTTTCAGGGAAGAGCGTAGGTGGTGTTCGTACTGACACAGGGAAGTTCGACCAGGACACTGAGGAGCTTCCACTATTCTTTTTTATAAGATTCTTACATCTACCTAAGCTACCAATAGTTCAGGCTGATTGTAGCTCTGCTTAAGACCTCACCTGATGAATGGCATACCCAGGAATGTAGTGTCCTTTAATACTGCACTGCAGTCTCAGTAATGGAAAATTAATCAAATTAATCAATTACCTGGGATGGGGATAGAACCCACAACTTTTTAATTTTTAGCACCAAAAGTGAGGCTTGCCTGCTATAAAAAGAAAAGAAGGGATAAAAAAGCATAAACAATACAATTTAGAAGGATATTTTGCATGTTTATTTGCCACTTCTGAATGTTATAGCAATGAAGAGTTTGGGTTCACTGACTGTGATAAATTCTCGGTGGTTTCTAAAGATTCATTCCTACTATTGCAGGAATGGATAAAGAAGTTAAACTGTATAAACCATATTAGGTTTTGTGACCACATCACTCAGTACTACAAATATTTGAGGATAATGTTTTGTATGATTTAAGGATTATACAAAGACATTTGTACAACATTCTTTGTGGGTTAAATTGCTAGCAGTAAAAAATAATGTCACTTTTTAATTTTTTGCCTAGGCTGAAAATGTTTGTTTTTTCATTATAAATGTTCTACAAATTCTTTTTAAACACTTGTATTAAATTATCACACATATTGTTAAGTATTTGGTGAAAACACATGGCAGGCCTGTTCTCTCATCTCGGCAGTCTGTCATGGAACAGACTTTAGATTTTACATGGAAAATTAAGAACTTTGACTAAGTATTTGAGAACACACCTTAGAGCAGTACTAATATGCTTAATACTTTTTGCTTATGCAAATGGATACATATTGGCCGGGATTCACTAATCCTCAGTGTAAGACTAAATAAGTCTTACTTGGAAACTGCAGCCTAAGAGGATGATGTTAGCGCACCATGCATATTCATGAGGGCACGCTGACTCAAATCTAAGGCTAACACGGAGATTGCCCGAGTGCAGGGGGCGTGTCAGACTGCCGAGCAGTCCAAAAATCCACACCCCTGCAAGTCCCTCAGTCTGCAAATGTCAACTGAAATGAGCAAGTCCGCTCAAATGTGTACATACCCAACACTACACTCCCCCACATTCTAAATCCCAGTACAATTCTAAAATGTAAAACTTTCCTTTTTTTATTATTCCCAATATAGCTGCCCGTATTTGTGCGTGTTTGCGCGGGTTTGCCCATTGCTTAGCTACAGTTAGCAGTTTAGATATCGAAGAGGATAATAAGAAACTTATATGCAAATTAAGCCAAATAGCAATAGTGTAGTGGTAGAGCCTTCGCACAAAGAGGAGGCATTCCCGGTTCGAGTCCCACCACTCCCCCTTCTATTTTCTGTAGGAAACCGGTATAGAAAAATAATTCCTGACATTTATCTTTTAAATTTTAGTAAAAAGCATTGAAATGGTGTATGTAGTAGTGAACGATATTATATATATATATATATATATATATATATATATATATATATATATATATATATATATATATATATATATGAGAAGGTGAATTGGTTATGCATACTGATGAATGCATAAGTAACATATCTTAAGCAATGTGAAGCACTGCTAAGCAAAGTTTACCAGTATTAAGCACATTTAAGTATAAATGCTCATAGCATAGCAATGCTTTAACTAACGCAATGGCTTTGCGCGGAGCTGCGCATCGTATCAATAAGTGCAAACAAAACATGTTTGTGCGTAGCTGCACACAGCGCTAACTAGCACAATGTTGGGCAACGTCAATCAACATTGAGCAACATCGAGCAACATTGGGCAAAGTTGAGCAAAGTCGGCTAAACACAGCCACACCTCCTAGCCAGTCTGGCCAGTAGTAAAATAAAAAGCAATGATAGGCCTCGAACCCGGGATATTGTGCACCATAATCACAGTACTGAACCACTAAGCCATGACAGCTTTTGATATTCATGCACTGTCAACAATCATATAGATATTAATGAAAGTTTACCCAGTGCTAAGCAGGTGTGCTTTCAGCTAAGAATTTTCAAAACCAGCCAATCACAAATAAGTGCGAGAAATTAGGCATATTTAAGCTCCGTAGGTGGAAATACTTGCCACAACTGGTTGTAGCTCCCATCTGCAGGCAGCATGGCTGGTGTTGGAGAGGGCTCTCGCTTCCGAGCGCAACGGTGGGGCATTGAGGAGTCAAAAGTGATGGTTTGGCTCCTCGTCCATAATCATGATGCTAGACTCCTGCAGGGCCAGTTCCAGGGCACGGAATACAAAGCGGAAGCCTGGAACCATCTCGCACATGATCTCACCAGTGCCACAGGCATCCCTCAGACTGGTGAGCAGGTCAGACACCACTACTAAGACCTGAAGAGACTCAAGGAGGACCGACTGAACCAGTGGATACAGGAGGTCCGTGGGATGGAAAATGCCCCACTACTGTGTAGGTAGCCATGGAATGAATAATGTAGGAATTGCTATCATAGTCTATATTATGGATAGGTATGTCTCAATATCACTTCATTTACTTCACAGCTGCAGGTGTCCATGATGCGAATCAACAAGCCTATGCAGATAGGCTGCTAAGGCTGTGCCACCAGGCAGGTTAGTAATTATTCTGTATGTATTGTTATATAAAATAAGTGAGAGAGCCTGAAAAAAAGTGTTGTAGCCCACTAATAAAGGTATAATAAGTCTTGAATAACATCTCTGCATGTACTGTTATATAAAATAAGTGAGAGAGCCTGAAAAAGAGTGTTGTAACCCATTAATAAATGTATAATATGTCTTGAATGAGTGTAATGTAATTAATAAAGGTATAATTCCTGGAGTGTGTCCGTGTCACTTTCTTCAAAATGTTGTTGTACTCTTGCATTATAAAAATAGTACTGTTGTATTAAGTGCTGTCAACCCACACTTGGGTAGGCCCATAGAAAGTGGATGAAGGGAGTGCCAGTAGCTGTTAAGCATATACAGTCCTCAACTGTTGGTTCATGGCTGGCATGTATAGGTAAATCTGGCACTTGAGTGGCTTGTTATTGTGTTCCCCAGAAATATCAGAGTGCTGCTAGAAATGTAGGGGGCTGTTAAAATATAACTGATAATGCCACCTGAACACATCTAGATATGTAGATATAGAAATATAAATAAAATATATAAATACATAGCAGTAACATCTGCATCCTGGACAGTTTGTATGTCAGATACAGGTCAGGTATATAAGGAACTAGCCAAACCCATTACACAACTTAATGCACGTTGCCTAGTGTAATAATACATGTAGGGGGTATACACCTGCAGTCAATAGGAATTTAGTCTAAACTATAAGTACATATAAGTTGTTAATAGAGGTATCTTTTTACACCCTACTGTATGTGCATAAACAATGCAATTTCACACCTCAATGGGTATGTGTAATCTCAAAACATTTGTTGGGACATATGTCCTATTGGTTTATAAATATCTGCATTTACTTTGATGCATGTGCCCTGTTCAAATACCACAATCTTGGTGGCCTGTTGCCACCAATCAATCCTGCATGATGTTGGAATGGCCACTGTTGTTCTATATATGCATATGTTATGCTTGCTGTTCAACTGTTAGAACTCTGGTGTGTTGGGTTAATGGGAATATTACTGCATGCTGTTACAACTAATTTGGAATGCTGTTGGCTGTTACCAACACATATTGTCATTAAATCCTCCTAAACATAGAAGGTATGGGAAGGCCGGTCCCAGCGGACCCACCTGTCCCACCTCAGCTGGAGATGGCACCTGGCACCAGTAGGTCCGGTGCCTAGCCCAGGACCTCCTCCTCCATTGGCCTTGTGCCACCTTTGGGTGGAAGCACTGCAAGGGATGTGGCTCATCCCCCCCTGCAAGCGTGGCCAGAGGAGGGCCACCTATCACCCTCCGAACGGTCCGGGCTGTGATGCATAGGGAGATTGAGCGTTCAGTCGCTGATCCTCTACCCCAGCTTGAGGCACGTGTGGCGCGACTCATGGGTGAGCCTGCCCCTCCTACGCAGCCCCCAGCACAGCCACCCTCTGGGCTGTGAACGTGCAGTGGTGACTGCCCATGGGTGGGGATCTCAGTTCCACTGTTGCCATCTGTGGGCTCATGGGCTTGCGATTTCCAAAGATCCTTCCCTGTCAATGTTGTTCACCCACCACATGTGTCATATTCTGCCCCTGTATGCATCTTGTTTGTCTTGTCTGTTTACCTCCCCAAATATACCTACTTCCCCTACCCCACATTCCACTCTCACCTGAAAAAAAAGGGCAATCTGCACCCAAAAAAAATTTATGCCCCATACATAGCTGCCCATTTTGCACACATGTCCTATGGACACATAAACTGAAATTTAATTGGCAGTACAACATACTTCATTGTCCTCACCCCTCTCTCAAGGGTGGAAAGTTTCAAATTTCCCTACAAATTGCTAGCATATGCACAGCTGTTGCTGTTAAAGAAATGGGTAGCTATGCCGCTTCCCTACAACCGTCCTGCACATCCTGAGCTGTTTTCCCTACTGTCTTTCCCTCTTTGTGCCCCTTTTTCACCACTTTGCTATCTCCCCATTTTCTTTTCTTTCAAAGAAATGAGCGCGGGGGTTAGCGGGAGTAAGCACTTTTAAGCAGTAGTTAGCGGGTGTGTGCGAGTGTGCGCTTGTGTGTGCTTAGCTAAGTATTGCTAAGCTTCGCGTAAACCCACACAAACCCGCTTACAACTGCTTAAAAGTGCCTTAGTCACCCTGCATGTGAAGGCCCTTGTTCTGCTCAGCAGCAAAATAAAATGCCACTGTCAGTCTCGAACTCCAGACCTTGGACACACTAGACTGCATGAAGTACCACTAAGCCACAGTAGATATACAGCAGGTTGTTGCTGAAATATATATATCATGCATCAGAATGAGTGAATGTAAAGGAAAGATAGGAATGCCATAACACAAAACCTGTTCTGTGGAACTTTAAATGCAGTTGTTGTGGAATTGCATTACATGACTGTGATAACAGAACCAGACATTCTAGCAGTAAATAATGTTACAGCAGCACTTTACAACCCTCACACAGTATCATAGCAGGACAATCCCCACCCAAACGTACAAAATACCTGTGTGTTCAGGGTCCAGTAAGGATGTAGGTAGGCATGCTCAGTACTGGAATTGTCCATTTTTCATGAGCATCATGTGCTAATGTCAACAATAAAAAAGCACCAACTGTGCAGAAGTGAGTACATTAATATTCACAGTATAGCAGTTCACAAACAGCTCATGTGACAAATGAATACATCTCAATAACTACGTATGTATGGCAGCTAAATGTATAAGTAGAAAAGAAACTACATACTCCCATGTATCTTGTGTTAGCATTTGCACGGGGTGAGTACAATTCTACACTGACAACTGTGTACTGGAAGTGGCAACATTCAGGTCTGAGTACAACATTCAAATCATTGGCTACACCCCTAGCTTCAGATATAAGAGTACACCAACCTTCTGACTTACACAACGGTGTCAACAGCAAACAAGCATGGGCCCCACTTTGGAAGACTGAAAGGGCGACGCCTACCTGACCTAGCAATTTATAGCATTGGGTTACTATGACAGTGAGTACTTCAATTACCACACAGCAGGCTGCATGCAATTACCAAATGGTGGCCACCAATTGGTGCAGAGGCCATCACATGCACATGTGCAGATACCTATAAAAGCAGACTGTACTTGCTGTCCACACATGCAATCATTTCATTGCAGCTATGGAGAGAGAGAAAGAGAGAGAGCGAGCGAGTGAGAGAGACACAGACAGACAGACAGACAGACACCAACAGCTACAACAAGAGCAACAGCAAGAGCAACAGAAAAAAAAATATTAAAAAATATATATATCTTAACAAAAAAAATAAAAAAAATATATTAACAAAAAAAATTATACAAAACACACGGAACTGACAAATACAAACACATACAAAGGAAAGGTATGTAACAGATATGTATTTACTGGCATGTAGTAGATGTTTTTGAAGAGTACTCTACATACTTTGAATCATCCATATGTGGCAGCAGTACATATCTATGCACAGGTGCCCTCCATAACTACTGCCATGGAGAAAGCAGTGTGTAGCTGTGTGCAGTGGGATATGACTGTGACATATGTAGTTTAGCATTAAATGTCAAACATCTGATCCATGTTATCTGTGTTCTGTACAGTAGTGTGTACAATGTCTGTTTGGGGGAGTAGCGCATACAGTTATTTAAACATGGATGTGACAGAGTAACAAATGCATGATAGTCATATTAATGTGTAGCTTAGCATTGGCAACAGCTGTACTAGGCTAGTATGCTAATATAGCATTTGCAGCTATGTATACACCCTCTAATATTACTGTGTGCTCACATGTGACACCTGTTCATGTTGCAGCAAGGCCCAAAAGGTCAGCCATGAGGTCCACGGACTTACAACAGTGTGGACCGTGTGTGTGTATGGCACACACATATGGAGAGATCAGTCTGTGTCAGATATATTAGCATTTGCACATGTGCATAGAGCAAGGGACGTACTGCAACTGTTTGTGAAGGGTGGGCATATATATGTTGGTGAAGGTTGTTATGTGCATATTTCTATGTAGGTTGTAGTGTGTGGCAAACAAGACAGCATACAGTGCTGGTATATGATATATGGTGGTTAAATGCTGTGGGTATGATTTGTCAGGTTTGCAGTGTTGCAGCCAGTGAAGCCTGCTAAAGCTACATGGGCTGAGAACACCTTCAATGCATTCCGCACAGCACTGTGCAATATTATTACATAACTGTATACCTCACAACCTTCGCATAATTGATATTCCCACCATGAAAGGTGGACTGTATATGTGCCTATATATATATCTATATGTACACCAATGGATGTTAATATGTATGTGTATATATATACATATATATATATATATATATATATATATATATATATATAATATAGAGAGAGAGAGAGAGAGAGACTGGGTCATATTTACTGCGACAGATGCCTGGTGACAAAGCCATGGACTCAAGCTCAATGTTGAAACTACATTGGTATCCCTTCTGGCAAAACCTCTGTACCCATGAACTACCACATAGGTGGTAGTCTACTTAACACCGAAAGTGTGATAAGCGACCATGGGACACAGGTGGACAGTAGTCTCCCCTTTGATAATTACAGTGCCACACTAGTCATGTAATCTGTCTACGTGGCACACCTCCTCACAAAAGGTGTGCCATCCAGGGAAATATAGGTCAGTGCTCCCCTCTACTCATCACACATAAAACCCATTATAGAGTACAATACCTCATGCGGTATGTACCTCACAAGACATCTACAGCAACTGGAAAGGCCACAGACATACCTCACAAAGAGTAATACCGGCCTCAAACAGATGCCCTATGCAGACCGTCTCACAAAACCACAGCTAGACTGTGTTGCATACCGCCTACCCAGAGGTGACCTGTTGGACATGCTCCACATAAATAGATCACAACCCCTACCAGCTACATGCTCTAGGGACCTAAATCTTTTCACCTAAATAGACAGAACATGCTGGAGGGATAGATTCCTATCAAAGAGACATCCCATACTCTGGAACAAACCACCTATCAATAACAAACCAAGCTCCTCATTAGCAGTCGTCATGAATAATCCCGATGATTGGATGGGAGATAGGAAATACACACTGGGAATCACCTCTGTGGCTCTGCTGGACAGGGGCACGTGAAATTAGATTACATGTGTGTCAAAGGCCAGGGTAGTGTATGGCTAGGCTTCTATAGGCCCTAGAGCCAATAGCCTATTACCTACCTATGAACCGATACACACCCACATGTACTTGTTGCAATAATTGCTATATGAGGTTGACTGAGTGTGATGGTGAATGTGTTGGTGAATTTGTCGAGGTTCTGTCAATGTGTGATAGCTTAGTGGGAAACTGTTTCTGTCATGCTATTTTGTGCCCTAGCTCAGTTCCCAGCAAAAGATGTGTATGCTATTGCTGGGCAGAAAAAGCAGTATGGCATATGGTCTGACATGTACTGGGGTGTGCTATTCTAGGCTAAAGCAGTACATGCATGCTTATTGATTGGTATTGCTGGTGAATCCAAATCCCGTATGAACTGCAGTACTACCTGAAGCTGTATGCCTAAACAGCACAGTATGGTGTATGTCCACATTGCTTGGAAACACTGTTATGTGTCTTCCCTGTAGTCCTCACAGATTACATACCTCAGGCATAATGTTTTGTAAGTACTGACACACAGTATTGTATGGTACACAGGTAAAGCTCATCTGGGTTGCCATACCTTTGTGTTTTGTATGTATGTGTGATGTGTGTGTGGGTATGCCTGTAACATGCCCTCGGTCATATGTGTGTTACAGGATATAAGTGCATATCTAGCAACATGTATAGTCTAGTACAGTAGTATGCCACCTATACTAATGAACGTGCACATATGTTAGGCAGGGGTTTGCCACCAACAACTAGTGTGGTATACTGATAATACTGTACCTGGACTTTACAATCATTGCAATGGATGACATATTTCATTATGCATTAGCTTGATATATACCTCCTGTGGCTAGGTGGTGCATTGTGTCGCATACAGTGTGACATGTACAGTTGTATAGTCTTACATACTGGTTTCTCTTTGTTGCTGTGCAGAACATGGTTTGATATATAGAGCATGCCAGGCACTGTCAGGCAGTTGTGGTATGAGCACTGATATGTGGTATTGAAAGTGTGTATCCTCTAACAGCCACTAGGTTGCTATGTATGGCAGTACAGTGATATCTGTACTTTAGAATGTTAAGTGTGTCACATGGCTTTATATGTCAGGCACAGATCGCCTCTGAGCATGCAGTATGCCACTGAGTAGAGCTGGAGTTTCAGCTGAGGAGGTGCAGATCACAACCAGCTTGATTCAGCACTACTCCCTGCTGTTCTCCAGAACCAGCCAGGACCAGCATGAGCAGACTGCACTGTGGCAAGATGTTGTCCGTCAGGTAAATGACACGGGCATGCCATATGCTGCCCGGTTAAAGAAACTCCAGCTCTACTTAGTGGCATACCGCCTGCTCAGAGGCGATCTGTGCCTGACATATAAAGCCATGTCCAACCTGGAATTAATGGACATGCTGCACCTCAGAAAATCTAAATCCCATCGAGCTACGCGCTCGAGAGACTTGAACCTCAGCAATGAAATAAATAGGACATGCTGGAGGGACAGATTCATAACCCAGAGGCTCCCTTCACTCTGGAATAAAATCCCAGTCCAGGTTAGGCAGAGTCCCTGATTGACTCTCTTCAAGAGGAATCTTGATGAGTGGATGGGAGATCATAGGTTTACCCCGGGTATCACTTCTGTGTCACTGTTAGACAGAGGCACAGTGTACTAACCTCAAAAAAGGGCATAGCAAAATTCATTTAAAATGGGTGGCTAAATCCAAACACACTCTGGCTAGGCTTATAAATGCCCTAGGGCAGATAGCCTAGTATGAACCTATGAACCTATGAACCTATGACTTGCTCACACATATTGTTTCATTGTCTTCCAGGGTCATGGCTCACCATCGCAATCCCACATACAGCCCAGCTGAGGAGGAGCAGATCACAACCATCTTGATTCAGCACTACGCCCTGCTGTTCTCCAGAACCAGCCAGGACCAGCATGAGCAGACTGCACTGTGGCAAGATGTTGTCCATCGGGTAAATGACATAGGCATGCATAACCAGACATATGAGCAGGTACGCCATCACAACAGTGATTTACTTAGACATGTCCGGCAGCCTGTGTCTGATGTCCATAGACAGCAGCTTGCCACAGGGGGTGGGGTAGCCATCCATCCCCCCCTCACCAGAGTGGAGGAGCTGCTCCTGAGCCTGGTGGCACATGGCCAACAACAACAACAGCAAACATGTATCATCATGGAGGCTGGAGCCACCCAGTGAGTTGACACAGAGCATGCAGATAACATGGCATATCTGTAGACTACTGTTACCTCTATTGGTAGATCATGCATATGTGAGATGTGTACTGTGTAGTTAGAAGATGTGGAGCCTGGTGCTGTGCAATGCTGATAATTTGGAACATAATCTGTAGGCCCGTGACTGTCAACAGTTGCACTACTGTAAGATTGCAAACCCACAGTAGCAATGCCACAGTTGTTGCCACTGACAAACTGTCTCATATCCTTGTAGGTCCCTCTGGTGTGACAGCAAGGCAGCAGACCCATGCTGGTAAGTGTGTTCTACATTTAATTTTGCATGATATATGTGCATGTCATAGGTGAGGTGTAGGACATGTACACGTAACACACCTACGCATAATGCATGCTGTGCATGTTTGCTGTGAGACTATGCACATCCCAGTAAAGTGTGTAGCTGCCTCAAATGCATGCAATACACAGAGCATCCCACACATGTGTGACAAAACTGTAGTGGACATTGGATAGGCAGAGTCGATACACATGCACACAACATACACAACATTGTCATATGCAGTACACGTTAATATGCTATGCATGGCGTATTCAGACACCCGCTGTAAGGTCACACTCCAGTATCCCAAATGTCATCCACACAGTACACATAATATACCTGAGGGGTAGGGGCCTATCATGGGGCTGTATGACACTCTGCAACATATAACACATTCATGTTAGGCAATGCTCCCTATTGGGCACCTTACAAACCCATCTAACAACTGGTTGTGAAATGGTGAATTTAGCCATGATACTGCAGTTCAGGTACAGCATGCTAGGTGCCGGTCTGGCACACATTAGTACCCTTGAGTGACCACATGATGCTGCATGATGCTGGCTCATGGTACTACACCCCATCCAGTTATAGTAACCACAGTACTACACATAGCATTCATTGCTATACACCTCACTGTTGTGTGTGTGTAAACATATGCACCTATACACAATATGCATAGCAATCACCATTTGTACAAAGTGACACATATATGTCTTGTAATGCTATGGAGTGTATAGGTCACATGACGCACATTGGGTATGTGCAATGTTTAATGTTGCAGTTGTGTTGTAGCATGCCATGTCATGGCTGGCACTGGCATGTACACAATATGTCCTACACACACCATAACCACTGCACAATGGCTATGTTGAGCAATGATATTCCATCAGGTATACATGTACCACTCATCCTGTGTGTATACATAGCATGCATGTGCTAAACCTGTGTCCACAATTATCTGCTAAAGACACAGACGCTCTAATCAAAAATGGATATCTAAGTGACACACAGATACACATGCAGCCATGGTATGTATACCTGTGAGTGATGGTGCACAGGACATTGCAGAGCTTTCAATACTTGCATAGCAATGTTGTGTCCATGTACACATTGTGTTCCAGGGTGAGGCCAATCACTGAACAACAACACACATGCATCAGAGCCCTGTATACTGTTATTATCAAGGGCTGTCTACACCCACACTGCATGCTGTTGAGCAACACACGTCCTGCATGCTGACACTTGTGATATGACTGCTTGGCTTGTGATACTTTACCCCACCATCAACCGCTACTGAGTATGTTCTGGATTGCTGGTGGTGTGTGTGTGTGTGTGTGTGTGTGTGTGTGTGTGTGTGTGTGTGTGTGTGTGTGTGTGTGTGTGTCTCTGTTTCAGTGAGGAGTGTATTTGTGTGCATGTGTTCATGCGTGCATGTGTTCATGTGTGCATGTGTGCATGTGTTCATGTGTGCATGTGTGCATGTGTTCATGTGTGAATGTGTGTATGTGTGCATGTGTGCATGTGTTCCGACATCATGTACAGGTCATAAAGTGTGTTTCCTGTCTTCCTTTCACAGGTGCTGAGGTTGGGCTGGTTCACTGCAGCAGGGAACCTGATGTTACTGAGCAAAATAGTGATGATGAGGATAGGTGTGTTGAGGCACAGGCATGTTTGCCAGGGTCTGTTGTTGGGCCACCAATCGACAGAACACAGGTTTCCACCCCATCCATGCACACACTCATACTGCCAATACATCCATCACCAATGCCCTTAGTTGAGGGACAGTGTACAGTTGGCATTGATCAGGACAGTGTGGTATCTATGGCACATGCATCCCAACACAGCAGCCATACCCAGATGTCTGGAAGGGTACCACATAGGCAGATGTCCAGGGGTTCTCGTTGGAGCACTGCTGCTCATCATGCCCCTGGCAGACATGCCACAGGTCTTACAACCACACGCATATTCCAGGCTGTCATGGAGGCACAGGCACATATGGAACGGTACACCAGACAGGGACTAAGGGCACAGAGGGCACATAACACCACTGTAATTGACAGTATCCATGACCTAGCAGGTGCAATCCGTAATTACACTGACATCACTTATAGACGTTGGTGTGAGACATTAGATGTCCTCTGCAATGTCATGTCCATGTGTCAGGACAGTGCGGGACGGTTGAGATGTCAACATGGATTTATGCCAGCAACATCAGCAGCTGGCAGTCACCACGGATGTACCTCAAGTCACTGCTGCTCCCATAGTACCAGTACCAGCCCCAGCAATATTTGGGGTGGGCTGTCCTTAGACCATCCTAGAAGACCATGTGCACGTGGCTTTGGACAGTCCCAGCAGGGACCTGGGTCCAGTGTACATCTATCCACCTCTGAGGATAGTACCCAGTCTGGCTTAGTACCTGATACTGTCAGTAGAACACCTGCCAGGCACAGGTACCGTGTCCGTGGCCAGAGACAGTGATCTGTAAAGCCTGGCAGGTACAGTCTGTGGCTGTCCCACAAATCCCCGTATATGGCAGCCACATGGTGGAACTGTGTGCATGCAAACACACACACACAAAAAACAGACACCTAGGGCTAACACATACCCGCACACATTACATCAACATTGGCCCATAGCAGTACTCTTGGCCCTCACACACACACACACACACACACACACACACACACACACACACACACACACATACATGTCGATTGTATGGCTCAGTGTAGGCCTCTGGCAAACCAACAACACACCCTGTGCATATGATGAAACCTGTGCCACCTCCTATCTGTAACATTGATGCAGGAACAGGCTACCATAGTGCTGATGCACAGGGTGACTCTACAGCAGTATAGCAATGTTAGCATGTTGTCAGCAGTAGAATGTAATGATATCCTTGAAGGTGTAGCTGAGCAGGCATGATGCATTAAAGCTATGATTGTCAATGTAGTATTGTTTACACCAGTGTTAGTTCCAATAGTGTATTGTCTGCTCACGTGCCACTTGGCTGATGTGTGTAGTATTGGCAGCATGTGTTAGAGAGTGGACAGTATGTGTATAGCACAGATTTGCAGGTGTACATTTGTGAACATGGTGGAGGTGCACTGTCTGCATGTACGTGCATAGTGGACACATGGGCAGGGTGACATGCCCTGTGTTACACAGTAACACTTCATAGTTTCTGTTGGTGGCCAGTATGCATTGTACTACACACATTTTGGAACTTGAGTACACATGTGTGTATGACATGGTTTGACACTGTGCTGTGGGTGATACTGTTACTATCTTTCATTGTTTTGCATTCTGGTAGTATACATAACGTCAACAACCTGACCATAAACAATCATTAGACGATGTCTTGACAACTGACACACAGATGTAGGACACACAGTAACATTTGGATCCTTCAGGTACTATACTATGCCAGTAACCAGTGGTATTCACCTGCACCCATTCCTGAGACCACTCCTGTTTGCCATATAGCTCTCTTAGGTAAAAGCAATCACAGTAGGGATATGTCCGTCCACGTCTGGAAATGCATATTGTGGCCTATAATGCATTCTCCAGATAACACACACATCCTCCACAAGGGTATCATACAGACAGATACCTGTTGTCAAACCCATGCTGTAAAGCTATAAGCCAACCAGAGCATAGTCATCCACCTTTATGAAACATAGTATCCCCACAGTACCATATAGGTATTAGCCACCAACATGCTGAACAAGTACTGATATGTACATGCAGCCAAGTGTTACATCATCATCTCTACTTTGGTAATCGCATTTCCAAAGGTATTTAGAAATCCCTCGCTGGATCACATAAGCAATAAGGGGTCTGCATGCATATCCACAAAGATTGTTGTACACCTATAATGAATAGCCATCACTGACAGACTTTGCTGCATTTGAGCAGGTCTGTAATATACCGCAGCTATAAACCCTCACACACACAATTCAATAGAAACCATAATGAGTGTGGGTGACACGGATGACTTAGGCCAGGGATCACTGCAGTGTCTGGCGTTGTCACAAGCATACAGATGTGACCTAAGGTCTGGAAAGCGGCAGCACACTCTGGCAAAGATGACAGATGTGTTCATGGAATAAGCAGGGTTCCCACCTATGAAATAATTGAGGTCACATGTACGTATATGTATTTGCCGCACAGCTACCTGACATGTGCAATGCACATACTGTTGTAATACAGTAGTAAAATCAAAACCCACAACACATTGACCAACAGTGTCACACACACACTCACCAAGTGCAGGCTTCAATCCCCTATCTAACTACTTAATGATACCAGAGGAGCACGCATTAACACAACATGCTATACACATTACTGTGATTTTTCTTTTCCACAGGTATATTTGTAGGATGGTGACATCATCAGACTTGACAAAGATTTGTATACCACTTTTAAGGTGTTTTACTACTGTCCAAAAAGGTTGTTCCTCTCCAAGGAGATCACACAAACACACACTTGTCAAGTGCAGGATTCAAACCTCTACCTACCTACTTCATGATACTGCAGAAGTATGCATTTACATGACACGCTATACACATTACTGTGAGTTCTTCTTTCCACAGGTATATTTGTAGGATGGTGACATCATCAGACTAGACAAAGTGGGTTACATTTGGTGACATTAGGTGGGCTACATAGAAGGAATGTCTAAACACTTTGACCATGTGATCATCAAAGGAGAGTTTACTATCTACCTGTGTCCCCAGGGCCATAATGACTTTCTCCATACATACCGGATTACCAAGTATGTGGTAATTTGTGTGAACTTTGTTTTATCCAAAGGAGATGACTATGCATTCTTTGGCATTCTGCTTGAGGGCATTGTTTTGACACCAGGTATCTGTCTCTGTAAGACCCTTCTGGAGGATGTCTCTGTCAGCCGTAGAGTCGATTATGGACCACAGTTAACAGTCATCTGCAAACCTGTTCAACCATACTCCTCCCATTCTTGCCTGTACCTCTGAGCAATATCTACTGAACAGGTGGGGTCCCAGGATCAAGACCTGTGTGATGCCATCTATGACTGGTTTAGAATCAGACATGGCACCCGCAACCCTGAACATGTGTGTTTGATCTGTGAGCCACTTGGCCACCGATCCTGTGACATAGCTGTTAATGTTCAAGCTGGTAAGCTTGTCCATGAGAACAGAGTGGGGAATGGTGTAGAAAGTCCTTATAGAAGTCCAGGTGGGCTGTGTGGACTACTTTCACCTCCATCTATGTCCTTGGTAACTGTTTCAAATAAGTCAACTAGGTTCAGGAGGCAGGATCTGCCTTTATCAAGGCCAAGTTGGGTAGAGTCCAGTGTCTGGAGGTCCCCAATGTCTCTGTTTATGGGTTCCATGATAATTTGCTCCATAGCTTTGCAGACCAGGCTGAGTAGACCTATAGGTCAATGGTTTCCAGTTTCTGTTGGGGCACCCCCTTTGTGGAGCTGGATGACTGTTGGTGCATGCCATTCTTTGGGTACGTAGCCTGTGGTACAACTGAGTCTGGACAGTGAATGTAGGTAAGGGTGAAGAACCTTTTGGGGCTGGTGTACGACGCAGCCTGGGGCACCATCCAGTCCCATTGATGCTGTGTTCTTAGCTTTGGAGAGGGCTGTCTTTACCTGCATGTCCATGAAGTCTTGGGCTCTGCATTCTTCTGGGATGGACACAGGCCCTTTTGGGGGTGAAGGGGGGGAGTTTGCACTATTGAACCTGTCCCCCAGGATGTGGGCAATGAAAGTTGGTTCAGTGTATTTCTTGCCATTTTTTAGTAGCTGACAGCATATTTGGAAGTTGCCACCTACATGTTTGGTATAGCTAATGAAGGCTTTGTGGTTGTTATTCTTACATTCCTTGGCAATTTGTGTTTAGAAACTAGCCTTGGATTGTTGTATGAGTGATCATTGTTTCTTCCTAATAACGATCAGTAATGCCTTTCCTTTTGTGGAGTTTGCTCTATCATGTGTTCGTTTCCTCCTGCTATTGTCTAGCTTATTTATGGCCGATGACCACCAGATTGGTTTCTTATTTTTGGAGGAGTGCATCTTGGTTTTATTTGGGATGTCTCGATCAGTGCATCCCTGTAGATGCTCATAGGATGCACTTGTAAATTATTCAGCAGGTTGTATGGCATTATCCTATAGCAAAAGGGCTTTGTAACTTTCCACTTTGGTCTTGGGAAGTGTGCAGTTTGCTTCTGAAAATGTCTTCACAGTGGTTTCATTGACTGGGGCGGGGGGGGCGGGATGTGGATGTCCAGTGTGATTACATTATGATATGATATTACCAGCGAGGCGTTTATCTCTATTGTGGTACACTGGTACCCCATGTTGGTAATGATCAGGTCCAGTATGTTGTTACTTCTAGTGGGCATGGTGACCAGCTGTTCCAGGGTGTTAGAGTTTTTAAACTCTAGGAAACATTGGGCAAAGGACGTTGTACAAGAGTAATTCTCCCACTCAATGTTTGAGTAGTTATAATCTCCTCATATAATGGTGTTTGATAGGACCTTTGTATTTTCCACTGTTCTCAGGACTACTGAGTGAGGTTCCTGAGACAAGGTATGTGATCTGTAGCAGGCTACAATCTGATAAGCAGCTTTGCCCAATTTTAGTTGCACTTGCATGATCTCCAAGGCCTCATGCTGTGCCACTAACCTGTAGGTGTGGGTTTCCATAAAGTAAATGGATACACTCCTTCCTTTGGTATTTCACTCATGGTTTTGGGTCCAAAGATCAGAGGGAATGTGAGTGTTCTACATGGAGCATGTCCAACAGCTCTGTGTTTGACATAGCTTTGTATGTTAGGCAGAGAACACCTCTGAATAGGCGATATGCAAGGGAGTACGGCTGGAGCATTTTGAGATGGTCTGTGTATGGCATGTATTTCAGGCCACTAATGCTCTTTGTGAGGTATTGCTGCAAGCTTTCCAGTTGTTGTAGTTGTCTTGTGAGCTACATAGCAAAAGGGGCGTTGTACTCTATTATGGCTCTAGTGAGTGATGAGTAGAGGGGAACAATGTCCTCTTCTATTCTGCATGAAACACCTTTTGTGATGAGGTGTGCCACATAGAGCGATTTCCTGACTACTGTGGGGATGTGATTATCACAGTTGTGTCCACTGTCCACCTGTGACCCAAGGTCTCTTGTCACACTTTCAGTGTTAAGTATACTACCGCCTATGTTGTAGTTCATGGCTACAGAGTTTTTAACAAAGGGGATGACAATGCACATTTTGGCATTGAGCTTGAGCCCATGGCTTTGACAACAGCCATCTGTCTCAGTGAGGCCCTTTCGTAGGATGTCCACATCTTTAGTGTTTGCGATTATGGCTCCTAGTTTGCAGTCATCTGGAAACTTCAGTAGCCACAGACCTTCCATGTTAAAGTTTACTTCAGGGAAGTAGATACTAAACAGGACAAGACCCAGGACTGGACCCTGTGGTACTGCACTCAACACTGGTCCAAAGTCATACATGGAGTCTGCTACTTTCACAATGTGTGTTCTATCAGTAAGCCTGTTGGCAACCCATCTTGTGACGTAGCAATTTCTAATACGTTTAGTGGGTTTATCTATATTTACAGAGTGTGGGGTGGTGTTGTACACCATGGCAGGATCTACATAGGCTGTGAGAACCACCTTACCCTTGTCTACATTTCTGGTGACTGCTTCAATGTCATCTCTCAGGTTTAGGAGACATGATCTGCATTTTACAAACCCATCATGGTTGTGGTCCAGGGTTTGAGGATTACAACTGTATTTTTATAAGTTTTATGATGATACATTCCATGGCCTTGAAGGGCAGGCTCATCAGGCTAATGGGGCACTAGTTCCTGGGGTCCATGGTGTCTCCACCCTTGTGTAGTGGGATAACCATCGCTGTGCACCATTCCGCTGGCACAAAGCCTGATGTGTGGCTATGACGGAACATGGTACGTCGGTGTGGTGCCTGTTCGTTCTGTGGTTTGTGTAGAACACAGCCTGGGAAATTATCTGGTCCCATGGCTGCTGTGATACTGGCTATGGAGAGTGTTTTTTACCTGTGCAGCCATGATGACAGCAGCTTTGCAGTCTTCCATTATAGTGATGTGCTCTTTCATGGGTGAGAGGGGGGATAGTGATGTGCTCTTTCATGGGTGAGAGGGGGGTAAAGTTAACACTGATCCTATCTGCCAGGATGTTGGCAATATCAGTTGGGTCTGTATATTTAGTGCCATTGAGCTGTAACTCAGAACAGATCTGTGTGTTGTCATGACATGGACCTGTCTTTTGTGCAGAGATCTCCTGAGTAGACAGTATGCAACAGAGTACAGAGTGGGTTAAATTTAGTCTTGTTGCATGGGTCAACTGTTTGAGGCCAGTAATCCTCTTGTTGAGCTACTTCAGTGGTCTTTCCAGCTGCTGACAGTGCCTAGTCAGATGCATCGCAAGTGTGTTGTGGTACTCTGATGGGTCTGATGACTGATGAGTAGAGGCAACCTCCTTTGACCTACATGCACAGACGTTGGCAGGTTGTGTGAACACATAGCATGATTTTCTGAGCACTTTGTGAATATGTTTCTGGAAGTAGAGATGACTAACCACATCTGTCCATAGATCCCTTATTATCACCTCCATATTTAGCCCAAGTGTGGGAGCATGCCCAGTATGACCTTTCAGTATGTTGTTGCCTGACATTTGCTTCGTTTATTTAAGTGTGTGAGCATGCCCAGTATGACCTTTCAGTGTGATGCTGAATGAAATCCACCACATTTGTTAAAGTGTGTGAGCACGGCCGCTATAGACATTTATACTATATGTGTGTGGAAAATTAAGTTGTGCTTTTACAGCAGGGCTCACCTTTGTGTCATAAATCAACAGGCATCATGCTGTGCCTACAGGGCTTCCATGAGACACTTTGCATAGACTTATCAACATTTCTACATACAGAGGGGGCAGCTATTCTTTGCACATTTCTACCCAGGGGCACACCTGATTGTTACTATGGGTGTACATAGGATGAGGGGTTCACCTGACATTTATACACATTTGCTAGGCCTGCACTGCTATGTAAGGTACTCCATTTTAGTCTGTACTATTGCCTATCGTACTGGCTTAAGGCATACTACTGTACTACAGATCTTAGCGTCCACTGTCACGTATATTAGATTGCGACTTCATAGCCTACCCAACCTACATCACACCGCCTGGCCTGCTGTTCTCTGTCTGCATAGGCCTGTGGGGGAGGTTACCCATATGACTCTTTAGGGGCATGCTACAGAATTTCTTTGTGTTTGCATTAGTGTACAATTGTCCTGCTGTGGCTGTGCCAGTGAAATGCTGTCATGGCTTAGTGGTTCAGTACTGTGACTATAGTGCACAGTATCCTGGGTTCTAGCCCTGTCAATTTATTTTTAGTTTCATGCTGGGCAGATCAGACTGCTTAGAGAACAGTAAAGCAGATATGAGCATGAATTTTGTTTACATATACAAAATAGTGGTAAAAACTGCTTAGCAGTGCTTTATATTGCTTAAAACATGCCAATCATGCCTCAGGTGGTGCTGCAGGGCTGTCTATGTTGGATGCACATAGTACACTCCCTACACATATGTGGAAACAGGTAGTGTCAAGTTAGGCATCCCTTTTATTTTATGTGCGAGACAGAGAGAGGTATAATTTCCAGGGTTCCTACTGAGCCAGTGTATGTGCTATGTGTTGCCTCTTTGCCAAGGCCAAGGCATACTGGGCATGCCTCCTTCTGCCTACTGGGGCAGGCTCAGGTTGTTCCTCCTCCGAGTCACACTGTGCCTGTGCAGGCCTTGGCAATGGTGGAGGGCTGTTTGGCCCTGCCCCATGCTGTTCCTGCTGCAGCTGTTTTTGCAGTATCATATTGTGTAGCATGGCACATACCATGACAATTTGGGTACATGTAGTTGGTGAGTACTGCAAGGCTCCACCAGATGTATCCAGGCACCGGAACCATGACTTGAGCATCCCAAACACATGCTCGATTACATTTCGTGTTTGCGCGTGTGCCTCATTATGGAGTTCTTGTTCAGGTGTGTGTGCATTTCTGATGGGTGTCATCAGCCACGGCTCCAGTGCGTATCCAGCATCCCCCCACTAGGTGACCATCACGGATGTCCCCATTGGCAAATGTCTGGTACAGCTGTGTCAGATGCCAGATATGGGAATCGTGGTAGCTTCCAGGGCAGCCAGCACACACATTCAGTATTATGCCCTGGGCATCACACATGACCTGGCAGTTGATAGAGTGGAAGCCCTTGTGGTTGATGTAGGCCCTACCCCGCTCACCAGCTGGTGCTTTGACGTGTATGTGCATGCAGTCAATTTCACCCACTACCTCAGGATATTCCGCTATTTGCTGGAAGAGACGCATATTGCTGGCCAATACCTCATGGGAATTGGGGAAATATACATGATCACCGACATGTGCTGACATGGCATTCAGGAACTGGTGCAGTACCCTGGATGCTGATGCCTGTGAAATCCCCATCATATCACTAGTTGGTCTCTGGAAGGTACCTGTTGCTAGTATTCTTAGGCCAACACATACCTTGGTTTCCACCGGGATGGGTTCCCCTCTGTTGGTTCTATGTGTGAGGTGTGGCCTGCACAGCTCAAGAATTTGTTGCAGGAGGTCTCTGTCCACTCTATAGTGCTCCACTATCTTCAGCTCATGTAGCCCCTGGTAGTTTACCCTGGGTCTGTACACTCTTCTCCGTCTCCTCACTGTGGGTTGCTCAGCAGCATTCGCAATGTCACCACCCTCAGCATCTTGCACATGTTGCCTTATAATAGCAATGACAGCTCCTAACATTTTTTTTGTCTCAGTTAAGCTTTTTAAGTTTTCATTTCTCTTTGAAGACTGCAGTGTTGCAGTGTTTCTGAGAAAAACATGGGGGGATGTTGTTTGCAGAGTTTTAAGTGCTGGGCTGGGCTGGGCTAGTGTACAGCTTGTGTAATTGGCTGATTCTGATTGATTTCACCTGGCAACTCTGCTAGTTCTCCTTGGTTAACTTCCTACTACTTCTTTTCCTTCCTTTTCCATTTCTGTTTCCACAGGGGGCAGCGGCAAGCAAACAAGCGCAAACACGAGCACACAAGTGCACACACATGCACACAGGCTTACACAGGCTTACACAGGCTTAGGCGGGTGCACATGCGTGCACACAAGCTTAGACAGCCTTACACAGGTTTACACGGGTGCACACACATGCACACAAGCTTAGATGGGTTTAGAGACGCGCACACACATGCACACAGTGTAAGCATCTTTGCAAGAAACTTTGGTGATATCCACGGCGTACACCTTCGGTTTCTGGGTTTCAGTTCAGACAACTGTAGACACGCCTCTTCCAGTCCTGAGTAACTCACAGCAAACACATGCCACTCTGCTCCAATAAGATTACTGTCTTTGATGCATACCCCCTCATGATGTCACCTATCTTCTACTCTAATACTCCCCTAATCCTACACTTACACTCTAGGGACATGGTTCACATGGCAGGGAAAATTGGGATTCACTATCCTTATCCCCATTTGCATAGGATTGCCTACTAATTCTTGGTTACATCTCTCAAATTGAGCTTCCCCCCTTAGCAACCACTACTCAGTAGCCATGTTGTCTTCAGCCTGCCATTCACCTGCATGGCTATGGAATATTTTTCATAAAATGCCTATTTTTGGCTTTTTTGTTTTTATTTTCTGGTTTTTAAAGCACTGCTCGTTTGCGCGGCACTGCGATACTCTTAAACATCGGAGATCGGGGGAAAAAAAATTTGTATTTTTAATATTTTACAACTGATTAAAATGTCAATGGCCTTATATTTGGCCATTGGCATGCTTCCTCAACTGGATGCATCCTTTATTTGGAGCTGTCATAGCTCCGTTTTGCTATTTGCGGAACGGTACTCCGTTACCAACGGACTACATTTCTGCAAATAACTCTACTTTTACTCTGACATGTTAGTGTTTCCTGGATCACAAATTTACCTTATTTGCATAGCTTTCAGCAGCAAATGAGGTAATTTGCATAACATAACACTGTCCGTGCAAGAGTCGTTTTAAGAGCTCTCATGCACACCCCTGCCGGCTGTTGCTGGATTGCTCGGCAGACATATTGGATGTCTGGAGTCTTACTCTACTCTTAGACTCCGTGCAAGCCTTCGTGAATCTGACCCATTGCTTTTTTACTTACAATTTATCCAGAAACAATCATATAAATGAGTTAATTTCCTTTTCTGTGCAGGTTACTTAAACAAGCATTTCTCTTCTGATTTTATTGTTTTGCAAGTTGGTATGTTGTCCACATCTCTTTGAAGCCAAAATGTAGAAATACTATCTAGTGTACGTACAGTTGTCAGCTTAAACATGCTAATGACTGATGACGCATGCCAAAAACTGATGGTTTTCTAAAGGCACAGTTTATGCTGGATAGAATAAATTGTTATACTCAGAGATAATTTAGTAGCTATTTTGAATGACATGGAAAATTCTTTTTTGAAATATAATATGGAAGAAATATTTTTGAGTGAACAAAAATAAAGCTTACCCTTTGTATTTGAAAGAGGTGATGTGCAAAATGTTAAGAGTATTTACCTGGAGGAAATCAGAAGACTGTTATGAAAGTCAAACCTGGTAATTTGGTAACACATATAGTCCAAAGATAAGAACGATTAGATTATATCAAACTGAAACTAGAACATTTTTGTCCATTCCCACTGCCTGACAGTTTCCTTAATTATGACTGTTTTCTTCTCAGGGTAAGAGGTGTAAACAGCATGCTCCATAAGCACTCCATGGTTTAGAATGCTGTATGTAAAGTAAAGAGCTGCACTTATTTATGTGAGGGTCATAACCCACCACACAACCTCCACTCTTAAAGTAATGTATTCTGAAAGTTCTAAAGTATCTAGTGAGGATACATAGCAGAAGATGTGCCCGCTGACGTATCCTTTGAATCCTACAAGAAAAGGAAAGAAGATACTGCATTATCATTTCTCTCTCACTTAAGTACCCCCTGCAGTGCCTTGGCTGTTTATTTATCCCAGGTCCCGACTCCCTCCATAGTTCCAGAGGAAATCAAAATATTTTGGTGTCACATGTGTCTTTACACAAATGGCTTGGATGTAGTGTGGATATGGTATGTAACAAATTATGTTTCTTTCTGTTTTTCTAGTACATAACCAAAGTTATCACATATGGGTAAAGACAGAATGGGATGCTTTTATTTTCACAGTGTAAGACATTTATGTTTGTACAAGTGTGAATGTTTAGTAATACTAAGAAAGGCTTGAAGTGGCAGAATAGAAAATGTATTAAGTGACAAAATACCTTTGTAGTTTAGTGAGCTACATGTATTTGCTGAAAACGAAAGATAGGGGAGATACTTAATCTTCCAATGTTATACATGAACATCAGTACAGTATTAAGGCTCACAGGTAAATATGACATTACACAAACATTTAATGATAGCTAACCCTAAGCCTGCACTGGAGACAGACAGGGATAAACCCTTCAGAGTCGCCGAGGTAACCCAAGTTCTATCAGTGGATTGGGTGCTAGATGGTGCAGGCTGGGACAATGTGCATGCCCCTCCTTGGAGGGAATGTCAGTGGTTTTTAACCAGTTCCATCTATTTCTCAATGTTTTGTTTAGCCACAGTCAATGAGCATTTATGAGTCATGAGTTGATGGCTGACTATAAGGAGATGTCAGCATGGCTACCCAAGTTGTTCAATACAGTAATTAATAGTTCAGGTTGGTGGAGCACACACATGCTTAAAGTACAGGTAAAAGTGATTGTTGCACTCTGTGGTGGGGTTACAACAGATAAATGTATGCTGTCCTGGCTAGGATGCCAGTTGTTGCACAGAATTCCATGGTGGCTGCCTGGAAGATAGTCCTGTTAAACAGTATGTTGTCCCTGTTGCTGTTGCTGGTACTCTACAAGAAGGAATGAGTAGGCTCATGTCCCATGGCAGGAAGGACTTGATTGTCAGCAGACATCAAAGCAAATAAAATTATATAAAAAAGATAAGAAAATAGGGCTAATTCTACATATGAGTTTACATTTCTAACCATTGAACAAATGTATTGGAGGCTGAGGGGTGAAATCTATATCTAGACTGAAGTAGAGGATAAATTTTCTGGATTTTAAGCTAGAGAATGTGATAGCATACACATGAGACAGAATTATGTTTTTTTTTTCAAATTAAGCTTTTTTCCTAAGTTTTTGAATATGTGTTTGTTTGAAGAGTTCATTAAAGAGAAGCATATGACTTTTTAATTTTAGGGTGATGCTTTGTATAGAGACATCTTTATAACTGTGCAATAGTCATACCTCTTAGCAAAAGATGTCTGGACAAAACCAAAAATAATGGGGATACAGGAGCCTAAACTAGGGACAGATTTTAAATAAAACACTTATAAACTAAGAAAGTTGCTAGAATAATAATTTTTTTAAGCATGCATTTTTTAATCATATGCAGTCTGAAACCCAAATGTCTGTCACTATTTGGTGACTTCAATTTTCAGTAATTTGCAAGAAAACCACCAATTTTATGAGGAACACAAGAAATATGGAACAAAAATAAAGACATTCTGCAAAAATATGGATAGTTAAGAGGTGTGTCATGTGATTTTTTTTTATTTTGCAGAGCATATATTTAAAACAGTTTTTCAGGAATGTGTTTCATCTTTAAAAAGCCATTTACAGAACCACTCAAGGTTGCTCTTACAATAAGTAAAATATTTCATATAAGAACAGCGATGTGAATGCTTTCACTGTGTTGATTGGATTAAGTTGGCAGTTACATCCTTCTGCCTTTTAACATGGTCTAATTGCCTTGACTGGCTTATTGAAACTCAAATTTTCTAAAGTGCATTTTGTAAAGAAGTATTTACTAAAGTGGAATTTCACTGAAATTTCCAGCTTGTTGATACACATATTTTAATAACTTCATCAAAACAATTATACTATTTGAACTAACAGGCTAAAGAAGAAATATAGCAATGCTACAATATCACAGCTGTCTATGACAACCTCAATACAGCAAAGCTTGTCAAAAGAGAAAAAGTAATCCCCCAGATTTACAAAGCTCTTTATAGCATGCAGGATTAGTCTAAGAGCTATTTTCGGCAATATAGTTGACATGCGATCCAGGAACGAGATCCCGGGATGTGCACGTGAGCTCTTAGGCTAATCCTGCATGGACCAAGCCCCTGTATGCAAATTACCGTCATTTGCAAATGAAAACCATGCAAATGAGGGTAATTTGCGATCCAGGAAGCAGGCAGCTGTCAGTGCAGGATGAGTGCAGTCTGCAGAAATGTACTTGGTTAGTAACCGAGTACATTTCTGCAAACCACAAAACTGAGGTATAACAGCTCCAAATAAAGGCTGCATATCATTGACGAAGCATGCCAATGGTCATGTAGAAGGCCTTTGTTATTGCAAAATGTGTAAATAATAAAAAAAAACAACTTTTATTTTTGTTTCGCCGATCTTGCCTGTTTAAGCATAGGGCAGCGGTGTGCAAAAGGGGTCAGGGGAAAATAATAAAACAAACCTCTAAAATAAGCATTCTAACTAAAAGCAGTATTCTGTCATGCAAGTCAATGGCAAGCATAAGGCAACCTGGCTAGTGAGTAATGGTTGCTAAGGGGGAAGGCTCAGTGTGGGACATGTAACTATGCATTAGCAGACAATCCTATGCAAATGAGGGGAAGGATAGTGAATCCCAGATTTCCCCAGGGTGTGAGGCAGGTCCGAAGAGTGTAACAGTCGAAATAGCTGGGTGCAAGACTAGGATATAGGTGACGTCATGGGGGGGGAGTGTCAGGCATACTGTAAGGGGATTGGAGCCCTGTGGCTCGGGACTGCTGCTAGCTTAGCACTGCTAAGCTAGAGGCATGTCCAAACTGCCTAGCACTCCTTACAAAGTGTAAGCAGGCGTGCGCACCGTGCACCAGCTTTCACAGGAAGGAAAAGGAAGTTAAACCAGGAAATAGCAGCTCTGTGCACATTTGAGCACTCTGCACGGCTCACACACAGACATAAACAGGGAGACAATGGGAAGGGAAAACAGCAGTAGGAAGGAGGGGCAGCTCGTGCTTTGGGCTGCAGGACTGCAGCCCCCCCCAGCTGTAATAAAAGTAAATAAATAAAAATAAACAAAAACGAAAATAACAAAATAAAAGCAAACACAAGTCCCGGAACATTGCTCATGGGCACTTGCAACATTTCCCGAGATCCGGAGCATGCACACAGAATCCAGACTGTCTCACCAGCAGTCCGGATTAAGAAGACAAAATTTAACTGCAAATATCCCAGATGTCTATGCAGTTGTAACTGCATAGACTGGAAGGGGATCGGACTGCAATGTCCACAGGCTGGTGCTCTCACGGGAAGGGGAAGGACTAAGATGAGCCTCATGGATGGGGAAGGTGGAGGACTTTATTTTAGGAATGGATGTTACAGCTGCTCTCTCTCGTTGCAGGTTTTTGTATGCATGGATTTTACTGCCGCTCGCGGGCTTTTGTGGATGGATTTTACTGCTGCAGGGACTAGGAGTTCAGGTAAGGTGTGACAGAAAACATCTTTAAACCAGGATATTATGTTTTCTACTCATGATTACTGCAGGACATGAAACAAATAGTTTAAAATCTGGACATTCCAACCCAGATCAGGATGTGAACCCTGCATTTTCATGTTCTTGTTGGTAGGTTTATAAATCTGGTAGATGTCATTAGGTATGTGAATGTGCTCATCAAAAATGAAGCTCATGATCATAACGTTGGATATTTTCATTGTTCTGACTCTAGATTTTCAAAGCACTATTCTTATTAAACTATACTATGAAAGAAGTACAGAAAAGTCTTCCCATCACTGTATGATTTGTGCTTAGCATTTAAAACCACCAGTTGCATTTGTACTCGATTATTAAAATGGCTTATGAGTTAAGTGTAATACAATCAAAGCTGGGAGTAAAATACTAACAACTTGACAAGGTATGGAGCAAAGTCAGACTCGCCATTGATATAGATTTAAACAATAATTAATTTAGTTCTTCAGTCACCACTGAGGAACAAAGGCATGTTTTTTATCTGAGAAAGCTCCTGGAATTTAACTTTTTAAGAGTTTATGCATAGATCAAAAGAAATGCTGACTAAAACCACCATCACAAACAAAACATGAGTGGCCAGTTTCCTCTTACAGATGTTTATTTACTTCAGTTCATTAACCATGAATTTCTGAATGATCCTAGCCCATTTTCACTGCAAACCTTGTAAATAAAAACAGTAGAATAGCAGATAAAAATTCCAGCATGCAATCACATCATCTTAGCCAATGAAGTATCCATCAACACTATGCTTCAAGATAATAATATGAGTCACAATATACCTAGAAATGGAAAAGTACAACCAATTCAAGTCAGGGAACAAGAGGGTGGAAAGAACTGGAGCAATGGATAGAGAAATTAGGGCAATATGATGAATATGTGAAAAATTTAAACATTGTGTGTGTGTGTAAAATACCCCAGAACACTGGATCCATTGTGGTGGGTAATGAATACCACAGGCTTGAACCCTGTGCCCAAGTGGCAAGAGCCTGAATTCCCTAACCATCACCATTTAAAAAAAAATTGCAGACTTTTGCCTCATATTTGTTCTGTTCTGCTCCTCATAAAATCTGTGGTTTCTGTATTTTTGTTTCAATGCACAATCAGTAGTGCAGTGGTGTAGTGGTAGCATTGTTGCCTGATAGCTACAGGTTCTCTGGTTTGGTTCTTGGCTGGTGTTCCTTTTGTGTGGAGTCTGCATGTCCTCCCTGTGTTTGTGTGGATTTCCTCTGGGTGCTCTGGAGTCCTCCCATCTTACAAAGACGTGTCTGGAATGTTTCTCGCTGGGCCTCTGCTGAAAATTGGCTTTTGTTCCAAGTCAGACTTTCCTGGTTAACAAATGTTAAATAAATAAAAATGACAGGCATTTGAATTCCAGACTTCATATTCATCAGAAAGTATGTGGTAACACAAAACCTGTTATTCTAGCAATTTTCTAAGTTTATAAGCTGGATATGTGAAATGTGTCCCTATTTTTGGGACTGTATTCCCCCATTATTGACTATGTCCAGGTTTTTTTTTTTGTGATAAGGTTAAGAGCTATGGTAAGAACTGAATTCACTGAATATGTTTGGGGGCTGTATTCTCCCATTACTGGCTTTGTTCAGGTGTTTTGTGCTAAGAGGTTGACAGCTATGGTGAGAACTGAATTCACTAAATGGTAGCCATTTAAATTATAGTCTTCCTCTCTTTCACAAAGCAGCTGATTTGGCATAGTGGTATGCTGTTCTGACTGTTTTGCATAGGGTCCTGGGTTTAGGACTTGGCAGCGAAATGTATGGTGGTAATACAGCATTTTATTCTAGCAACTTTCCAACATTATACAAGCAATGTTTAAAATGTGTCCCTGTTTTTTGAGCTTTTGAGCCCCCCCATAAATTTTGGCTTTTTCCAGATTTCTTGTGCTGCACATTTCAGAGATACAGCTGAATGTTGAGTAGATTTTACAAGGAGCTGAGAACTGCAGGGGAGGAAATTTTAGTGCTGCTTATGCACAGGCTGATGCCTTGTTAATAGCAAAACAGGTAGTATACTTACTTTTGATGCAGAAGGCTGTGGGTTCTACTCCCACAGTAGGTAGATGCATTGCTGATACTGTACTGTGTTGCAAAAGGGGTGGATGCTGGAGTCCTCTTTGGCAAAAATACCTAGTAACTATGAACCTGTTATCAGTTTGCCATCCATTCCCTATCATCTTTGTTTAGTGTAACACAGGCAATTTATTCCTCAAGGACAACAGACACTTTGTAGATGAAACAATGAAATATAAAGTTGTTTGCTAACATCAACCTCTTCATTAGTTACAGATTTCTTTAATGTGGAATTATTAAGATGACTTTTACTACTTCAGAGAGTGTGCATATTTACTGATATTGGTGGACTGTAGAAGTTTGAGTAGACTTTTATGATGGAAATGTTATGAATTGGGCAGTTTTGTCATTATTGACACATGCATTTTGTTTCATTGTTTACTGGAAAAATGTTCAAAATAATTTTAAGATGCCCTCTAAAACTGTACTGTATTGTACAAGGAATATAATTTAATACAGTCAGGAAGGTGTATATGTAACTGCAGTGGTGGTGTTGCGGTAGCGTTGTCACCTCACAGTTAGACATTGCCCGTTCGATTCTCAGTTAGAGCGTCTTCTGTGTGGTGACATGCATGAATGGCCGTTCCTTCTTTGAAGGTTGTGTGTTAGGCCCAGCAAGCCAGCACATAAAAATCTACTGCCAATCATTAGCAGACTGGAATTCCACTTTGGCGACCCCTAACCGGGAAAAGCCGAAAGACACAAACAAACAGTCAGGAAGGTGTATCAAAGAGCATGTGTATGTTTCGTGTGCAAGGGACCTGTGATTTGAAAACAGCCCAAAGTTAATTTTATCTGTCACTGGTAAAATGTATTTTCTTTGCATGTGGGTTTCAATGCTGTTTCAATGAATGTGAGTTTCAAGGGCAGAGAAGTGTTAATGCCAAGTCTATTTTCATTGTGAGACTGCATTGCTTTGTTTAGCAGATATCTGTTAGTGTTTGTGATATAAAATGCATAATAAAACTTTGAAATGAAATCCAAATCATCGCAGAAGTAAAGCAGTATGCACATTACAGTGTTTATGGTAAATTGGGTGAAATAACCAAGGAATGGGACATTGGAATGGCTGCAGGGGAGAGGCTCCATTCGACCATGATTTTGTGGGGGGGGGGCAGCAAACTCAGACAGCCCCGGCTGAACTATACCTCTCAACTGTACAAATTTTTGCAGAATGAATAGATTTTTGCTTCTTATTTTTGGTTTGTTCCTCATAAAGTTTGTGTTTTTTTGGCAAATCATTTAGGAATGAACTGAAGTCACTAAATAATGACAGATATTGAGTATCAGACATCATAACCTTCAGAAAAATGCATGTTAAAGCAAGACCTGTTATTCTATCAACTGTCTAAGTTTATACAAGAACAATTTTTAGTACTGTTTGTATGTTCCCCCAACATATTTGGCCTTGTCCAGATTTCCTGTATTAAGAGGTTGAGCGGTACGTGCAAATAAATTGCTTTATAGAATTAGGAATATCCAAACCTCTCAACTGTCCCTAATTGTGGCTCAAAATGTTGCTTGCCCCTAATAATCCCTATGCAAAAATGGCAATTTTGGAAGGAAACGTGGAGGGTTTACAATTATAAATAACTGTAATGATCAGAGTTATAGATTACTTTTATTTCAGAAATGCATATAGATTTTCTAATTTTGTCAGATGCTCAAGTTAACAGTACTAATATTAAAAATGTGTCACTTCTTTGACAGGTTCCCAGCTGTATTGTGTGGCACATTTATATTTTTGCATCACATTTTTGGTCTGTTTTCATAAAATTGTGTTTTTTCTGGCAAATTAGTGGCAAATCATTAAAGATTGAAGTTAGAAAATAATGGGAGACATTTGAGTTTCAGATTTCATGCCCTTCACAAAATTCATACTAATGCAAGACCTACTACTTATTATCTTTTTTAGTTTATAAGAGTGATATTTAAAAAGTGTCCTTATTTTTGGGCCTGTGTCCCACTTCTATGTATGGCTTTGGCTTTGTCCAGATTTCTTGCTCTGAGGTTGAGAGGTACGAGTGTCAGAGCCATCACCATCAGACAGAGACATATCAAATTGTGACATACTTGTTGCACCCCACTCCCCCATGTAGTGACTCTGGATGTGTCCAAGCAAGGCAAGGAGCAGTTATGCAGTGTAAGTGTGCAGAGTACTCCCCCATCCAAGGGGGACATAAGTACGACGGTGGCTTTTCATCTGTCCTTGATTTTGCAGAATGTTCTGGTTTTCTGTCATATTTCTACACTTTTGATTTATGCTTCTTATTATTCAGAAAATGTATGTTGTTGCAGTGCCCTGTTGCTCTGTGTTTAAGTAGCAAATGCTTTAATGACCATCAGGTAAGCTTGTTAGAGATTGTAAGATGTAAGTAAGCTTTAATAAGCAGACTGTTAAAGAATTACCAACATTGAAAGCAGGGGCGGCTCATGCTATAGGACTGCAGGACTGCAGCCCTCCCATCTAGAAAACAAAAAAGTAAAAGTAAAGAAACACAAAAACAAAGTAAAGAAAACATGTTATGATTGCCACAATTCCAGGAAGTACTCTGTGCATGCACAGAAACACTCTCAGACTGCTTTCTCAGTAGTCTAGATAAGGGGAAAGGCATCTCTGCCCCACAGATGCCCAGCAGTCTGTGCAGTGGTGACATCACAGAATGGAGGCACTCCGGACTGCAGCAGCAGGCTGGACCAATCAAGGTGCATTTAGCTAGCACAGCAGCTAACAAGATGAGCTGGACCAATCGCATTTAACTAGCACTGCAGCTAACGTACACAGGACTTCATTAGCGTGATATGTTGTCTACAGTACAGGGCTCAATGGATATTGTAAAGGGCTGGAATTTTTGGATCAATGGATGTGTTATGCTTGGGCTCATTGGCAGGAAAGAGATGAAGGTGAGCTTCTAGTGTGTGTGTGTGTGTGTGTGTGTGTGTGTGTGTGTGTGTGTGTGTGTGTGTGTGTGTGTAATGCCCCAGTTGCTATATACTGGTGGCTAGAGAGAACTCATAGTGGTGTGATAGGGAATACTTCAGGCTTGAACTCTGTACTTTCTATGCAGGTGGCAAGGGCCTGAATTCCCTACCCACCATTTCTAAAAAAAATTGCAGATTTTTGCCTCATATTTGTTCTGTTCTATTCCTCATAAAATCTGTGGTTTCTATATTTTTGTTAGTCAGTGGTGCAGTCAGTGGTGCCTGATAGTTACAGCTTCTCTGGTTTGATTCTTGGCTGGGGTGCTTTCTGTGTGGAGTCTGCATGTCCTCCCATCTTAATACAGATTTTTGCCTCATATTTGTTCTGTTCTGTTCCTCTTAAAATCTGTGGTTTCTGTATGGTTGTTTCCTTACACAGTCAGTGGTACAGTGGTAGCATTATTGCCTAACAGATACAGCTTCTTTGGTTCAATTCTTGGCTGGGATGCCTTCTGTGTGGAGTCGACATGTCCTCTCATCTTACAAACACATGTGTCTGGAGTGTTTCTTCCCGGGCCTGTGCTGAAAATTGGCTTTTGTTCCAAGTTGGACTTTCCTGGTTAACAAATGTTAAATAAAAATGACAGGCATTTGAATTTCAGACTTCATATTCTTCAGAAAGGACATGGTAACACAAAACCTTTTATTCTAGCAAATTTCTAAGTTTATAAGATGGATATTTGAAATTTGTCCCTATTTTTTGGACTGTAGTCCCCCATTATTGGTTTCATCTGTGTTTTTTGTGCTAAGGTTGACAGCTATGTTGAGAACTGAATTCACTAATTGGTAGCCATTTAAGTTTCAGTCTTCCTCTTTTTCATAAAACAGCTGATTTGGCAGAGTGGTATGTTGCTCTGACTGCTTTGCACAAGGTCCTGGGTTACAGACTTGGTAGTGAAATGTCTGGTGGTAACACGGCATTTTATTCTAGCAACTTTCCAACATTATACAAGCAATGTTTAAAATGTGTCCCTGATTTTTGGGCTTTTGTCTCCCACCCCCTCCCAATAAATGTTGGCTTTTCCCAGATTTCTTGTGCTACAAAGTTCAGAGATACAGCTGAGTGTTGAATATATTTTACAAGGAGCTGAGAGCTGCAGGGGAACAAAAGATTAGTGCTGCTTATGCTGAGCTTTTTGCATTGTTAATAGCACAACAGGTAGTGTGCTTGCTTTTTGATGCAGAAGGCTGTGGGTTCTACTCCCACAGTAGATAGATGCATTGCTGATACTGTACTGTGTTGTAAATGGGGGTGGATGTTGCAGTCCTTTTTGTCAAAGATACCTAGTAACTATCAACCTGTTATCAGTTTGCCATCCATTCCTTATTTCAATATTACTAGCTTATCATTTTTTTTAATGCAACATAAGCAATTTATTCGTCAAGGGCAGCAGGCACTTTATTTGTAGATGAAACAATGAAATATAAAGTTGTTTGCTAGCAGCAACCTCTTCATTAGTTACAGATTTCTTTAATGTGGAATTATTAAGATTAATTTTACTACTTCAGAGAATGTGCATATTTACTGATATTGGTGGACTATAGAAGTTTGAGTAGACTTTTATGATGGAAATGTTCTGTATTGGACAGTTTTGTCATTATTGGTGCATGCATTTTGTTTCATTGTTTACTGGAAAAATGTTTAAAACAATAAATTTAAAATGCCCTCTAACTGTACTGTATTGTACAAGGAATATAATTTAATACAATCAGTAAGCTGTATCAAAGAGCACATGTATGTTTCATGTGCAAGGGGCCTATGATTTGAAAACAGCCCAAAGGTAATCTTTATCTGCCACTGGCAAAATGTATTTTCTTCGAATGTGGGTTTCATTGCTGTTTCAATGAATGCTAGTTTCAAGGGCAGAGAAGTTTTAATGCCAAGTCTATTCTAATTGTGAGACTGCATTGCTTTGTTTAGCAGATATTTAATAATGTTTGTGCTGTAAAATGCAAAATAAAACTTTCAAATGAAATCCAAATCATTGCAGAAGGAAAGCAGTATGCACATTAGTGTTTATGGTAAATGGGGCAAAATAACCAAGGAATGGGGCACTGGAATGGCTGCAGTGGAGAGGCTCCATTTGACCATGATTTTGTGAGGGGAGAAGGGCAGCAAACTCAACACAGCCCCGGCTAAACTATGCCTCTCAACTGTCCAGATTTTTGCAGAATGAATAGATTTTTGCTTCTTATTTTTGGTTTGTTCTTCATAAAATTTGTGTTTTTCTGGCAAATCATTTAGGAATGAAGTCACTAAATAATGACAGACATTAAATTTCAGACATTGTAACCTTCAGAAAAATACATGCTAAAGCAAGACCTGTTATTCTATCAACTGTCTGTTATTCTATCAACTGTCTTAAGTTTATACAAGAGCAACTTTTAGTACTGTTTGTATGTTCCCCCATTATATTTGGCCTTGTCCAGATTTCTTGCATTAAGAGGTTGAGAGGTACGTGCAAATAAATCGATTTATAGAATTAGGAATATCCAAACCTCTCAACTGTCACCAATTTGGGCGCAAAATGTTGCTATCTCCCTAATAACCCCTCCGCAAAATAGCAATTTTGGAAGAAAACGTGGAGGGTTTACAATTATAAATAACTATAATGATCAGAGTTATAGATTACTTTTATTTCAGAAATGCATGTAGGTTCTCTAATTTTGTCAGATGCTCAAGTTAACTGTACCAATATTAAAAAGGTGTCCCTTCTTTGACTGGTTCCCAGCTGTATTGTGTGGTGATTTTATATTTTTGCATGACATTTTTGGTCCGTTTTTCATAAAATTGTGGTTTTCTGTCAAATTAGTGGCAAATCATTAAAGACTGAAGTTAGAATATAATGGCAGACATTTGAGTTTCAGATTTCATACCCTTCACAAAAGTCATACTAATGCAAGACCTACTACTATTCTATTATCTTTCTAAGTTTATAAGAGCAATATTTAAAAATTGTCCTTATTTTTGGGCCTGTGTCCCACTTCTATGTATGGCTTTGTCCAGATTTCTTGCTCTGAGGTTGAGAGGTATGAGTGTCAGAGCCTTCACCATCAGCCAAAGACATTTCAAATTGTGACATACTTGTTGCACCCCACTCCCCCATGTAGTGACTCTTGATGTGTCCAAACAAGGCAAGGAGCAGTTATGCAGTGTAAGTGTGCAGAGTATTCCCCCATCCAAGGGGGACTCAAGTACAGCAGTAGCTTTTCATCTGTCCTTGATTTTGCAGGATGTTCTGGTTTTCTGTCATATTTTTATAATGTTGATTTATACTTCTTATTATTCAGAAAATGCATGCTGTCACAGTGCCCTGTTGCACTGTGTTTAGGTAGCAATGCTTTAATGACCATCAGGTAAGCTTGTAAGATGCAAGTAAGTTTTAATAAGCATACTGTTAAAGAATTACCAATATTGAAAGCCTTTTTTGTTGCCATGCAGAGAATATTTACATAACTAGATAACGTATAAGCCTTGGGTAATGAAATGCATACAACAGTATTTGTAATAAAGGACAGGATTACAGTATTTTCAGAAGCTCATTACATTTTGTTGGAGACTTGCAGTCATCTTTGCTGACTTTACCCCTAAACTAAACAGAATGCTAATCTATTATGTGTGGTCCATAACTTGTGCAGTGATCCTTTAAGCAATTTATCTCGTTTGTTTCTTGTTTGTTGTTCATTTTTTACTCTGATCATGTCTTCCCCATGAAACAAGTAAATAGTTGTTGTCAGGCAGCATGGCTTTTCTGGATAAGAAACATTTTTACAAGTGGGGGTGTCACAGATTGCTACTTTCAGCATGTTACTTGGTAATTTTATAAAGCTGAATATAGATTATAATTGGAACTGCACTGCAAGGAAAAGTGGCTTTACTTGAGTGCTGATTGCTTTTTTTATACTTGATTTTGACTGGCATTCCAGTAATGTATTTAAAAAGTAATTTATTCTTTCATGCCTCATAACCTTTGTGTTTCCATTTAGATATTAAATAAGCTGTCATGTAAGACATTGAAATATTTTTTCTTCTACACTTCATTTTGTCTTGATTGGACTCTTGTAATGATGGTTTGGCACCTAGGGCAGCGTATTCAAAGTTCTAGTTCTGGTTTTAAGCATAGCTCCACCCCTTTCTAGTTGGCCCCACCCCTCCCTATTGGCCCCACCCATTCTGCTGTCTTCTGCAGTCCCCCCTTTAATTTGAAGTCACCAGCCACCACTGATTGAAAGCCTTTTTGCTGTTGCCATGCAGATAATATTTACATAACTAGATAACATATAACCCTTAGGTATTGAAATTCATATGACAGTAGTTGTAATAAAGGACAGGATTACAGTATTTTCAGAAGCTCATTACATTTGTTGGAGACTTGCAGTCATCTTTGCAGGCTTTACCCGTAAACTAAACAGAATGCCAATCTATCATGTGTGGTAGATAACCTGTGCAGTAATCCTTTAAGCAATTTATCTTGAGCTGGTTTCTTGTTTGCTGTTCATTTTTTTTTATCATGTCTTCCTCATGAAACAAATAGATAGTTGATGTTAGGCAGCAGGTCTTTTTTGGATAAGAAACATTTTTACAAGTGGGGGTATCAGGTACTTTCAGCATGTTACCTGGTACTTTTATATAGCTGAATACAAATTATAATTAGAACTGCAGTACAAGGAGAAGTGGTTTGAGTTGAGTCCTGCTTGTTTTTTTATACTTAAGTTTGACTGCCATTCCAGTAATGTATTTAAAAAGTAATTTATTTTTTCATGCCTCACAACCTTTTTTTTCCATCTAGATATTAAGTAAGCTGTCATGTAGCTAATGCACTGAAATACTTGTTTCTTCTACACTTCATTTTGTCTTGATTGGACTTTCGTAATAACGGTTTGACACCCAGGTTAGTGTATGTAATTAAAGTTTCAGTTATTCTGGTTTTGAACCAGTGTTCCCATTGGCCCCATCCATTCAGCTGTCTCCTTTAATTTGAAGTTACCAGCCATCACTGGTAGGAAGGTAATATACAAGGAGCTACATGAGCTGGAGATAGTGGAGCACTATAGGGTGGACAGAGACCTCCTACAGCAAATTGTTGAGCTGTGCAGGGCACACCTGACACACCAAACTGGCTGAGGGAATCCCATCACAGTGGATACCAAGGTATGTGTAGGCCTAGGTATACTAGCCAAAGGTACCTCCCAAAGCACAACTGGGATATCATGGGCATCTCACAGGCATCAGCATGCAGAGTATTCCACCAGTTCCTGGATGCCATGTCAGCACATGCCAGTGAGCATGTATACTTCCTCAACACACGTGTGGTGTTGACCAGCAATATGCGTCTCTTCCACCAAATAGCAGACTACCTTGGGGGTAGTGGTTGCTATAGACTGTACGCACTTGTGCATCAAAGCACCACCCAGTGAGCAGGGTAGGGCCTACATCAAGCACAGGGGCATCACCTCCATCAACTGGTAGGTCTATGTGATGCCCAGGGCATTATAATGAATATGTGTGCTGGCTGCCCTGGAAGCTATGAGGATTCACACATATGGCAACTGACACAGTTGTACCACAGATTTGCCGATGTGGACATCCCCTATGGTCACCTAGTGGGGGATGCTGGGTATCCACTGGAGCCGTGGCTGACACCCATCATGCTCGCACACAGGCTTAAACAGGGAGGCAACGGGAAGGGAAAACAGCAGTAGGAAGGTAATCAAGGAGAACTAGCTGAGCTGCCAGGTGAAATGTATCAGAATCAGCTAATTACACAGGCAGCAGACCAGCCCAGACCAGAACACTACTATAAACTAAGCAAACACTTCCCCCCCGGTTTATCCACACTCTACACCTCCGGTGTATACAGGCAGGGGCATTTTAACAAACAAATCTACAAAATGAGAAAGGCTACAGCAGGCAACATAGAACAACATGTGCAAGA
Organism: Protopterus annectens; assembly: GCF_019279795.1. Taxonomy (NCBI): domain Eukaryota; kingdom Metazoa; phylum Chordata; order Ceratodontiformes; family Protopteridae; genus Protopterus; species Protopterus annectens. Next base: position 53,823,225 of record NC_056746.1, read on the forward strand.
GGCTGAGGGTGGTGAGGATATGAATGCTGCCAAACAACCCACAGTGAAGAGACAGAGAAGAGTGTACAGACCCAGGGTAATCGACCAGGGCCTACATGAGCTGGAGATAGTGGAGCACTGTAGGGTGGACAGAGACCTCCTACAGCAAATCGTTGAGCTGTGCAGGCCACACCTGACACACCAAACTGGCTGAGGGGAACCCATCCCAGTGGATATCAAGGTATATGTAGGCCTAGGTATACTAGCCACAGGTACCTCCCAAAGCACAACTGGGGATATCATGGGCATCTCACAGGTATCAGCATCCAGAGTATTCCACCAGTTCCTGGATGCCATGTCAGCACATGCCAGTGAGCACTTTCCTCAACACATGTGAGGTGTTGACCAGCAATATGCATCTCTTCCACCAAATAGCAGACTACCTTGGGGGTAGTGGTTGCTATAGACTGCATGCACTTAAGCATCAAAGCACCACCCGCTGAGCAAGGTAGGGCCTACATCAACCGCAGGGGCATCCCCTCCATCAACTGCTAGGTCATATGTGATGCCCAGGGCATTATAATGAATATGTGTGCTGGCTGCCCTGGAAGCTATGAGGATTCACACATATGGCAACTGATGCAGTTGTACCACAGATTTGCTGATGTGGACATCCCCTATGGTCACCTAGTGGGGGATGTTGGGTATCCACTGAAGACGTGGCTGACACCCATCAGAAATGCACACACACCTGAACAACAATGCCATAATGAGGCACACGCACAGGCCAGACATATAGAGCATGTGTTTGGGATGCTCAGGTCACGGTTCAGGTGTCTGGACACATCTGGTAGAGCCCTGCAGTATTCACCAGCTACATGTACCCAAATTGTTATGGTATGTGCTATGCTACACAATATGATCCTGCGGAAACAGCTGCAGCAGGAACAGCATGAGGCAGGGCCACACAGCCCCCTACCAATGCCAAGGCCTGTACAGGCACAGAGTGACTCGGAGGAGGAACAACCTGAGCCTGCCCCAGTAGACAGAAGGGGTGTGTCCAGTATGCCCCAGCCTTGGCAAAGAGGCAACACATAGCATATGCACTGACATAGTAGGGACCCAGAGAATGACACCTCTCTCTGACTCGCACAGACAGTATAAGAGATGCCAAACATGACACTACCTGTGCCCAACCATGTATAGGGAGTGTACTATGTGCATCCTACATAGGAAGCCCTCCAGCACCATCCTCAAGTCTGGCACACCCTCAAGGTAAGTCGATCAACCTACGACTTGCCAAATGGAGTAGAATGTGTTTTTACCTGTAGCTATGGTATGGATGTGACCATGCAAGGGTATTGGGTGGTCGAATGTCAAGGCAGCAGGCAGTAGACATCCATAGTCGCATCATGACATCTGTAACACATACTGCAGTCACCATAGTAGCCAGTACTACACAGGGTGACAAAACTCACAGCAAGAAATGGCCTGAGTGACATGTATGTCCATAAGAGCCACACATGCCACTCAGGAAGGTTCACATACCCAACAACAGTCTCAGCCAGCAGGACAGGTGAAGACAAACACAAACAAATGCTGTACTATGGCTTCTGAATATGCCCTATTGGTAACCCCTCCCCCAGGCCTACACAGACAGACCACAGCAAGCCAGGCAGTTGGATGTAAGTTGTGAAGGCTAGGAAGTCAGAAACTAATATGTAGGTAAACAGAGCTAGAATCTGTAGTACACTGGTAAGCCACTAGCCAGCAGGATAGGTAAGACTACAGACTGAAATGGAATACCTGACATACCAGTACAGTCCTAGCAAATGTGTACAAGTGTCAGGTGCGCTCACCTATCCAAAGTACACTTATAGTAAAAGTCAGGTGTGCCCCCCCCCCACTCCTGTGTAGAACAGTAGAAACAGTCAGGTGTCCCCCCGCTATGCAGAAATGTAGCAACAGTCAATGCCAAATGACTGACTGATACCTTGCAGACACAGCATGCTACCTGTCGGTGTACAACACAAAGGTCAGCACTTGGACTTGATCCACACATGCAACACAGATGGCCATATTGGGCATGCTCACACACTTAGAAGAATGAAGGCAATGTCAGTCAACAGCATACTGAGAGGTCATACTGTGCATTCTCACACACTTAAACACATGAAGGCCATGTCTGCAAACACCAGTGGACCAGACATATCTGGCAGTCACAGTTCTCAATGCAGAAACATGTCAGTATGCACCACTCCTGCCTTGCACAAACAGTGGATAGGAATACACACAAATATGTAAGGACAACACACTATAATAATCCAAAGGTACATGGGAATAGATGTGTGGAAGAGGGTGACCATGACAAGGAGCCATGCAGGCCTGTCCCAACTGGCACTCAGCCAAAAGGACCCCAACACATGAGGTGTGGATATAACCCACTGCAGATACTATCCACCAGTACTTGTCAGCATGACAGACTATGTGGTGCACGTGCCCGCTGTGCAACAAGATTGTATAAGGAAGTAGCCATCTAGTAGCTGTATACATGTACCTGTGATATATGACCCTGTGTGTGCCCACATGTGGCATATTAACCCCTACATGAATGGGGGTATGGCCCATGCACACACTGCCCTCCTCATAGCAGTAGTATGACAAGCCTGATGAGGTCATCCAATGTGAATTACAACTTTGGGAGAGCTATAGCTCAGTAATATGCATGGCACATCCCATAACTGCATACTGCTGTTGTGATAGACTAGTTAGGTAGTAGTACTAACCCCAGACCTGGCAATTGTGTGAGTGTGTATTTGTGTGCATGCCTGTCTGTCTCTGACTGTGTAAAGAGAAATGCTTGTTAGGCTACTCACACTCTGTACAATACATATACTCAACTTTGGCAAGGCTGCTGATGTCACTCACCTAGAAATACACCTCTGGGAAAATAATAGCCCAGTAATTGCCGTAGTGCGTTCTGTAACTGCATACTGCTGTAGTGTGATAAACTAGTTAGGTAGGTGTTCGAACCCCAGACTTGGCAACTGTGTGTGTGAATCTGTGTGTTTGTGTGTGTCTGACTGAGTAGAGAGCAATGCTTTTTAGGCTACTCACACGCTGTACAATAAATATACTCAACTTTGTCAAGGCTGCTGATGTCACTCACCTAGGAATACACCTCTGGGAAAGTGATAGCCCAGTAATTGTCGTAATGCATTCTGTAACTGCGTACTACTGTAGTGTAATAAACTAGTTAGGTAGGTGTTCGAACCCCAGACCTGGCAACTATTTGTGTGTAAATCTGTGTGTCTGACTGTATAGAGAGCAATGCTTTTTAGTCTACTCACACTCCATACAATACATATACTCAACTTTGGCAAGGCTGCTGATGCCACTCACCTAGAAATACTCCTCTGGGAAAGTGATAGCCTAGTAATTGCCGTAGAGTGTTCTGTAACTGCGTACTGCTTTAGTGCGATTTAGAATGGTGGTAGGGTTCCATCTCCATCCATGTAAGTTCTGGATGTTTTGTGTGTGTTTCAGTGTCTGTGTATGGAGCAATGCATTATAGGCTACTCACTTGCAGTACATTAAAAATGCCCTACTTTGGTAATCCTGCTTATGTCATTAATTGTGAAATACACCTTTGGGGAAGATGTACTTTAGTAATGTCCATGGTGCGTACTTTAACTGCGTAGTGCTGTTGTGTAGTAAACTAGTTATGTAGGGATTCTACTCCCAGACATGACAGGTGTGTGTGTTTGTGTGTGTGTGTGTGTGTGTGTGTGTGTGTGTGTATGTGTGTGTGTGTGTGTGTGTGTGTGTGTGTGTGTGTGTGTGTGTGTGTGTGTGTGTGTGGGTGTGTGTGGGTGTGTGTGTGTGTGTTTGTAACTTGTATCCTGTGTAGAGGTGGTTGTGAGTATGGGCAATTTGGGGGGTTTTGCTTATTTCATTTATGGTGGCCCTACTATAGATCACAATGTCAACCATACAGGGATAACTGATGTAAATAGCTGAGAGGCTGGGGTGCAAAGCCATAACCATACATGTGACATCAAGGCTAGCCAATCACAGTTAGCAACCCCACTGTGCATTCACATGTGACTCTCAATGGACATACCATGCCTGACAACATGCCCTGAATGGACAGATGACACTGACATCAGGGAATGCTGTTAGCATGCTATCAATGCAGGTGCAGAATAAACCTGCTGACCATTACCAGTCCCTGCCACAGGTGAGCAAGACTGGCACATCTGATGATAATCTTTGTTCTCAGCATGGGCCAGACACCCCAGGTACAGTTCCATATGTCACTGTACATGTATGTGGGAGGTGTTCACATCCTAGACACCATCCAAGTCATGGACTAGGGAACACATGCATGGCAAGTGATGCAGAGCATAGGCCACGCAATAGTCACCCAGGTGACTGGATGATGGATGCAATACTCACCTGTGTGGGCAAATGCAGACGCTACAGGTCTGATCCACAATGCAGACCATTATCATTTGGCCTGATGCCAAGGTATACCCATCACCTACCCTTATATAGCCTGCTGGCACTGTTAACCACCACACACCAATGCAGACATGCACCCATGCATGTCAGAACTGGCACCCTGTGTGTTTGTGTGTGTGTGTGTATTGTATGGTGTGTATGTCCACATCCACACTCACTACACCCCCCAGGGCACAGTGAAGCATGCTGTCTGATGTCTGACACCCTCTCATACTCACTGCCCATATGACCTCCGTATGACCTGTGTGGTGCATGTGTTACCTGCACATTGATGTGTTGTGGCAATCCCACTAGTGATGAGTCACACTCCTGGCCCTGCCAAGTGTGTTAATGTGTGTGCGTCCATGTGTGAGTGTGCCTGTGTTGATGCTGGCACCTGTTCATGCAGACAGCCACGTGTACGTCACCTACTGTATATCTACCATATCCCTGTTGCAGATGTCACTCACCATCACATATATGTTCTGAATGCTTCCCCACCCGATAACCCATGTGGCGCATCCAATAACTGCATTGAACTGTGATAGTACTACATAGCTGTCGAGGGTTTGATACCCTGTGCTGGTAGGTGTGTGACACAAACATGCTTCAGTTTTACCCTCCCCCTCCCTGACATGTATTCGCCTCTGTCTGCCTCCCTCATTCCCTCTCTGGTGGATGTGGAGGCCCACACCTGGTTTGCTTAGGCATATTTTAAGATCTGCTCATGATCAGCTGATGGCCTCTGCATGAATTGCAGCCCTCCCCTAGCTGATTGCATGTTGAACAGCTGTGGTAACATTCCCATAGCCAATTGCATGGAAACACACTCCAATACCTGGGAACATCATGGTGGTGTTGGCCCTTGTCTGTCACTGTGAGCAGGAACTAGAACTGTCGTTTGGCAAACATCATCTCAGATGGGTTGGGGATTTACCTCTAACAACATACACTGTGGAAAGAGGGCAAAAACAGGAGAGGGATGTGCCAGACCTGACTACAGACTGTAAGTGCTGCTATATGCATATGGAGTAATGTTCGTTTAACAGTGTTTGTCTGGATATGCCTGTCGTACATGTTGCAATATTTGCCATGTCACTTCCATGTATCTGAGGAATGCCCATCTGCAGGGTCATTTACAGACTGGGCAGTGTTGAGCCTTTGGTTTCATGTGTTAGCCACGATGCATCTATCTGTGGAATGTAGAAGGTAGTGTGAGGATTGCAGTCTGTAGATGGTGAAGACCATGACAGTTACTGACTACATATCCCTCATTGGACATATGTTTCAACAAACCTGGTTACAGTGGTAGATTTATAAGGGTATCACAGCAACAGGTCTATACTGGCCCTGTGTATGTGCTGTCAGCCACACCTCTGTCAACCTTTGTACATATGTCGTGCATGAAGTGGTGCATATGTGCTGTACACCATAAATAGTGTCATCATATCTGATAACAAGCCAGTGATATATCAGATTGCTACACATGTAATACACAGTAGGGGTTACATTTCATGCCATAACCTGGACATTCTGTGGATGTTTGTACAATACTGAGATCTGTGTAGTGATGGTGAATGTCAGTGGTGTGTGTATTGTTAATATGTACTTTGGCCTGCGTACAGACTGTGGTAGATGTCATTGTTCTAGCTCCCATTCTATCTGATGTTACATGCTGCCCCACTGTATGGTACCGTTTTGCCATACATGTTTGTAGGGCCATACACACACATGTCCCATACCACAGACAGTCATCATACCAAACTGTGTAGCAGCCCAGTATATGTAGGGTCATTCTGTGAGTGGCACATATGAGGATGATGTCATCCTCATGATGTAGAACAGATAGTCCATATACTGTACTATTATACTAGCGTACCATATTTGGCTGTGGCTGTGTTCACACTGGTTGTGGTTATGCACTTTCACACAGGTGTATCCTACCCTGTGCTGTGACATGGCTGTTGAGTCTGCAATATATGCAAGCATTGTACAATGATATCCTTAGGATGTCTCAGTAGCCAATGGCACACTTGTTATGAGTAGATGTCACCTTCCACACAAACCATGTCTGTGAAGACAATCCCAATGACAGTAGCAATAGTCTATTAATATACCTGCTATACATACCTGACATCTTCTTGCACTATGACTTTGGGACTATAGGGGCTGGGGTAGGGCTACACTCCATGTCCAGGACATATGGTGGAAATATATGGACATGTACGTATCCAGATAGCCATATATGTATATCTATCTATCTATATATATATATATATATATATATATATATATATATATATATATATATATATATATATATATCTATCTATATATATATATATATATATATATATATATATAAGTACACGTGTAGTACTTCCAATTACCACTGTCATGGCAACCACCCACTATGAATCCCTCCATCATGTAGGCATATTCCCTGTACATTCCCTGTGTGATGGACATCCTTCCTGTGTGTGGGCAATGCTACAAACAGCAGGTAGCAATACCTCTTACAGGAGAACCTGCACACTCAGGGCAGCCACATATATGTAGGAGGATCAGGACATACAGACAGCCTGTGAGTAGATCGGTGTTATGCTTTGTATAGTACTGGTGTTACAGGGTGTGTGTGTGTGTGTGTGTGTGTGTGTGTATGTGTGTGTGTGTGTGAGTGTGCGTGTGTGTGTACATACTACTTTACCTTGGAATGCAGTCTGTCTGCATACCTCACTACTGTGGGCCTATCCTCTTGCTGGACAGAGGTGTGCCTATCATGTGTTGTCTGTCCACCACACAGGTCCTGTATTGGATATTACACTGGCAGTGTGTGTGTGTTGTGTGCTATCAGTACATGGCTACATCCATTTGTGTTCCTGATGTCTTATTCCTGCATAAGGGTATGTTGCAACACATCCTGTAACACCAGCAAGTTCCAGAGTGTGTAACAGCAATATTGCAAGTATCGCCCTCTGTTCCTGCCTTTGTCCTCCACATATATGTCAGGCTTTGTCCTGCTGTGATATGGTTAGGGGTTGTTAGGTAATGGCCTATCATTAATTACAGCTAGCATTCCTGCTATCATCCCAGTCATAAATTGGACTCCCACAACATTTGTTGGTCGGGGTCCATAAATGTGACAGATACATTTACATTACCACAAGTAATGAATGTCCCCCTATGGCTTGACTACAGGGTGTAATTGGAGGCTGCTGAACTACATATGATATTGTTGATTGTTACTTATCTTGCAGGCAAATCATTTGTCTACTGTTGTACGAACTGAAGGGCTTGGCCTGGACACCATAGTATGTTATACATCCACACTGTCTGCAGCTACTGTTTTGTGTGTGCCTTGCATCCATCACTAGTTATATACATCAAATTCTATGTGCTGTCAGTAATGGCATACATTCTTGTATGGTACACAAAAATGGTTGTCTGTGTATACATACCTGTGCGTTATGTCGTGTCATGTCCTTTGAATTGTGAGTGGGTATATGTGTAATGTAAGTATTCCTTTTGTGGGGCTGGTTGCCACACTACACATGTCACAGGTATCAGTTACAGGGCTTGTGGCTGAGGGATATACATTGCACCCAGTGCGTCCACACTACTTCTACATACGTATGGCTACTAATACCCTTTGTCTGTGTATATGTGTATGTACCCATATAGCTCATATATCTTATATATATATATATATATATATATATATATATATATATATATATATATATATATATATATATCTGCACATGATTGCCAATGTATAGATGTGTGTGCATATCTCTATTGTTCTAATGTGTACCCCATCAACATTGTAAATTCCCTGTGGTTGAATGGCTTTTCTGCATGATATGTTACAGATATTGCCTTGACATGTACAGGTGACTTGGATTACTATTGGATCATTGTAGCTGTGTTGTGGTGGGCCCTGACATCAAGTACTGCATGTTCTGGATATTGGATTGCACAGCATATCCGTTAGGGCTGGGGGTGTTACATAGCAGTAATTACCAGGTGTCCCTCATATGTGCCCCCATCCCCATTAACTGTGCTCATGGTCTATTATGTTGTACGGAGTGGGCCAGGATTCCGTTCCCATGTGGAAATCATATACACATGTCTATCTGTATATATATATAAATATAAATATATCTATATATATATATATATATATATATATATATATATATATATACACACATATGTATATTACATATCACATAATTATATATATGTGAAACCCCCATATATAGAGGGATAATACTGGACATTGATATAGCTCTAGATATGTATATGTATTTTTATATATATAGATGTATACACTGAACATATTTATCTATGTACAATTGCTGTTATATGGTTATTTGTGAGTCATATACACACACACACACACACACACACACACACACACACACACATATATATATATATATATATATATATAAATATATATATATATATATATATATATATATATATATACCTGTAGCTGACTATCTGTCTACATTTACAGATATATATCTGTCCATATGTCCATGCATGTTCAGCTTATATGTGTGGCCTGTACCTAATTCTTATGGCAATTGACATGGATGACCTTAGGACTGAGGTCGGTCATCTGTGCCAACACGTTCATGTTTCAGACTTATCATCTCCTTCAATATATGTGTTCTACTACATATAACTATGTAAGTAGCAATGTTTTAAGTGTATCAGAGCAATATATGACAGTTACCCTATGTGTTCCCACATTATGGCGCACTATGTCCAGGATTCATGCATTAAGAGGTTGTGTGGTGTGATATTACTGCATTTCCTGTGCTGTTGACTGATTGTGCTGGATGATATGTATGTGAAATAAGAGGGTTATGTACATCTGCCATGGTTTACTGGTAAATCACGTAGTGTATGATGTGCAGTGCCCTGGGTTTGTGCCTTGTGGAGAGTGTATATTTTGTTGCTGGGCAGAACACCAGCTGTCAAATACAGAGTGAGTAAGGGACATTTGAGCGGTTGTATGCGGGTTTGCGCAGAGGTAAGTAATGCTAACCTCCGGTTGCATTTCCTTACACTCAGCTAGCTTCTACTCTGCTTAATCTATGTAGGCAATGCTTACCTCAGCGCAAACACACATACACACGCTTACAACTGCTTATCAATGCTAACAGCTGCTTTCTTGTGCTTACACCTGCTTACTAGTGCCTTAGTCATTATGACACTTCACACGTGCATTTAAGGCAGTACTCCTATGCAAATATAAATGTTATTTAGTAGGTTATACAGCACAACGATGTTAACATACGGATTTCACATGGAAAATAGAATGTGCTGCAATGGAACTCGAACCGGGAATGCATGCATGTTAGGTGGATGCTCTGCCCACTGCACTATTGCTGTTCTGCTTTATTTGCATATGCCTACCATAATGTCATACCCATGTTCCCTTCCCGCAGCCCCCGAGTTCTACGTACACAGCATCCATCCATTCCCCAGTTGCTAGCCCTGTCATACCACACCTCCACACATTTCCCTTTCTGCACGTCTCGGTACTCCTCCAGTATACTGTCTCGACCCAAGCATCTGCAGGCTCTTCATCTGTTTAGTCCATGTACCTACCAGCCTTCCCTTAATCCTCCCGCAATACTGGTGGAGACATCGATGTGACCCACAACTGTTGGTTTATCCTGCCAGGGATGGACCTGTTGTTGTGTCAAGAGTAAAACTAGCTGGTCTACACTGTTTCTCCCACTGGTAGCATCCTGCCAGGGTTTTGAGTAGCAGCGGTTTGCTCACACACCTGGCCAGCCTCATCTCCTGGTTCCACGGAGCCAACGCCCCAGGTGTGACATACTGTGCATGAGGCATGTTCACACACCCCCACAGTGTGCACCATATATCATTATTCCCTTCGATATTATGCACGACTACTGTTCTCACAGTATGATTGGACAAGCATTGTTCTGTGATAAACATAAACTGCTCATAATAGTGTGGTTGAGCAATGGACATGTATGCTGGTATTAATCTACACACTTATATACATTTCCTATACTGTTGGATGACTGTGCTGAATGATGTGTTTGTGATCACATCAGCTGAATGTGGATCTGCCATGGCTTAGTGGAACTCACATCGACTATAATGTGCAGGGTTGGGGGTTTGCAACCTGACAGTGCAGATTATTTTGTTAATGGCCATGACAACAGCTGTTGGCTACCGAGTGACTAAGGCACTGTAGAGCATTTGTAGGTGGATATGCGCTGGTTTGCTTGAAGCTCAGCATTGCTGACTTCTGGTTGTGGCATCTTGCACTGAGTTAGCTTCAGCATTGCTTCACCAATGTGGTAATTGCATACCGGTGGCCAAATGGGCTTACACCTCTTTGGTCCCGTATACACACGTGCAACTTTGTGTATTTAGTTCACATTTGTCAACCAGGACAATCCGACTGTATGCTTGTCCATTGTCAGCGGTGGCTCTGGGAGTAGAGCTACTTATTCCAATTAATACTGAGATGTTCACATTCATAGAGGGTAACAGATGTAACATAGCTACATCCCCCATTCTACATGCTTAGTTTACGTTAACATGTCGGTATTATCCATGCTTAGGTCCGGTTTACATGTCATGTATGACTGTTGACAAAGGTCAGTTTAAGGTGAAGTTGGATTCCTGTTTAACAGTTCTGGATAGGTTGCATGCAGGTATTTGGGGTAGGTGTAGTTATTCCATACCTGTGTGGTACAGTAGAGGGGAACAGTGAAGGAGTAGGTAGGTAGATAGTGGGGGTGATATTGTAACTCTATAGTAGCCTGTAGGAATAATTGAATGGGGAGCAATAGGGAAGGTTTGTCGGATGTTGGGATTTGTTTGCGAGGCAGGACAAGAGGTGTCGGTTTCACTAGTTGATGTAGTGGTATAGAGTGTGAGTTGGGGGGGTTCACAAGGTGGTGAGCCTGTGCTGATCCAAGTGTGCTTGTGGTGTTCCTTCATGTGTTATTTACATGTGTCCTGTGGGAAAGCTGAGATAATAAATGTGGGTTGGGGGTAGCAGATACTGGCAATATAGTGGAGGAAGAGGGTGTCACCTACGTGTAACCTTAAACATTAATAAAAATGGAACAGGGGTTGATAGGTACATGATGTGCACGGGGCACAAAGGGGGGAGTTAGTAGGGGAATTATCCAGGGATGTGCAGGACGGCTACAGGGAAGGTCCACAGCTGGCCATGTCGTCTATGACAACAGCTGTGAATATACACTGCATTTAGTGTTTGCGTTGGACACTCATACCCCTGGGTGGGGGTGAGGACTGCAATAATACCTTGTGATGCCAATTAGATCGGCTTACATGCCTACAGTGGGGTGTTGCAACCATGTGTTCTTAGGTGTTATGTAGTGGGTTATGTAAGAACACATATGGTTATACCATACTTTGCCATGTAATATGGACTGTGCTGCAGTGGGACCCATATTGGGAATGGCTGCCCGTTAGGCAAAAGCATACCTGCAACTGTACAGTTTCCACAGACTGTCCAGAGTTTTGCTTCGTAATTTTGTTGTGTTCCTCTTTCAATCTGCACCTGTCTGGCAAATATCAGGGAAATTAAGTCATTAAATAAAGACAAGTATTTGAGTTTAAGACCACATCCTTCAGAAAAGTCATGCTAATACATAACCTATCAGCTTTCTAAGGTTGTAAGTGGACTATTTAGTATCTGTCCCTATTTTTCCCCCCAACAGTTTAGGTTTTGTCCAGAGGTTTTGCTCTAAGAGGTTGAGAGGTATGAGCGGAAGCACTGCCCAATTTGCAAAATTACTTAAATCCCCAGGGCGGTCCGAATACAACTGCACCAGCCAACACCTGCACGCCTAGGCCCATAATTGCATATCCATAGTTCCTCCACCTGCCCCTCCTCTACAGCACTCATCTTTACAGTGGGTGCAGGTGGGGTCTAACAACACCACTACACAATGCCCACTCTCCACATCTCTGGAAACATGTCATACGTTGTCTCGATCCATGGGTCATCAGGCTTGCCCAACCTTGTAGTTCATGTATGTACATGGCCTCGTTAGATAAATCGTTACAGGGACTGACTCTGATCATCATCAATTTTGGGTGTCCCTCAAGGGACATTGATGTCTTTGTTTCAAGATAAACTTGGCAGGTCTCTCCCACTTGTAGTATCCTGCCTGTAGTCTGGGAAGTAGTGGTGTGTTTACTTCTATTGTGTGTTTGTATGTTTCACCTGTCTAGCGGGGGGGGGGGTTGATGCTACGTGTTACACGTTTGTTGATTGGACCCCTCACCCCCATTGGCATGGCCTGTGAACATATGTAATTCTTAACTGCTGTATCATATCCTAGCTATATGTATGTGTATGTTTACACACACATATACATATATATCTATCTATCTCTCTCTCTCTCTCTCTATATATATAATATATATATATATATATATATATATATTACATATCTATCTATCTATATATATATATATATATATATATATATATATATTGCTGCATTTATATATGTATATATATATATATCTATATATATAGATATATATAGATATATAAATATAGATGTATGCATATATATATATATATATATATATATATATATATATATATAAATATATATATATATACATCTAACGACATATGGATGTATGGGTGTCTGCATATGTATATATCTATATGTGGGTATTTAATTATATTCTGTCTCTGTATGTATACATTTGTACTCCGGAGAGGGGGAGGTATATCTCCATGTAGGTGTGGTTATATATACACACACACCTCTACATTTTTACATCTACATCTAGATATTCCGTTATTTGCCATGTACAATAGACTGTGCTGCAGTGAGACTCATAGTGGGAGTGGCTGCCCATTGGGTAGCGGCTCTGGCCAATGAACACTATTGCTTACATCCCTGAGGCGGTCTGAATAGACCCACTCCAGCAAACACCTGCACGCCTACACCCATAATTACATACCCATAGATCCCCCACCCGCACCTCCTCTACAACATTCATCCTTACTCTGGGTGCAGGTCGGTTCTGAACACACACTACCACACACTGCCCACTCTCCACTTCATGGGACCCATCTCGCATGTTGTCTCGACCCATGGGTCATCAGGCTTTCCCACCCTTGTAGTCCTGGTATCTACACACCCCGCCTCGATAGGTCATCGCACAGGATTCCTCCTATAACAAGACAATTTTTGGGGTATCCCACAAGGGACGCTCCTGTCTCTGTTCCAAGATTAGACTTCATGGGTCCACTGTGTCCCCCCCGGTTGTATCCTGCCTGTGGTCTGGAAAGCAGTGGATTGTTTACATTGTTTGTGGGTTTGTTTGTATGTTTCCTCTATCTGGCTAGGGGGGGGATTCAAGCTACGTGTTACACGTTTCTTGCTTGGACCCTTCACCTCCTTTGGCATGGCCTGTGAACATATGTCATTCTCAGCGGGTCTACTTTATGTGCTCGAAGTCTGAGAATATAGAATACGATATTCTCGACACGAGTACACCGAAAGTGCAAATCATTGAAAATGTAAACGGAAATCTCCGTAGGTTGAGATTTCCATTTACTTCAATGTAGTGCAATCTCAGAGTTGGTATATTTAAGTAGCAGGGGCTGTGGGTGGCATTGATAGTTTAATAGTTCAATGCATATGGTTTGATCCATATGCATTCGAGCTATTAAACTTTCGAGGTCCTAAAGTAGACAAATTCTTAGGTGCTGTATCTTATCATAGTTATATATCTGTGTATATCTACGCGCGCACACACACACACACACACACACACACACACACACACACACACACACACACACACATACACACACACACACACACACACACACACACACACAGATATATATATATATATATATATATATATATATATATATATATATATATATATATATATGGGTCCCCTTCACTACACCGACATGCCACAAAGCCGACACCCAAAACACCGAGACCAAAAGACCGATGATGCAGATTATCGACAAGGTGAAATCCTGACAGCTGAAACACCGACATGGGCAACGTGTGAGCACGACTCGGTAAGTGTGTGATAGTGAGGGATTTAGGGTTAGAGAGCGGACAGGTAAGTGTGCGATAGTGAGGGATTTAGGGTTAGGGTGCGGGAAATGTGAGTGTGCAGTAGTGTCGGACTTAGGGTTAGGGTGCGGGTAAGGTAAGGGTGTGATAGTGATGGACTGTAGTTTTAGGGGTGAGTTAAGTGAGTTAGGATTAGGGTGCGGGTAGGGTGAGTGTGCGATAGTGATGGACTTTATGTTTAAGGGTGGGTTAAGTGAGTTAGGGTTAGGGTGCAGGTAGGGTAAGTTTACGATAGTGACGGACTTTAGGTTTAGGGGTGGGTTAAGTGAGTTAGGGTTAGGGTGCGGATAGGGTAGAGTGTGCGGTAGTGTCAGACCTTAGGGTTAGGGTTTGGGTTTAGATTAGTGCATATATAGTTGTGTGCAATGTGTAGTTTACGTTTTGTGTGTCGGTGTTTCGGGTGTCGGTGTTATGGTGTTGGTTTTGTGAGTTGTTGGTATTGCGTGTTTTCGGTCTTTTGGTCTCGGTGTTTTGGGTGTCGGCTTTGTGGCGTGTCGGTGTAGTGAAGGGGACCCATAGATATATATATAACTATATATATATATATATATATATATATATATATATATATATATATATATATATATATATATGTATATGTGTATATATATATATATATATATATATATATATATATATATATATATATATATAGACATATTTATATATATATATATATATATATATATATATATATATAAAATATATATATATATGGTTCTACCTCACATAAACGAAACACCACAACACCGACAACGCAATCACCGACACCACATCACCGACAGTACAAAAACACGAAATCCCACATGCCCGACAACGAAATAACCGACGGTACACAAACACGAAACCTCATACACTTCACACACCACAATCAACAACCTAAACACATTCCCCGTCCAAAAACCACATACACAACACAAGCACACCAAAATCCCTACAAACCCACACTAAACCACACATACACAACTACCTACAACCCTGACCCAAACCCTAACCCTAAGGTCCGTCACTACCGCACTTACCTGACCCGCTCCTAACCCTAACTCACTTATCCCGCCTAACCCAAACACAATCACTACCGACACTTACCTGACCCGCTCCTAACCCTAACTCACTTATCCCGCCCTAACCCAAACACAATCACTACCGACACTTACCTGACCCGCTCCCTAACCCTAACTCACTTAACCCACCCCTATCCCCACTTACCTTACTCGCACCCTAACGTCCGTCACTACCGCATACTTACACAGCCTTTTCCCATTTCGCATCCTCGGCCGGTGCTTTCATCCGTCGGGTCGGTCTTCTGCTTGTCGATCTTCTTGGTCCCGTCTGCCGGTCTTCTGCGCTGTCGATCTTCTGGGGCTCGCGATTTCCTGTCGATGTTCCGCGTGTCGGTGAAGTGAGGTAGAACCATATATATATATATATATATGTGTGTGTGTGTGTGTATGTCTGCATACACACACACACACACACACACACACACATATATATATATATATATATATATATATATATATAGAGAGAGAGAGAGAGAGAGATATTATATATATTGCTGTATATATATCTAACGACATGTGGATGTATGGGTGTCTGCATATGTATATCTGTATTTGTGGGTATTTATATGTCTATCTATGTATGTATACATTTGTACTACAGAGAGGGGAGGTATATATCTATATAGTTATGGATTTTCATACAAGCATATATACCTCTAATTCTTTAGCTTCATATCCGGTAATGTTGACTGGTATTGCTGGATACTGTGTTTCATATGCATACCGGCCAACCTTGTGTGCCACGTATGCTTTGCGATACCTACGACTGACTCCCTTAGTGTACACAGACCCACATGTGACACTGGCCATTGGATACAGTGTGCTTAAGGCACTTTCAAGCGGTTGTGATCAGGTTTGCACAGAGATTAGCACTGCTGACATCCGGTAACAGTGTGTTACATGCAGCTAGCATCTCCTTTGCTTGATTTGTGTCGGCGGTGCTTCACTCCACCCACACACACTTGCACACGCTTACTACTTGCATATGCTTACTACTACTTATCTGTGCTTACACCTGCTTACTGCTGACTTATTTATTATGGTACTGACTCTTCACATGTGCATTTCATGCAGTACTCCAGTTCACATTTCAATATTATTTGATAGGTTACACAGCAATAAAATGTACATAAATGTTCGTATTCACATTATACATGGAAAATGGTATGTGCTGCAGTGGGACTTGAGCCGGGAATGCCTCCTCGTTAGGTGGATGCTCTAACCACTATGCTATTGCTGTGATGCTTCATTTGCTATATCTTCCTTGTTATCCTCTTCAGCCTTTTATGCTTCTTTACCCATAGCTAAGCGTTTGGCAAACCCGCACACCTATGGTTAGCTGTACTCGGAGTTTAAATACATTGCTACAAGGGTTTCTTTGTGTTTATTTTCAGTGTACTGTTGATGTTGAACACATGGGGACTGTTGGTGGGGATATGTGGACACTTATGAGCAGTCTCGCTCTTTTATGTACACATTTTTCTGTTCTACTTTGCAGGGGCATGTTTATTTTGAAAACTCTGCTCTGCCCTGCAGGTGTTCAGGCAGCATACCTTCCTTAATATGTGTGGTGTGCTGCCGTCCTCCTCTTAGACTGCCGCTTCCGTGCAGGACTAGATTAGTCCTGCATGGAGGATTAGTGAATTTGTGGGAAATTCTTTCGCCTTTTCCTGGTTAGGGGTCGCCACAGCGGAACTCCGATCCGCTAATGATTGGCAGTGGATTTTTACGGTGCCAAGTTGCCAGGCTGATGACCAACCTTCAAAGAAGGCACACCCATTTACACATGCACCTACCTGCATGTCTTTAAACATCACTCGATCGCGGGGAGGACATGCAGACTCCACACAGAAGGTTTGTCAAAAGAGAGAATGCTTAAAATTCCTTCCTTCAAGAAACTTTGCAAATTTTAAATGTTTTATATGAACATGGAGGTATGGGGGGAGCATCAGGGAGATTAATGCATGGAGCTAAAAATGCTCTGTGTTGCATTTTACTACATTCTGATGCATAGATATTTCAGTAGAGACTCACTACAATAAACAGCAGACAGCAAAATGGACTTTCATTTATTCCAAGCATTAAGTTCCAGCAGACCTGTTTTATGCTCTCCCTTTTGTTCAATATATTTATAAATGTAACTTAATGATACTATCAACAACTTAAATGACGAATTAAGTGAAATTTGTATTAATTTCTGAATAGTATTAAAGTGTGTAAGTTATTTTGCCAGGCATCTTTAACTGACAAATGTTTGGAGATGAAAAGAAGGCAACAACCTCAATATTTATTGAAGTGGGAGGGTTTTATGACTCATAAACAGTGAATGGAGTCTGTTATTTTTTTATATACTTTTATATGATATTCAGTTTATTATTACCTTAACGTTAATCATTTATCAGGAATGTCGGCTTTAGTCTAAGCTAGACTTGGCTGAGGAACTGCCACAGTATACAAATCATACCCACTCATTAATGAATACAGTGCTGCTATCTTCTAACCTTTTTATGTTTGTTTGGTTGTTTTTTAAGAGTGGGACAAACTTAAGTAAGAAAGAGTATTTGTTGCATTAGAAGACATATTCTAAAATAAGTTGTAGGAAGCAATCTAGACGCATAATATCCATTTTATTGTTATGGAAAACCTTTGTTGGTTCAGCATGTAAATGCAGTGTTAATGATGTTAACACTATAGTATTCAAAAATTAGCTTTTCTGTGATGAAATAAATAAGTATAAATATGTCTCATATTCATTTCCACATGTCTGATTGTACAAAAGTCCTTTTCAGATTTAAAAAAATAAGCTCTATTGCTGTAACAAAAGTAATATGTATTAGGAAATGAAAACAACATTCAGGCACTTACAAGTTGATTCCTACGCATTTGAAATATCCAGTTACTATATTCTGGTTTTAAATGACTGCCTTTTTCCAATTTATGTAGCATTTCCTGTAACCTTGTTTTGCAAAGGACTTTGCTTTGGCAGAATTTGTAATGTGTTGTATATTAGATTCACCCATAATTAAATCACACATTTTTACAAGGCCCAAGTTTATATAGCTTTTAAAAATCGCAGCTTGTACATAACTGGTATGTAATAATTTCCCATAAAGATAATTTGTGTGAAGAACTGATAAATGTGACTTTCAGGAAATCTCTGCAGAGAGAGAGTTTCATTTCTATGAAGTACTACTGCGCACTGACATCATGAAGATCCAGCCTCCTGTCTGATAGCTTATGTATATGTTTATATATATTCAGCCTTAGTCCTTTCTTAATATCCAAAAGGATTATTCCCAACTATTTTAGCTACTGTGGTCCCTAGGACAACCTTAATGTTATTGGAAATGACCCTTTGAAGTCTTCATAAGTCAACTCAGTAAGTGAGAATATAGGCCAGCTGAAAATTTTCTGATGTCAACTACTTTTCTAAGAAAAATGATATCTGAGTTAATCACTGATGCATTCAACAAACTGCCTTTTGTAATCCTTCGCAATTAACATTTTAATCACTGACCTAGACAACCTTACAAATTATTCCCTGATTGCATCTATTTTTATGCAATTTGGATGAGAACTGCAACTAAATAAATAATTGTTTACAAGTTAATTTTTCCTGGAAATTCCTAAATGAAATGTGAGGGAAGTAGTTTCCCAGATCACACTGACATGTTGAAATTTTTAGATAAGATGTGGCATATTTACTTAGAATTTCAGAAGGTGTGTACTGTCATTCAAGTACTACCAAACTAGTTCAGAAGTTCCCTTGCTCCTTATCAAATAATAAACGCATAATCAATAAAGCAACCAGAGCACCTAACATAACTATATAACCTATGGAAATATTAAAAAAAAAATAAAGTTTGTTTTCTTAGTTGCCTACAGAAAAACTGAAAATGCTGTGGTCACCATAGCTTGCATTGGTCTTTAATTTGCTTGTAATACACATCATTCAGCACTTTTTTAAAGTAAAATTTCCGTTAATAAACATAAAGTGCAGAAGGTGTTATGGGTAAAACAATCTGGATTTCAAAGTAATTCTCTCAAATAGTCATCTCCTATTTTTTTTAATAGAAATGTATATGGAGGCTATATTAAAGTTATTAAAATACATTTCCTGAAAGTGTACTTTTACCCAGTTTGCATAGTCTGTATAAAATGAGAAAGGAGTATGTAAAATTAGAAGGCAAAGAGTGTACCAGAAGATTAGATTTGACATGCAAATGCAAAGCTATGGTCAGTTTAGAATTTTCTTCTGTGACCATAAGGCTGAGAGGACGACTTTCAAGATCTATTTGTATCTTAGGAATCCCAAACTGAGAGCTGACATTAGAATATTTCACTCTGAATGAGTTCAATCTGTACTGACTAATAAATCCTCCAATCATTACCCACATGCCAGTAAATCCAGTAAGGTAAACTCAACTATTTTAAATGCATAATATATTTGCATTTAGTCTACACTTTCATAAATGTCATTATCTGTGAGTGAAGAATCATTATTTTTCATATAATCTGTAGAATGCTTTAATACCACCACCATGCTCCATTGCCATTCAAATAGCTAACATTCCTTGATCTTCTAGTTCCTGGAAGGTATTTTGTTCGGCACTGTTCATAATATAAAAATTAACAGGAAGTAGCTTAGGAAACAAAACTTTTAAAATATCTCATGCTTTAATTCAAAGTACATATTCATGTTTGGCTAAATATGCATTACTTGCACAAGATATTTATTGACATTACTTCTCAAATTTTCAAGTCATTCAGCAAAAAACTCACATTTGCCGTGCTCATAAATGACTTCAGATCAACTAGAGTCCAAGTAGCAGAAGCCCTAAGTTGCAATTATGTATTTTCTGATAAAATTTACATATCTTCAAGAGAAGCTGCTGAATATCTGATGTGTGGCTTAAGGACCCTGTCCATTAGGGTCCTCATGATAGTGGGTGATCTATGAAGGCTAAATGACATAACTTTATAAGAAAAGAAACCACTAAGAAGTCTTGCATCATTCATCTACTTCATCTACCCAAGTCATAGGGTAAAATAAAAAATCACATTTGGAAATATTATTTAGTTTACACAAATCATTGCAGAATTTTATAGTGCTGCTAGGTTTAGTACAGTAAAATGAGGTTATTATGTTTGATATGGGTTTCTTCTAAAACTCTGTGTTTCAACATCTTCTGTATCTATTGCTAGTGCTTGAAATTCGTACTCTGATATCCTGGATTTTTTTGCTAGACTGTATTTCAATATTGAGGTAGATTAATTTAGTTTTGCAGGCAACCTCTTGTTTCTGGGAAACTGGCAAGGTTTGTTAACTGATGCATGGACACCATTCCATTAGATTTAATGGTAAACTATCATCAGCAAGGCATACTACCAGTGGTGTGCCTTGAGTCTCTGCTTTGGGAGCACTTTTATTTGGCATCTGCTTCTCTGATGTTAAATCTGATATTAAAAGCTGCTAACTGACTACATTTGCAGAAAATTGGAAGCTTGGAGCTATCATTGTCTCCCCTGAAAGCAGATGGAGGGCCTAAGTAAAATAAATAAATACACATCAGTTTAATTTTCTAAAGCTGAATGACAAAAAAATGTAAAAGCATCCATTTTTGGTAAATAGGAACTTTCACGTATGCATAAATGACATATCTCTTAAAGTATGCACTGCCATTAGTAAACTAGTTACCTTAATGGATGATGAACTTTCTTTTTATCACCATGCATCTTCTGTCAATAGGAAAGACTTCTACCCCCCCCCCCCCCACAATCCTTTCAGTCAAAAAATAATTCCCCTGTACTCATCATTCATCAGGACCACACTAAAATACAATGCACCCTTCAGAAAATACCTGTACATCACCTAATGTAACTTATAAACCCCAGATGTTCTTAAAAAATGGGCACATAGAGCTCCCTCTCCTCTCTCTTTCTCACTCTCTGTCTGACCTACAGGCTCCTACATGGCAATCAATTTCTGGCTTATAAAATGTGAAATGACACATTTCTGCATGTTTACTACATATCTGCAAAACTGGTAGACAGATAGCAATACAGACACAACATCAAGTGAGCTATATCTATATTACACCATAAATTGAACTTGTTTTAGTGAAAGAATTCCCTACCTCTAGAAGAAACTACTCCTCCTGGCTCCCTAGTGAAATCTTTGATACTCGTAATAGAGAGCCCCAAAATCATGAAAATAAACAAGACTAAATATATAGGAGAATAGTTAATGTTGAACATTTCTTATTTTTTTTTTTTTTTTGCTGGAGCAAGCCTCCCATGCACACCACTCCGCAACATGGTAGGACAAGCCCCCTTGAACTTATATAAACTCACAATGAGTTTGCCATACCTTGGAGAAAAGTGAATATTCCAAAGAAGAGTACACTCAGACTTTCTGTATTTAAGTCTGAATTTTTGTTCATGCAGTTGGATTGTTCTGCACTCAAACTAACAATTTCTAGAATTCTAAATAGTTGCTTGTATTAAATAGATATGATGGAAAATAGGGCAAAAACTGTTATCAGTGTTGTACAAGAAAAAGTACCAAGCCAAGAAACACATTCCCCGGGATTCAATAAACTCCATGAAAGAATAGTGCTATTCCTGCACGGCGTGAACTGTGTCCATTTCCCCTTAGCTTTAACAGCAGTGCACTTTGCATATTCATGAAGGTGAGCTACTGCTAAAGCTAAATGGACATGAACACTACTGAGTAGAAGGGGTGTGTTTAAGCAGTGCACGCACATCTAACATGTCTCCTGCACTCAGAAAGTGCCATACGGCACTTTTTAAAAGCTTTTCAGAGTCCGTGGACACTAATATAAAATCAAATAGTAAAACAGTGTTTGTGAACACTGAAATAGATAGGGGATCAAGAAAGTAATGCAGGGGGTGTGTGACAGGTTCTGACACACACTCCCCTGCATTGTCAAAGTGCCGTACGGCACTTAGCAAGTGCTTTCAGTGTCCATGGATATCGAAAGTAGGCAGTATGGATAGGAAGCAATGCAGGGTGTGTGTGTGACAGGTACTGTCACACACCCCCTGCATTGTCAAAGTGGTGTATGGCACTATGCAAGTGGTTTCTGTGGACACTGAAAGCAACTCATCCAATAGGAAACAATGCAGTGTGTGTGTGACAGATACTGTCACACACCCCCTGCATTGTCAAAATGCCATACATCCATACCCCTCAACTGTATAGGTTTTCACAGAATGCCAAGATGCCAGCCTCACATACCTCTCAATCTCCTAGAGCAAGAAATCTGTACAAAGCCATAAATAATGGGGGGGGGGGGGCAAAGGCACAAAAATAGGGACACTCTTCAAATATTGTACTTGCAAACTTGGAAAATTGATAGAATAGAATAGCAGTTTTTGCATTAGCTCAGATTTTCTGAAGAGTATGAAGTCTGAAACTCAAATGTCTGTTAGTATGTTCTGACTTAAACCCTGAGTGATTTGCCAGTGATTTGCTCGAAAACCACAGTCATATGAGAAATGGACACAAATATGAGGCAATAAGCTGGACATTCTGCAAATATCTGTACAGCTGAATAATTTAAAAATTACACATTATAAAGTGGTATTATTAATATCCCCCTTTTGTTTTACCCATTCTAAGGTATGTTTAAGCGTAGCTGAGCAGGTTTGCATGTTAGGGCCCTCTACTCAACATTGCATAAACATCTCATAGCAGCTAAATAAAAATGTATAGCTAAAGTCTTAACAGTGTGATAGTGTAGTGGTTAGAGTCCTGGCTTTGTACGCAGGTGTTCACGGTTTGAATACCAAGACAGGCACTTTAGTTTTACATAGGAAAGGATTGTTAAAATTATTTTTTATGTTAAATTATGTAGTAATTGATATATGTTACCCAGGGTAGTGTAGCAGGTCCAAAATGGAAATGTGATTGCATATAACATGTGAAATCACCCATATATACACAAGTGTCCCATACAGTATAGTCACACCCCAAGGTAATGTAATGGAAGCACATAGGGGGATGTCATGTACACTAAATCATATATGCTTAATAATATGTCAGTAATGCTGAATTAATCTACAGCCATGATATTCTTTAAAATGAAAACTGAGCAATGCTAAGTGGTACTCAGCTATTCTTAGCCAGTGTAAGCATTGCTTAAATGTGAATGCTAAGCAGCATTCAGCTCAGCTAAGCAGATTTGTGAACTGTTAAGCAATGCTCAACAATTACCCCTTTAAGCACTGTTCAAATCAGCTTAGCAGATTTGTGCACTGTTTAGCTGAGCTTAGCATTTTCAAAATGGTCCAATGACAGCAAAGAGTGGGAATATGGCTTTATTTAAACCACACAGGTGGAAATACATCCATAACCTGTTGTAGTCTGATCTCTGCAAGAACCATGTCAGTGACCTCAGATTTTTGGGCACAGCCATGGGGCATTTTGGAGTCCAAGGTCATGGCTGGGCTCCTTGTATCAAACCATGATGACAGACTGCTGCAAGGCCAATACCAAGGCTCACAGTATAAAGTAGAGGCCTGGTACCATATGGCACATGGTCTCACCAGTGCCACTGGTATCCCAGGAACCGGTGAGCAGGTACGGCATCACTATGTTGACCTAAAGTGGAGGAAGGGGCGGTCTTGACCCAATGGATCCAAGATGCTTCTGACAACCTTGCTCCATCAGTTTGTAAGTACCATAGATATAGGTGTACCAGATTCTGGCCTGAGTATGTGATAGACAAGTATGCATAATATTTGTTTCTCCCCCCTACAGCTGCAGCAGAGAGGACTAGTAACACTGAGGCCCATGCAGACTGACTGACACAGATGCGTTGACAGGCTTTTGAGTACAGATCTAACTTGCAGTATATAATGGCATAAAGTAGAGAGTACATTGTTTACTGCCAGTAGGAATACTGTGTACTGGGTCTAATGATTAAATGATATTTGTCACAGTAATATTGATCCACAGAATATCCATTAATAAAAGTGTAATTTCACTGTAATGAAGATGTATAACATAAACTGTTGTGTTTACTCTGGTATGTTGTTGTAGAATTAGTATGTGTACAGGTTCATCACAGCAAATATGACGTTGACAGCATAAAGTAACTGAGGCTGTTCTGAGAACCAGCTAGTATGCAAAACAGTAGAATGTGGAGCTGTAAACCAAGATATAAAGGAAATATGAAATATTGTATGCACTAAGTTCTGAACCCTGAACAGTAATGTCTACAGTATTATAGTGTGACATCTGCAGCATTGCATTCTTGTGTTAACCATTGCTTTCCAAATAGTATAATTTCAAAGGATTAATACACAGTGCAATAACTATCTGCCATGCATGAATGTCAGGATTACAAGGTCAGACTGTCTAACCCAGAGAGTATTAAACAGAAATCAGTCAAGCAAGCTACATCAGTTTCCCAGTAGCTCAGTGTGATGGACAATAGCCTTGTTGTTCTTTTTAGCACCCCCAGACATGATTTGAATCCAGGGAGTGGTACTGAGATGTGTGCATATATACCCTAAAGAAATCCTGAATATTTTAGAAACAGTCAGAAGGTGTTAACAGATATTTTCTCCACAGGTCTTACAGGTAAGGAAATGTGTGTAGTAGCTGTATGACAGGTATACTAATGCACAGTGTATAACGGTTCCACTGTCCAAACCCATATGCTTGCAAATGACAGCAGGATAGGTACATACACCATGCACTCTCCCTGATACATGTCCTTCAAGTGTCATGCTGTCATGGGCTAGTGGTCACTGCTGCCAATAACCATGGACACAGGAATCCTGAGAAGTATGCCAGTAGCAGACTCACACAACATCAGTGCAGCGTACCCCTTCTCTGTCAACTATGTAACCCTGACATGTACAAGCTCCCTCCAGTAATGTAGCCATTGTCCTACCAGTCTGCCTCACACCATTACAGGTTGACAGTCTAACAGGTATGTATGT